>NC_138125.1:66106167-66693667 GCF_964188305.1 Podarcis bocagei
ATAGGCAATTACATCTCCATTTTCCTATCGTTTTCTTTGGCTGTTTTGTTTTTGAGCAAAACATTCTCGGAGTGCATTGTACAGCCCCCAAGCAAACCAGCACTGGATTTAGAAAGTGTCATTGCTTTGCCTAAGGTCTGATCATTTAGGAGCAGTTAAATAATTAAAAGGTAGCAGCAGCAGTTTGTTATGGCTTTTGTCAATGCCTGGGAATTTGTTTCCATGTCACAAACATTAATCAGAAGCAACCTACCTTCCAATTGTCCCTTGAAGCCTAAATATTACTTCTAAAGTTCAAACACTGCCTAGAGGAAAAGGCAAAGGCAGCACACAATTAATGCAAAGTTTTTGCTCCAGAGTTCAATATTTTTTGTCTAATTTTCATAACACCTTTTGATCTGTTTTCCCGCTGGAACGAAAGTGACTTCTCAAGTTACGTTGAATGTTGACAGATATTTTCAACATTCTCCTCCTCATGCAGATAAGCAAATTGGGTGCAACTAACTTCTACTCAGAGTAAACCCATTGAAATTGGACCTGAGTGAGCCATGTCATTTCAGTGGGTTTACTCCAGTGGTACCTGGTGCCCATTGAGGCTGATGGGATGGGAGGCATGGAGCTCAACAGTGGGGGGAGCCACAGCCAATGACAAGCAGAGCCAGTTTACTCTAGTTTTGCCATCATCCTCGCCCACACTGAGTTCCACAAGAGAAACATTGAAACTAAGGAGGAGAAAGAAGCTGACAGGCTGTGCCACTTCCTGGACCAGTTGCAACTGGGAAAGCTGAGGGCAGACTGAGGTTGGTGGAGCAGTAGCCCTTTTGTCTAATGGAACTACCACCACTGGTCTACTCAGAGTATACAACCATATAATTCTTAGTCCTTTTCCGATAATTTCTTTTCTTTTTTTAATATTTTTTATTGATTTTCTTTTCTATCATGACAAACATTGCATATCAATAACATGCATATTACACATCATCACCCCCTCCCTCCCTTTGGACTTCCTTCAGCTTCCGTTTCTGATTTGTTGTCCTTCGTATTATATACTGCTGTTTTTTACAGTCCACTATATCATTCCTTCATCACATTAATTGTTCTCTGTCAATAAAGGTGTGAATGTTTATTTAAATCCTATCATCGAGTCAATGTTCTTTTTTTGTTTCTGAAAATATAATATAAAAGGTTCCCACTCTTTTTCAAAGTCACTGTTGTCCTTTTCTCGCAGTCTATCCATCAGTTTTGCCAATTCTGCATAATTCATCAGTTTTTCTTGCCATTATTCTTTTGTTGGAATTTCTCCAGGCTTGCAGTTTTGTGCTATCAAAATTTTCGCCGCTGTAGTAGCATACGTAAAAAGTGTCCTCTCCTCTTTTGGCAGATCTTGACCTAAGAGCAACAAAAAAGGCTTTTATGGGTATGTCCGTAGCAAAAGGAAGAACAAAGAAACAGTGGGGTCACTTAGAGGAGAAGATGGTGAAATGCAAACAGGGGACACAGAAAGGGCTGAACTCCTCAATGCCTTCTTTGCCTCAGTCTTCTCCGATAAAGAAAACAATGCCCGACCTGAATAATTTGGAGCAAATGATTCAGCAGAGGAAACAAAGCCCAGAATAACTAAGGAGATAGTACAAGAATACTTGGCTAGTTTAGATGTATTCAAGTCCCCAGGACCAGATGAACTGCATCCAAGAGTATTAAAAGAACTGGCAGATGTGATCTCAGAACCACTGGCAGTCATCTTTGAGAATTCCTGGAGGACAGGCGAAGTCCCGGCAGACTGGAGGAGGGCAAATGTTGTCCCTATTTTCAAAAAGGGGAAAAGAGAGGACCCAAATAATTATCGCTCATTCAGTCTGACATCAATACCAGGGAAGATTCTGGAGCAGATCATTAAGCAAACAGTCTGTGAGCACCTAGAAAGGAATGCTGTGATCACCAATAGTCAGCATGGATTTCTGAAAAATAAGTCATGTCAGACTAACCTGATCTCGTTTTTTGACAGAATTACAAGCCTGGTAGATGAAGGGAACGCAGTAGATGTAGCCTACCTTGATTTCAGCAAGGCATTCAACAAGGTGCCCCATGATATTCTTGTAAAGAAGCTGGTAAAATGCGGTCTTGACTATGCTATCACTCAGTGGATTTGTAAGTGGCTGACTGACCAAACCCAAAGGGTGCTCATCAATGGTTCCTCTTCATCCTGGAGAAGAGTGACTAGTGGGGTGCCACAGGGTTCTGTCTTGGGCCCGGTCTTATTCAACATCTTTATCAACGACTTGGATGATGGACTCAAGAGCATCCTGATCAAATTTGCAGATGACACCAAACTGGGAGGTGTGGCTAACACCCCAGAGGACAGGATCACACTTCAAAACGACCTTGACAGATTAGAGAACTGGGCCAAAACAAACAAGATGAACTTTAACAGGGAGAAATGTAAAGTATTGCACTTGGGCAAAAAAAAAAATGAGAGGGACAAATACAAGATGGGTGACACCTGGCTTGAGAGCAGTACATGTGAAAAGGATCTAGGAGTCTTGGTTGACCACAAACTTGACATGAGCCAACAGTGTGATGCGGCAGCTAAAAAAGCCAATGCAATTCTGGGCTGCATCAATAAGAGTATAGCATCTAGATCAAGGGAAGTAATAGTGCCACTGTATTCTGCTCTGGTCAGACCTCACCTGGAGTACTGTGTCCAGTTCTGGGCACCACAGTTCAAGAAGGACACTGACAAACTGGAACGTGTCCAGAGGAGGGCAACCAAAATGGTCAAAGGCCTGGAAACGATGCCTTATGAGGAATGGTTAAGGGAGCTGGGCATGTTTAGCCTGGAGAAGAGGAGGTTAAGGGGTGATATGATAGCCATGTTCAAATATATAAAAGGATGTCATATAGAGGAGGGAGAAAGGTTGTTTTCTGCTGCTCCAGAGAAGCGGACATGGAGCAATGGATCCAAACTACAAGAAAGAAGATTCCACCTAAACATTAGGAAGAACTTCCTGACAGTAAGAGCTGTTCGACAGTGGAATTTGCTGGCAAGGAGTGTGGTGGAGTCTCCTACTTTGGAGGTCTTTAAGCAGAGGCTTGACAACCATATGTCAGGAGTGCTCGGATGGTGTTTCCTTTGAAATAGGCAGCCCTGGGTTTACATTCACATCTCAAAGGTTCATGTGGTATACATCCATGTGTACATGCATAGGTTCCCAGCTAAATGTTTGCAAAATAGTCCTCTCCTTACCAGTCTGGGCTAGGTGACATAGCCCATGCAAGCGGAGTAAGGGCAGAAACTAGCAAGTAATAGAGGGAATTTGGCAGGTCAAGCCACATCAGAAGCCAAATTTGGCTGGGGTCAGTGCAGCCAATCTGCTATTAGAGCATCCCAGATTGGTGGACATCCAGCACCGACTTAAAAATGTATATGATAACAATGGAAACATAAACTGGAAGTGTGTGCCTCAACACTACAACATGAGTAGGATCCTCTATGCATGCAACATCTCTGCTCAGATATCTATACTGGTTAACCATTTGCTACCGAGTCAAATTCAAAGTGTCACTACAGTGGTACCTCGGGTTAAGAACTTCATTCGTTCTGGAGGTCTGTTCTTAACCTGAAACTGTTCTTAACCTGAAGCACCACTTTAGCTAATGGGGCCTCCTGCTGCTGCTGTGCCGCCGCTGCACGAATTCTGTTCTCATCCTGAAGCAAAGTTCTTAACCCAAGGTAATATTTCTGGGTTAGCAGAGTCTGTAACCTGAAGTGTATGTAAGGTACCACTGTATTACTTTAGGAAGCTGTTAACGGTTTACTTGCAGGATCACCTCGCCCCCAATATACCCACCTGACTGCTTTTCTCTGCATTGTTACAGGTGCCGCATATTATTCATTCTGCACTTGTATGAAATTGACCTTTTGGTGTGGCAGCAGCAATACTTTGGAACTCCCTGCCGATTGACATCAGGCAGGCGCCATGACTGTTTCTTTCGGTGCCTGCTTAAAGCATTTTTTGTTTAGGCAATCCTCTCCAGAAATGTGATGTCACGTATAGGTCCGTATAGTTAAAGCCATGGTTTTCCCAGTAGTGATGTATGGAAGTGAGAGCTGGACCATAAAGAAGGCTAATCGCCGAAGAATTGATGCTTTTGAATTATGGTGCTGGAGGAGACTCTTGAGAGTCCCATGGACTGCAAGAAGATCAAACCTATCCATTCTTAAGGAAATCAGCCCTGAGTGCACACTGGAAGGACAGATCGTGAAGCTGAGGCTCCAATACTTTGGCCACCTCATGAGAAGAGAAGACTCCCTGGAGAAGACCCTGATGTTGGGAAAGATTGAGGGCACAAGGAGAAGGGGACGACAGAGGACGAGATGGTTGGATAGTGTTCTTGAAGCTACCAGCATGAGTTTGACCAAACTGCGGGAGGCAGTGGAAGACAGAAGTGCCTGGCGTGCTCTGGTCCATGGGGTCACGAAGAGTCGGACACGACTAAACGACTAAACAACAACAACAACACAATCCAGAAATGTAGAAGCTGCAGGCATTTTATTCCTCCTTGGCTGTTGTTGGTTTTAATAATCTTCTGATTATTTTTAAATATTTGCTTTTAGCAGTTTTTATCAATAATTTCAGCATCCTACCTTATATTTTTGTAAGCTACATAGAGAGTTTTTTACAATCAAGGGATAGAGCAGACAGTTCAGTGCAGACAGCAACACTGAGCTTTATGGACCAATGGTCTGGTTTAGTAGGAGGCAGATTCTTGGGTTCTTAGACATGTTTGCCTGCAAGTATTGATAAAGGTTTTTTCTTTCAAGCGCCATTTGATATTTATTTTCCTTAAAGCTGCTGACTAAAAGCAAAACAAAACCTAATACCAAGCTGATTTGAGCAACCTGTTATTCCAACACTGGGAGGTTCTGTTAATTGAAATAGTAAATACTGACTTCAGCATATATCACCTGGAGCACCTAAACACCCAAGTGAAACTCAGCATTTTTGCAGCATGTGGAGAAGAGAGCAATGGGGGGGGTGAGAGAGAGAAACTTTCCTTCAACATTGCTGTATATGCATTTTTATTTTTTGGATATTTTACTGCAGCTTTGCAATTTGATGGTATGCAAAGTCTCCATGGGATAATGTACAACTATTATCACTATCTATTTAGGACGTTACCTGAACAAAGTGCTTTCCGAATTCTTATCATATTGGCCACATTGCCATATTCATATATTCATTTTTTCCATTACTGTAACTAGAATTCTTCTTTTAAATGAAGGCCCCGGTTAATTATTTGATGCTCTCATCAGACCAAAGGTGGAAACAGCCTCTCGATGTGGGCAGAACCTAACATACAAATGAGAATTAGTATTTGGCTTCAGGTTTCTTTTGCATAAATGTGTCGAGCTAAATAGTGCACATCGTTCCCACGCAGAGTTCCACCACAATGTGAAGTTAAAGGAGTGTTGGCACATGAAAGCTCCTTGTGATTCGAGGACCCGATCCCCGCTTGGGGAATAAAGACACGTGGACGCAGTATATTAGGTTAATGGGCAAGAAAAGGCCACAACTTTATTGATTACAGCATGTGAGAAGGTATTGGCTTAGGCAAGATGTCCTGACTCACAGCAAAATGTGATCGCAATGGCACAAAATGGCTGGCGCGGCTGCATTTGAGCGGCAAACCACGCCCCCTCTGCGCCTCCCGATTGGGTGCCCAGCTGGGGGGCGTGGCGCACCAGCCATGGGGATGGGGCAGGGGGCAGAACGCCCCCTGTGTGACGCGGGAATCGTCTCCTTCTCACAACACCTCCCCTCCGGAAGGAGGAAAAGCCTTCTCTGCACCTGGCATCTCCCATCAGGAGCGCATGTGGCATTGACACTCCTGACTTTTGGTTGGTTGGTGAAAAACAAACCTCTTTGGATGGGACCCTGAGGGTCATCTAGTCCAGCCCCCTACAATGCTGAGATTCCTGCAGTGTAGGGGTTGGACTAGATGGCCCTTGGGGTAATGAGCCACTCAGTTTGAAGCTATTTATCACCTGCTGCTAGTTGATCAAGACTGTTTGAACATATTTCACCAATCCTGGTCTGACTGCACTGACTACCAATTTGTTTCTGAGCCCAATTCAAAGCACTGGTTTTGACCTATAAAGCCTTAAATGCCTCAGGACCGCAATACCTCAAGGACCGCCTCTTTCCATATGAACCTACCAAGAGCCTGAGATCATCTTCCGAGGCCCTTCTTTGTGTGCCTCCTCCTCGAGAGGTCCAGAGGGTGACAACACGAGAAGGGGCTTTCTCTGCAGTGACTCCCCATCTATGGAATGCTCTCCCCAGGGAAGTTCACCTGGCGCCTTCATTATACACCTTTAGGTGCCAGGCAAAAACTTTTCTTTTTAACCAGGCCTTTGGTTGATCTGATTTACATCCTATGCCCTTTTAAAATGTGGTTTGGGGAGGGGAGCTATTGGTTTTTGTATTTTGTGGTTTTATATCTTGATTTTATTCTGTGAACTGCCCTGAGACCCCCAGGTATAGGGCAGTATATAAATTCCAATAATGATGATGATGATAATGATAATAATAATAATAATAATAATAATAATAATAATAATAATAATAATTTGCATTTTAAGGATCAGCTTCTACCTTCTATATCACATAACTCAACTCTTAACTTTGCCTTTTTTCTTTCTAACTACCATCACGCTCCCTTTGTGCGACCCTGGAGAGCCTCTTCCAATCAAAGGAGAGCGTACTGGAAGAGATGGGCCAATCATCTGACCCGGTATAATGCAGCTTCCCGCATTGCTAGAGCTGATAGAGTGGCTAAGAATGTGTGAGCTCTGAGTCAGGAAGCCATCAGTTTAAATATCAACACAAATATGAATGCACTAGGAAACCTGAGACATGAAACCCATCAAACTCTCAAAATATGTCTGAGTATTATATATTAATAGAAATATGATTCACCAACAGCACGACACACAGGTAGCTGTGTTTCCATGAGCCCAACGATGGGACATTATTAGCACAGAGACTCAGAAGGGTGGGAGCAGCTATGACTTTCCTGGAAATGAAGAATCCAAAGAGTTTACTTGCATAAGGGGATGTGTCACGAACCCCAAGCAAAAAAAAAGTTTACTTCCACAAGGGAGAAATTATATTTGCAGACTGAGTCAGTCTACCTGGCTTCCTCTGGAATCCCAGTCGCATCGTTCCTATTTATATCGAAAGGGAAACCCCAGTGTCCTCGACACTGTCAGGGACAGGAAGGTGTCTGAAGGGTGGGCAGAAGAGCAAGAGGGTGATCCAGGGGAAGGGGCCAGTAATCTGTGGGGTTCTGTGCCCCCCATGAGGCAGGGGGAGGAGGAAGAGGCTGGGCAGCCAAAGATAGAAGAAGAGGAGGCGGGGGGAAGCTGTAGGGAGGCAGAAAGGTGGAACAGACAGTTCTAGAGAGTATTGGGCCTGTAGAACAGGCATAGGCAAACTCCGGACCTCCAGATGTTTGGGACTACAATTCCCATCGTCCCTGACCACTGGTCCTGTTAGCTAGGGATGATAGGAATTGTAGTCCCAAACATCTGGAGGGCCGGAGTTTGCCTATGCCTGCTGTGGAATCTACTTTGTCCTCTCCCCCATTGTTTCCAAGGTCGAGGAGGAGCTTAAAATGACAGGAGCAGCTGGAGATGCTGCGCAGGAGAAGTTGTTGGTTGCTTGCATGTACCATGTCAGAAGAGGGGTTTAAGTGTGCTGGAGGAGGCATGGTACACTGTTGCTCCAACTATTAGACTGGAGCACAGGCCTGAAGAAGGAGGTGCTCAGGGGCATTTAGCAGGAGCAGAGCATATGATTGTTGCACCATAGGAGCTGATGTAACCGAGTGCTTTGTCAATACAGAACTAAACTTCCAAATCTGTGTTCTCCTCTGCTGAGGCTGGGTGTGCTCAGGAGATGAAGCTGCAGCACCACCTGCAACCCCTCCTAAATGGATCAGAGTGATCCATTCATCCACTTGGGCACTGAGGGGAAAACAGGGTACTGAACTAGACAGTTCCCCCAGAGATTGGTGTGGGGACCTGTGCTTTTTAACTTGTTTATAAATGATCTGGAGTTAGGGGTCAGCAGTGAGGCGGCCAAGTTTGCTGATGACACCAAACTGTTCAGGGTGGTAAAAACAAAAAGAGGTTGCCAGGTGGTCCAGAGGCATCTCTCCAAACCAGGTGAATGAGCATTAAAATGGCAAGTGTGGTTCGATGTAGCAAGCAAATTTAAGGGAAGGAGAGTGGAAAGTTCTGCTGTGCAAGTGCAAAACCTTGCACTTACAGAACAAGTTATTTGGATGCCGTCCCTTGGCTGAATATTTATTTATTCATTTATTTCTTTAATGTATTTTACCTTGTTCTTCAGCCAAGGGGCAGCATCAGAGCTAAATAAAGTATTATTTATTATGCTAATATATACAGCAAGTCTCTATATCAGTAAATGAGGGAAACCAGCAATTGGCGTGAAATGCTGGCCTTCTTTCTCACCTTCCTTTGCACTGTAATGTAAAGAAACAGAAATAGCATAAGGGAATAACCTCTTGGCCCCTTGCTCTTTACAAATTTCAGTAAGATCAGAATACTTCACCATTATGTGTGCTGCTAAATTAAGGCCATCTGTATCCAGGACATCTTGTCACAGGTCAGAGAGTGTAGGCTCTGCTGTGACAAAGTTCAAGATGTCTTTAAGTGCTGGGTTCCAAATTAAGAAACCCACAGCACCACAAGATGAACGCTAAAGCAGTTCACCAGCATCACCAAGGAGGTTCATCAATTCTTCAGCACCGTAAAACTGGCTGATCTTTTAGTTTATGCTTCCACTATTAAATGACATTCCTTCCAGTAGCACCTTAAAGACCAACTAAGGTGCTACTGGAAGGAATTCTTTTTATCTTGACTATGGCAGACCAACACGGCTACCTATCTGTAACTGTATTAAATGACATTGACATTGCTTGTAAGTATAGTGTGGCTGATTTTCCCCAATACCCCTTGAAAACCCCCAAAAAGGAACAGGTAGAAAAGCATCCTGATGAAGTTCCTCTAATACACACACATGGAGGTTTTGCAAACACAGGCTCATTCATTTCAGTTCATAGGCACAAAGAATAGATCAAACAGGCAGGGGAGATCCATGCACTTATTAGCTCTGCCATGCTAATAGGAAATCACTGAACTGGCACCACTGGTTTTGTTTGTTTGTCTGCAGCATTGTTTTTGAGCAAACTGATTTGCAACTGTACCTTAGATCAGTGTTTCCCAAACATGAGTCTCCAGCTGTTTTTGGACTACAGTTCCCATCATCCATGATCACTCGTCATGCTAGCTAGGGATCATAGAATCATAGAGTTGGAAGAGACCACAAGGGCCATCGAGTCCAACCCCCTGCCAAGCAGGAAACACCATCAGAGCACTCCTGACATATGGTTGTCAAGCCTCTGCTTAAAGACCTCCAAAGAAGGAGACTCCACCACACTCCTTGGCAGCAAATTCCACTGTCGAACAGCTCTTACTGTCAGGAAGTTCTTCCTAATGTTTAGGTGGAATCTTCTTTCTTGTAGTTTGGATCCATTGCTCCGTGTCCGCTTCTCTGGACATGATGATGGGAGTTGTAGTCCAAAAACCGCTGGAGACCCAAGTTTGGGAAACACTACCTTTGATTGTCCATAAAAAGGATCCTCTTAATTAAAATACATTCCTTTGCTGCAGCATAACTGCTATATCCCTGCCGCCACAACACAGATACTGACCCAGTGCAGTATATGTGACCCTCACCTACCATAAACTAGTGAAACTGCTGATTTCAACTCTCCTTCATCAGCAGTATAAACTGGTGTCTGGAACATAGGGTGAATGAAAAATAAACCCAGTAATCAGAGGATTTTCAGTTTGAAAAACTAATGCACAGAGTTAAATTGATCATATGGCAGACGGTTCACATTTTTCATGTAGCCCTTCTGCCTGTTTCTTTAAATGCAATTTCCAATAGTTTATTCTAATATAAACAGGTGGCATGGTTGCAAAAGTTCAATACATGTAGACTTTTTTCATCTTAAAAAGATTGTGTTTCAATAGTTACTCGGTTATCTCAGAAAGGAATTCAAAATAAAGTGAATGAAAAGGGAAAAAACACAAAGCAAATGTGAATATTTTCCATCTTTGCATGAACAACTTAGGAACCCAGATTCAGTTGGGTAGCCGTGTTGGTATGACGCAGTCGAAATAAAAATAAAAATAAATAAAAATTGTCCAGTAGCACCTTAGAGACCAACTAAGTTTCTTCTGGGTATAAGCTTTTGTGTGCATGCACACTTCTTCAGATACACTGAAACAGAAGTCACCAGACCCTTATATATAGTGGGAGGGTGGGGTGGGGTTTTTCTCAGAAGGGTCGTAGGAGATGGGTGATAGGCTCAATGGGTATGGTAAACCTGTTAAGGACTGTTAATGACTGCAATTAGTCCTACAGGAAAAAGCAAGAGATAGTATGCTGATGACCAAAAAATAGCTTTTGTGTGTGTAATTAAACAAGAATCCAATATCTCTATTCAGACCAGGTCTCTCCATAGTTTTCAGTTTGGTAATAAATTGTAATTCAGCAACTTCTCTTTCAAATCTATTTCTGAAATTCTTTTGTAATAAGACAGCTGCTTTGAGATCTTGTATGGAATGTCCTGGGAGACTGAAGTGTTCTCCTACTGGTTTCTCTGTTTTGTGATTCTTGATGTCAGATTTATGTCCGTTTATTCTTTGGCGTAAGGTTTGGCCTGTTTGTCCAATATAGAGAGCTGAAGGGCACTGCTGGCATTTGATGGAATACACAATGTTAGAAGATGAGCAATTAAATAGGCCTGAGATGGTAGGTTTGATGTTGTTGGGGCCAGTAACTTAGGAACCCTTCACCAATTTCCAGATGTTTTATAGTTTACTGCAATTCCCATTAGCTACAGCCAGCATGAATTGTTGCATCATTTCTTTGAGAGCCAGTGTGGTATAGGGCTTAAAGCATTGGACTAGGACCTGAAAGATCAGGGTTAAATCCCAACTCAGCCATTAAGCTCACTGGGTGATCCTAAGCCACCCACTATTTCTCAGCCTAACCTACCTCACAGGGCTGCTGTGGGGATTAACTGAGGAAGGGGGATTAACTGAGGAAGAGGGAATTGAGGAAGATTAATTGAGCTCCCAGGAAGGGGGAAGGTAAGCTAAAACTACAAAGTGAAAAAATGAAATGAAAAACATCTGGAGGACACCAGGTTAATGAAAGTTTAACTATGCAGATAACCCTGGAAGAAGAAGAAGAAGAAGAAGAAGAAGAAGAAGAAGAAGAAGAAGAAGAAGAAGAAGAGGAATTCACAAACACTGCAGAGATTTTTAAATCTTGTGTGTTCTGAGCAATAATTCATTGCTTTCAATACAATCAAGAAAGCAATGATACATGGGGATAAGAGCAAAGAGCATACAAGCATTCAGACTTGTAAATATATATCAGCCTTTAACAATACTACTGCTTTCTCATTCAGCTGTAAAATCTGACCCCAGACCAGGCAAAGGTGGTTTGCCTGGAAAAGTAAAGTGTGCCTTTCTTTTTATTTAAGAGTATTATCTTTCAGTAGATGTTCAGTTTCATCATAAAGATTCAGATAAACGGTGTTATTTATAAAAAAAAATTAAGCCAAGCAAATGTGAATATTCCCCCATACAAGTCTATACATGTATATTAACTCTATAAATTAACTCTATTAAATGGAGACAGGGTCACAGTATGAATGTGCTGATAGAGAAATGACTACTATTTGAGGAAAAATTATTAGGGAGGGGAGCAATTGTAGATATATCATGGTGTGTAGATATTTATCAGTGTAATTCTCTTATCATTGGGAAAAGGAGCATTAGAAAATGTGTACAAACAAATCCCATAAAGTCATACACTCAAAACAAACATGCATTGGAAGCACAAATAAATATATGTAATTGCATCAAATATTATTGTAAATCTAATATTTTAGGACAGCAACAAGATTGCCTTATATCACGCATAGGCAATCTCTGGCTCTCCCGATGTTTGGGACTACAATTCCCATCATTCCTAGCTAACAGGACCAGTGGTCAGGGAGGGTGGGAATTGTAGTCCCAAACATCTGGAGGGCCGGAGTTTGCCTATGCCTGCCTTGTATGTATTGCTGTCCATTTTAAACCATTGATTCATGAAGGACACATATAGAGTCCATCAGATAAATGTGCCAATGTGTGCCATCATGGTTAAATGCCAAGTCTTATAAAACCACTCATTCACAACTGGTACGATGAGAAATAATTTAGAGGCAACCAATTTATTTTTACAACAATTCCTGCATTACAGGGGGTTGGATAAATGAACCTGGGGTCCCTTCCAACTCCACAATTGTATGATTCTATGAAACCAAAATGGACAGATTCACCCAACTTAAGACTGGGGGAGCGAAAGAGAGAGAAACTGAAATTGACAGATTTGCGACCCCTATCTGTGCGAGACAATGCCTGCCACATGTATATGAAGTCAGCCCCTTCCTTACTGCACTTCCAGCATATTAGAATATATTTCCTGTAGTATCAAATACCAATAATATGAAATTTTAAACTAGTTTTAATTTTAAGTTAGCAAAAGGCAAAAAAAAAAAAAAACCCAACCAGGTCATTTTGTAAGTGTAACTTCAACCTTTTCTGATGTTTCCCCGTATTTTTCTTTTAAAAAAGCAAACAAACAATACTTTTTAGCCTTAAGGAGTGGGTGATCTTGAACAGCAACTATTTAATGTTCCCACTTCAACTTATTAATGTTTCAAAAGGGGGGCCAATTTAGTTTTTATTTAGTCTGTTCTTGGAATTCTTCTTTGGTGTGGATTGGGTTTTTATAATAATAATTTTTAAAAACCCTTCTCAGTGGATGGTGTTCAAACCAGAATGAATCTTGCAATTCCAGTTTTCTGTCTTTACATAGGGTTGGTTTTTTAAAATGAGCAAGAATCTTATACTTTTAGGCCATGGCCTCTAATGTATGCAGGAGATGGAACTATTTGCTGTGTGTAGGATGAGGAAACTTGTCCTTTCACAGGCTGTACAATGGAAACCGACCACTTCTTCTGATAATTTCAGTAGAAGATCCCATGAAAAGCTTCTGCTACTGATACAAATTGAGTGACTCTGAAGGATGTATTCTTGTTTTTGTTTTTATTATGTATTTTGTGTTTTTATATTGTGATTTTATGCTGTGAACCGCCCTAAGACCTGCAGGTATTGGGTGGTATACAAATTATTATTATTATTATTATTATTCAATGTGTTTAGGATTGCAGACTTTTTTTCCTAATGGTCATACGTTATTACATTGTTGATGCATTTTCAAAGAAATATAGCACAGAACTGATGGTTGAGGGTCCTCTTTGCAATGTACCAAAAAGGTTATGAGATTAATGCCTGATTGGCAGTAGTTCACTACAACTTTGACAGAGAATCATGTTACAGCTCCAGGCAGAGGCCCCAGCTGCTTCTACATCAATGCCAATTATATCCTCCAAGGAGCGATCAAATGGAACAATTTACGGACATACCACAGAAATGCTACTCTTGTGTCAAGGATATACATGCTTCCTGTATGACAAGAATGTCTGTGCTCCTTTCAGTTCCCCAAAGGCCAAAATTGGACACAGAGTTGAGCATTGGTGATTTGACGTCAATGCCTGAAGCCAAAAAAACCCTACCCAAAAATCTACCTTCAATAGGAAGAGGTAAAATATGGGTGATGACATCAGTTGGGTCTTTGAAGCAGGATTTCCCTTTACGCCAATGGGAATCAATGCTGATATTCTAATGTTATCTCTGCAAATGCATTGAGTTCAAACCGCCGTATGCTCCTGGCTGCGGATTTTGTTATAGTTAAAATGTTAGAATCGGAAGACTGCCATGAGAAAGCACACCAAAGGTACTGAAGCTGAACAGTGCCTTGTATTGGCTACTGAGGAAGAGCTGAGGATACCTTCTTAATAAGAAACTCATGATGGCAACTAAGGAAGACATGTGGAATATATTGTGATCAGACCAAGTGCACTACAGCCCAGTAGAACTCTTCCCAGATTTTAACTTTGGGTGGCGTCTGAATGGTCTCCATAAATGTAATGCAGTTATTTAGTTGGCCCTCATAATGTTTTCCATAGGTTTTTAGTGTGAATGCTCAAAGCTTATTGTATATTTCTGATGACAACTGCGTGACTACAAGAACAGAGCTACCGGATGAGGCCAAAGGCCCATCTAGTTCAGCTTCATAGGAGCCAACGCCTAGGGGCTGGGGTCCCTTCGGGGGGGGGAATAAATATTTGTGGGGCTACTCCCCAAGTTGATGCACATTGCCATTCAAATGATGCATGTGTCTTGTGATCAATTTTGTGAGGTGGGGCTTACCTGGGCTTCCCCCCCCCACACACACACATTTTGTTCAAGTTGGCACCCCACCAAGCATCCTGTTCTCACGCCTATATGAATTTGCCTAGTCAGTTTTGAAAACTATCCAAGTTGAAAGCCAGCAAGTTTGTGGCCTGCCACTGCATGTTGTGCAAGCGCATGAAATCAGTCCAGAGTCTTTCAGTTTTAGCCAAGGCACAGCAAGGTGTGTTGTTACTTTTAATGACTCAAAATAGGTAGCCTAATCCAAAGACTCCCATGGTATAGTGCAAAGTCAGCTACCAAGTGGGGAAAGGGAAGCAGAAAGAATTCATTACTACAGCCATAAACAATATCAAAAATCGTTGTCAGCAGCAAGGCTTCTTGAAGCAATGTCAGCAGCATCAGAAAACATCTGCCAAACCCAGCAGGGAACTCATAGACACCACAGTCCAGAACACATTGCCTTTGAAGTCAGTCCTGTTGATTTTTAATGGGGCTTCTGTTCAACTAAGAGTCAGGCTATGTGTGCTGGTTGCAGCCTATAAAGCCCTACGTGGCTTCGGTCCAAGCTATCTGAAAGACCATCTTCCCTAATACTAACCTTCTCAGGTTTTCCCTAATACAAACCTTCTCAGGTTTTGAAATCCAGGGATGTCCTTCTCTCGGTCCTACCACTCTCATAGGCACTCTTGGTGGGGACACAGAAAATGGCCTCCTCAGTGGCTGCTCCCAGACTTTGGAACTCCCTCCCTGGGGAAGCTAGACTGGCTTCCTCCTTGTTGTCCTTCCACTGGCAGGTGAAGACCAGGCTTTTGGGAACGGATTGCTTTTAATGCTGTTTTTATTGCAGTCATGTGTATTTTTTACACAGATTTTATATAGGTATATGGTTTCAATTGTATGAATATTTCGTTGTTTTTAAATGATTGTTTTTTCTATGTTTTTAGCAATTCTTGTTTTTCTCTGTAGGCCACCTTGAGTCCCATCACAGAAAAAGGCAGGCTGTTGCTGCAGATAATTCTAATAATACATGTTACACTTGCTGTAGGAATGTCAATGACAACAACATTGTTGTAGTGAGTTAGCTCTTTTTTCCATTGTAATGTGGAAGAAAACGCCACACATGAAGCATCATCCTGGCATTAGTTACTTCTGGGAAAAAGCAGAGAATTGTGATAAAGGCCGGATTTTTCAATGAAAATCCCTCCCTCATTCATCTCAAAGAACTAGTATTTGGGAAGAGCTGTAGATCTGCAGTTTAGCTTACAGATCTACAAACCTTTATGAGGACTGGTCTGACTATTGTGCTTATAAGGTGTACTGAGGCTATTCTGGTTCCTCTCTCCCTGCTTCTAACCTCTACCAAATAGCATAAGAAGGCATTTTTTTAATGGTGCAGGAAGCTGTGGCACATCACTTCCTGTTTAATTCTACGCACAAGGGGCCATTGCACGTACAACAAAATGTCTGTCCCCAACAGTACATAGAATTAGATAGGAAGTGGACTGTCGTAGCTTCCTGCACCATTAAAAATATTTTTTATCCAATGTGATGATGCCATAGTTTGCACAGTTTACAGAGTAATTTGTGTTGGGGGTGTGGCTTTGGGGGGTGTTAATTTTTTAATTAACGCTCCCCCCAAATTAATTTAATAAAATTTTTAATTTAATTTAATTTAATTTAATAAAATTTAAATTTAGTTTAATAAAAGGGACGCAGGTGGCACTGTGGGTTAAACCAAAGAGCCTAGGGCTTGCCGATCAGAAGGTCGGAGGTTCGAATCCCCATGACGGGGTGAGCTCCCGTTGTTCGGTCCCTGCTCCTGCCAACCTAGCAGTTCGAAAGCACATCAAAGTGCAAGTAGATAAATAGGTACCGCTCCAGCGGGAAGGTAAACGGCGTTTCCGTGCACTGCTCTGGTTCGCCAGAAGCGGTTTAGTCATGCTGGCCACATGACCTGGAAGCTGTCTGCGGACAAACGCTGGCTCCCTCGGCCTATAGAGCGAGATGAGTGCGCTACCCCAGAGTCGGTCACGACTGGACCTAATGGTCAGGGGTCCCTTTACCTTTACCTTAATTTTTTAATATGAGGATCTTTTAGAATTTTCCTGGAATTATCCTTAAAATCTAATCAGAAACTGGGTAAGAGATAATCTGAGATGTCCACAGACCAAAACAGGGTGGAATAGACTCGTTATTCCATCTCTCTATTATCTTATGCTGGTGGACGTGGAGAAAAGGGATGAGGCTGCTGTGATACATGTTATGGTGGGGACTTTTGGATTTTACACCAGGAAAATAAAAACTCACCAAGGCAATGCCTTTTTAACGGCATTGACATGATGGTCATAAAGTGCAGCTAAGCTTTGGATAACAGTGAGAGATTACCCGGTGTATGTGCCCTTGAGGAAGCGCAAATTGCAAATATGGCAAATACATTTATGGATGTAAACCCTGTTTAATATGTCACATATTTGCCCTCGAACATGTAGTTTTTAGAAGCCATTTTTCTGATGAACACTTGGTACCATAATTGTGGCTTAAACTGTGGCTTGTAATAAATAGATAAACCTCTCCTAAGCCTGCTTTCACTTCTCAGTGGGAATTTAGCTTGGGAATTCAGGATCTCCTTTAGCTATGTCGTTATTCTCTTTAAGAACTAAAGCATAGCTTTTCATTTGAATATGCGAGCCCTGGTGATGTCCTGTGATTGCATTTTCTATTTAACAGAAACAATATCTGTGTCTCCAGACATTACTGTACCAAGTGTCTTAGTAAGTGCAATAAGGATTTCCAGTATGTTTGTTGTCTCTGAAAGAGGAATAATCTATATTTGGCAGATAAAAACATTTTAAAAATATTGTAATCAATTAGACCTCTTTTCAGCTAAGTAGGTCATTCTAGACTTAAAATAATCTCTATGAATTCAAAAATCAGGTAATGGCAACGGTGGGCAAGTAAAAAAAAAGAATCAGATGCATGTTTCACTGTGGATGGCAAAAATGTTCTCTCACATAATTGCTCTTTTGATGTAGGATGAAAAATGCTCAGAGGGCTGAATACCTTAAGCTGGTTGGGTGGTACTTATCTCAGCTGTTTACATTAAGTCAGGGACTGCCAATGTTGCACCTGCAGGCTCCAGTGTGACCTCTGTTATCTCTTATGACACCCACAGAAGGTCTAAGTAAATATTCATTTTGTGTTATGCCATGTCCCATGCATCCGTTTTGTGATATGCCATGGCCTCACGGGAACCATTTTGTGAGAGGGACCTACAACACCTCTCCAAATTCTAAATGTGCCCACAGGACCAAAGGGGTTGGCAACCCCTGTACTGAGAGTTGGTCACAGTCCTAGTTAAGGCAAGCCTAGTCATGTGGTGAAAAGTAGACCTGAGTTCCCCCCCCCACACACACTACAACATAATTTAACATGTGAAATGGGTACTCCTTAGAGAAGCATGTACTGGCAATAAACTAAATTTGCAGTCTCTTCTTCCAGCGCGTTTGCAGGGAAGTCACACAATTATCCTCTGAAAGTTGGTCCTCCACGTGGAGTACCTGCCTCACATTACTCTATGTACATGGTGGGAAGGCAGGGCATGCATCCACTTAGCCAACCTATGAAACAAAGTACAGTGGTACCTTGGTTTACGAACTTAATCTGTTCCGGAAGACCTTTCTTAAACCAAAGCTGTTCTTAAACTGAGGTGCGCTTTCCCTTCTGAGGCCTCCCGCTGGCAGTGCCCTTCCACCGTTCGGCTTCCATTCGTAGACCAAGGTAAAGTTCGCTAACCACAACACCTACTTCCAGTTTTGCAGAGTTTGTACACCAAATATGTAGTTCGTTAACAGGGCTGTTCATAGACCGAGGTACCACTGTATATGATCCAAAGCAAGGAATCCCAGATAGAAATATAAGGACAACTGCTGCCCAAAACATAGGAAACTGTAGGATACTTTGTGACACTACTGAATTTGACAAGCTAATGGTTTTACATGCATTAAGGTGATTTCTCATAGGCTGCTGATAATCTGAAGTCACTGTTTGTTCTTTATGACAGCCTCACCCTGTATAAAACACCATTTCTGAATTGTGGATGTTCTCCCTAGCTCACATGATAAATGAGCTTGCAGTTATATATTTAAAACTAGAAGAACGCTGCTGCTACTGCTGCTACTGTTTAACTTTTATTTAGCGCCAGCAGGGGCTAGGCACTGTACAACCCCTTCTGTTTAATTGCCAGCTTTCACGTTGCGTTTCCCCTATTCGCACATCTCATTAACACCTGAAGTGTGGACGTGTGCATCTTCCCTGCAAAGAGAAGCATATGATGCCCATCTCCCATGGGGAGAGATATACAAGTTCCTATTTGGGCAATAATGACTTTCTCCCGCATTTCCACATATCATTAGTGTCCAGAGCTGGTCCTCAAGGTATTATCAATTCCATCTGTGAATTTATTTCCACCTGTCTCCTTTGAAACCCCCAAACCCTGCAGCTTCACCATCCTATATCATTGCTTCACTTGTCCTTTGAGCATTCTGGCTCCAATTTATTGGCTCACGATGATTTGCAGTTATTCAGCACCACAATTCATAAAGAATAAGACTTAAAACTGATCTTGCCCTCCTAAGAGGAAGAAATGTTGTTATTTCACCAGGGGTTTAATGGATTTTAACTGTATGTTTTAACTTTTGCTGGCTTTGGGGTTCGATATCATTGTTTTTGTACTGGTTTCAATGTTCTTGAATGTTGTGTTTTTACTATTGGGAAGACCCATGGAGGTCCTGATGGGAGGTGAAAAGCAAACGACAAGTGTATACATATATATATATGCAGGTTTTGGTGTCTTCGGGTGTCTTCCCGTGTAAGAGTTGGGGTGTCTAGGCGACGTTTCGACGAGGTCTCACTCGTCATCTTCAGGCTGGTGCTTTCGGCTTCTTGTTACTGGAACAGAGCAGGATCTCAGTGTTTGAGTTCCTATAAATACTGTTGAGGGGGTGGGGTGTATAGCCTTCAACGTTCTGGGCGTTCTGGGCGTTCTGGGCGTTCAACGAAGGCTATACACCCCACCCCCTCAACAGTATTTATAGGAACTCAAACACTGAGATCCTGCTCTGTTCCAGTAACAAGAAGCCGAAAGCACCAGCCTGAAGATGACGAGTGAGACCTCGTCGAAACGTCGCCTAGACACCCCAACTCTTACACGGGAAGACACCCGAAGACACCAAAACCTGCATTCCTGTACCCGTGAAAATCTACGAAAGCATATATATATATATATATATATATATATATATATATATATATACACACACACACAATTAGACTACTATAATGCTGAAATCCATTTGTAGCATAGATGCACCCCTTAAAACATTCAGTGTTCTCAAATCAACCAGTGAAAGCCTTTGGGAATCTTTGCCCCATCTCTCTTTGCTAGTTGAGAGTAAGTTTGTAGTCATTTTCACTTGATCTGAAAGGTTTCTTAAAACATTAAGAGGACCAGTATGTTGAACAGAAAGAAGAGCGCTTTTTCCCAGAGCATGCCACTGTTAATAGGGCGACGTGCGATTTTAGACAAAGAGGACATTTCTGAGATTTGCCTAAATGGTGTTGTTCTGTGGCTTCAGGCAAGGCTTTTCAACACATCCTCCACATCTGACAGGTGTTATGCAAGTATCCTTCTTCTTATTCCCAGAATGTCATCACATGATTAGAAAGCACATGTACAGTATTTCATTTGGATGACAGCTGCAGGGCCAATGTGAAAATTTGATAAAGAGGTAATTCAGGCAGGAAATTAAGAATCTGAAGTGGCATGGAGATCACAGTCTTATCTTGCAGCTAGATGTTGCCCATTGATTCACAGGGTTTAACAAAGAAAAGGGGGCATCAAGAAGAAAATGTCAAAGATAACAGGAAAATTTGAGGACGGGGAGGAATAAATGATTGCTCTGAGTTTGAGAGTCCTGTCTGCCCAGAATTGGACAGAGGGAACAGTTGCCCAGAGAATACAACAATTCCTTTAGTGCCTGCTCATCTATAATTCCAATATAAAACTGATGCTTTCCTATAACGGTGTACTTGATGAAGAGAGCTCTTGCCTGCATTGATGCCACAATAAAATGGTTAGTTTCAAAACTGTTACAGCAATTCATCATGGTATAAAATGATAAGTTTTTACTTGCCTCTTTCTATTGTCCAATCAAATGCTCCCTTTTCCCAATATCACTGAGTCGATGAGAGCTAGAAACTCAGGCCTTTAAAAAAATTGTAACTGTAGCACAAGCGGATTGGATAGCGTTTGGATTTTCCCACTTTCTGCTGAAAGCCATACATCTCTCTGAGAGGAAGCATGACAAATAACCCTGTGAATTTGCCCCCTGATGGATCCCAGCAGGGATTGGGGAATGATTTTTGGCTCTGGGGCAATCCTTTGTCTTGGATGGTGGGGAGGTTGTAGAATCCACCTGCCCCTTCAAACACTGGGGTATCCCATTAAAGGGATCCAGGGGGAGTGGTCATGTCTGTGTGCCCAGGCAGGGCCAGGGCCAAAGGCACTCCCCCAAATAGTGGTCCCTGCAGCAGTCACCCTATGTGATGTACATAAGTCGTAGGAACGTGGCTTGACCGCGCATGACTTGTGGGTGGGCCGGAAGTATTTCGATTGCCCCATGCCCAATCTGTTTTCAATAAAGTTGTGGCCTGTTTTGATCCAAACCAGTCTTAGTGGTCTTTTATTTATCTGGGGTTGGGGACTGGGGAGCATGTTGCCTGGACCCACAATGCTTGTTGGCTCTCAGCAAGAGCAACAGGAGTTCTAGAAGGAAACAGGAACAATTTGCTGTGTTACCTGCTGGTCACACACACACAGCAGCTGTGTGCACAGTATTAAGGGAAAAGGGAAAGAGTGATAGGGACAACATCAAAGCCGCTGCTCTCCTTTCTTACAGTTCTTTAAGTGGGAAAGGACTCTCTCAAGCAGATGACTGACAACTCTTCAAATGGAGGACTGCCCTCTGTAAAGCAGGGCACATGGACCCCCTAAGTGTGAGTAGAAAGCCATGGGTAACTCATGTGGTGAGCTCTAGGTTTTTTTGGACTCCCATACAGCCAACACGATTAATGATCAGGAAAGATTGGAGTTGTGGTCCATTGCATGTGAAGGTTGCTACACTGGCTTTCCCTTATGGAGAACGATAGAAGTATTTTGTGACACAGATTGCTGTTGGGTGAGGGAAGAGATAGAAACAGTGAGCTGAGCTGACTTTTTGAAGCTGTATAAACTAACAGCAAAGGGGGCTAAAGAGCCGCCCTCTCTGGAGATCTGATATGAGGCTGCAAAGCTTGCTTTGTCAGTGTGTTTCAGCTGTGTGCTTCTACCCATGCTCAACCTGTATATTTGTAAATAAACTCAAATAGTGCAAAACACAGTAAGCCTCCAGGAATTATTCCTACCAAAGGAAATGTGTTTTTTTTATTTTTAAAGGATGATAATGAATTCATTAATCTTGACACTTTTCGGGAAATGTAATTTATCTTTTCTGAAAGGCTGTAGTCTCAAGTAAAACTGTTTTGAAACAAGACCTGACATGAGTTCTGGTCGGTGCTCATGTTAATCAAAAACATAGCATGTGGGTTGCCTTCTTTTGCTTCACTTCCCGTGACTTTTCTACTGTGAAATCCTGAATTAATGTCTTCATTAGGATGTGGGAATATTGCTCCATTTAGCCCAGATTCTCCACAGCTTTTTTGGGGAGATATGTCATTTACTGTTTGTCCAGGTTTGGTTGCATTAGTGCAGGAAGCTTACTGAGGAGCCTAGCAAACAAATTAAACGGTTATTTTTCTATGTGGAAATAACAATGCTTGCTAGGATTCAGAGTGACGCTAAGGAAGAAAAACTCTTGGGCTAGACCAACCGCCCGCCTCCACCCCCCAGAAAAAAGGATATGAGGAGAATATCCAGATAAATGAATTCTTTTACCCGGTGGAATCCCAGGAGAAAATAAGTAGACAGAAACAGAAGTGTGCAGAATACAAAATGTGGTGATGGCTGCCACTGTGGATAGCTTTAAAGGGGGATTAGACATATACATAGAGGATAAGGCTATCAGTAGTGACTAGGCATGATGGCTTCATGCTACCCCCCAGGAAGAGAGGCAGACTGAAATCTAGTCACTGGAGAACAGCAGCGGGAGAGGACTATTGTTCGCAAGTGGGCAGTAGCTTGTGGACTTGCTAGAAGCATCTGGCTGGTCACTGTGGGAAATGTTATGCCAGATGAGAGAGGGGTTTGGTCCCGCTTCAGCAGAGCTATTCTTGTGTTCCAAAATGGTATGAGTAGGGGTCTGTATATTTGTGGATTCCACCAAACCTTGAAAATGGATCAACAAAAAGTCGTGCCAAAAAATGTGAGGCAGGCATCTCTTGCTGCAGGAACTAGATTGAAATGCTGGGCTTAATTGTGTGTTTGGGAACTTTTCCATGTGTAGCACAGGTTCCAAGCTGTTGGCATTTAGATAGCTCTTGCAGACCCTCCAAATGTTCCTGTTTTCCAGGGACGTCCCTGATTTAAAGAAGCCATCCCGGTTCCTGATTTGATCCCAGAATGTCCCACTTTTCCTTAGGCTGTCCCTATTTTTATTGGAGAAATGTTGGGGGGTATGGAGTTATCCGAACCCTGAGCCGTCTGAAGGCAATCCTGTATAGGGAAGGTTTTTTAATGTTTAATGTTTTGTTATGTTTTTATATACTGTATTTTTTGCTCTATAAGACTCACTTTTTCCCTCCTAAAAAGTAAGGGGAAATGTGTGTGCGTCTTATGGAGCGAATGCAGGCTGCGCAGCTATCCCAGAAGCCAGAACAGCAAGAGGGATTGCTGCTTTCACTGCACAGCAATCCCTCTTGCTGTTCTGGCTTCTGAGATTCAGAATATTTTTTTTCTTGTTTTCCTCCTCCAAAAACTAGGTGCGTCTTGTGGTCTGGTGCGTCTTATAGAGTGAAAAATACAGTATGTTAGAAGATGCCCAGAGTTGCTGGGGCAACCCAGTAAGATGTGCAGGGTATAAATAGTAAAATTATCATTATGGAATGGGACGTCCCTATTTTAATTGGTTAAATTTTGGAGGGTATACTATTGTTTGGTTCCTGTCCTGGTTGTCTGAATCCACCTTGGTTGTCAGATTGTTTTCTAGTTGTTGCATGCATCACTTCCTCCTGAAATGAGAGCTGAAGACACTGATACACAAGGGTTGGCAATATATCAAAATGAGCAGGGCTCCCATCTTATACATTTAAGAATCGTGTAGAAAAAGAGATTTATTTTTCAGGATTAGAAGTTCTGAACATTCACTGTTTTACAAAATGAATAAAAATGCCGGAACGCTGCCCTCTTTTGCATCTGGTCACCCTAATCTGCACCATCAGACAAAGATCAGATACAGTCTTCCCAGGCAGCCCAAAATCTATGGAATCTCACTGCTGGTCATTACTATAGGGAATAATCCAACAGCCTCAAACAAAATCTTCTTACATTATGATCCTAAACATGTTTGCACAAAAATCATTAACAGTGAATACAACTGGACCAGTTCTGACACAATAATAATCAGCCTTCATAGAATTATGCTCCTAAGAATAATATGCACAAAGGTTTGTAAACACACAATTATATTACTCCCTGCTCCACCCAAGGTTCTTTCCTTGGAATTCCACAGGAAATTTACATTCTGTTATTACAGTTTCATTGTGCATATCTCCATGGAGGAAAAAAATTGCACTGAGCATCCTGCACACTGATTTCCAAAGGGGTGCCATTCACTGAAGCCGTTAAATCACCCCCATTATCAGTGTAGCAGGCCTGGGTTACGCATTTGGGAAGCAGACAGGACTTCTGGTATGAATACCCTGATTACTTTTTTTTTTATGAAAAGGGATAACAAAGAGGCAGACATAATTAAGTCACATGTTTTCCATCCCTGTGTCTCCATCCAGAAAACATTTTACATGTTTATTTCTATCTGTTGCCCAGCTCAGTAGTGGCATGATGGCCCTATTGAGATGTGGCAAACCACATTGAGTTCCATTGTTTCGTTGCAATGCAGGGTTGCATTCAGCATAATGCGAAGTAGTGCTCTGTGTGAGCAGAACAACTTCTACAAATGTAGCAGGGCTTCCCTCTCTCTCCTGCCCTATCCACAATATATTCTGGCAGGTCCCTCACCCCCCACAGAGCACATTTCTTGCTACATGGCAAGTTATTTGCATTTATATTTTTATCTAAGTGGTGTTTTAAGTTTTAACAATGGACACTGCCCTGATACATTATGGTATGGTGGTACAGAAATAGTTGCATGAATAAATAAATAAACGCTATTCTTAATATATATTAATATGTTGAGATTAATCAAATCCATTGTTTGCAATTACCATATTTTTCGCCCTATAGGACGCACTTTTTCCCCCTCCAAAAATGAAGGGGAAATGTGTGTGCGTCCTATGGGGCGAATGCAGGCTTTCGCTGAAGCCTGGAGAGCGAGGGGGGTCGGTGCGCACCGACCCCTCTCGCTCTCCAGGCTTCAGGAGAGCCCCAGCGCCAGCCCCACAAGGTCGGGGGACAGAGGGAGGCGGAACTCCGCCATCCCGCTGTCTCCCGAAGTGGTTTGGAGGCTGACGGCAGGGAGACCCCGCCGCCAGCCCTGCAAGCTCCGGGGACAGCTGGGAGGCGTGGCGCTTCTCTCCGCTGTCCCCGGACCTGATCTGAAGGCAGGTGGCAGGGAGAAGAGCGCTTCTCCCTGCTGCCGGCCCCACAAGCACCGGGGGGGGGGGAATAAAAAAAATTCCTTTATTTCCCCCCAAAAAAACTTGATGCGTCCTATGGGCCGGTGCGTCCCATGGGGCGAAAAATACGGTAATAGAAATATTTCTATCCTGCCCATTTCCTAAGGATCCTACTTGAGTAATCTCCCTCCACTGTTTTTACATTTACCCACAGCAGGCCTGTGTGGTTGTTTAGCCTGAGAGGCAGTAGCAGATCCAAGAACACTCGGTGTTTGAATGAATATTTGAACTAGGGTCCCCCAGGACTGTTAAGTTCAACAGTCTTTTCAGTAGTTTCTCCTCCTGTCCCATTCTTGCTGCCACTTTCTTATTGATGAACCAGCTAAACAACGCTAAATGCTCAGGGAACTGTAAAATTTTGTTGGATCAAACTCTAAAGTCGGGGCTCATTATACATATGAAGTATGTGCTAAATTCAAAGTTTGGATCAAGTTTCAGAACCATCACTTGCTCTTTCTGCCATAGAGGGGTTTGAATATGCTAATTTAATCACCCACTAGGTGGCAGTGATGGCACATTTAGGTCCACTGTGTAAGACCCACGGGTCAAATTACCACAGCGTGGCCAGGGCATATTCAGCAGGATCACTTATTAGCACCTCAGTCAATATGTTTACTTCTAATTAAGTTCAACTAACTTCTGCAAGCTTTATTTTGGAGTAAGCTTCACGCATCACTCCAGTGTGGGCTCCCACAACCCAATGTAGAAGGACGTTTAAGAGCACCATAAGGAATATTATGGGTTGTATTCAGCTGATAGCCTTAGGGCTACACTGAATACAATCCAATACTTTTCCAAAGAGGAACGATGTGGCCTACATCTCCCATGCAGCAGCATCATGCTTTGCAAAAGGTGACCATGAATATGACCACCACACTTGAATATGACCACCACACTTGGGTGTTTATTGTACCAGTATATTAACGCCCTCTATTTTAATGCCGCATACATGGAGTTATCCCAGGGCTGGCTGGCCCATAAAGTGTGGTGAGGCGGTGGGCAGCTGGGAAGGGCAGCAGATCTGGGCTCCAAGAAGAATGCCTCTTGCTGTCTCCTGCACTTGTCACCTTTTACCTCCACCACTTCTTCCTGCTCCTCTCTGGCCTCCTTTTTTCTCCCCCACAGCCTTCAGCACATCGGAGCTTCCCTGGGCCACCTCCAGCTGCCTCAGCCACAGAAAAGGAGGCAGCTAGGTGTGGCTACCATTTTTTGTTTTGCCTTAAGCAGCAAAACATTCTGGGCCAGCCCTAAATTATCTCATTACAACCTTACCGCCCGAGACTGTGAAGAGCACAACCCTGTGCTCAGAGACAGTCACTTGCCGAAAACCACCCAATGAGTTTCACGGATGAGCTTTCTCCCCCTAAATCATACACTCTGAGCCACCCTGGTTCTCCTGAGTACAGTGGCACCTTGGTTCTCAAACGCCTTGGTACTCAAACAACTTGGAATGCAAACACTGCAAAACCAAAAGTGTTCTGGTTTGCGAACTGTTTTCAGAAGCCAAACGTGCTCCATTTTGAGTGTTACGCTTCCGATTTGAGTGCCACACTTCCGTTTTGGGTGTTACACTGAGGTCCGTCCGTTTTTGCTATTTATTTTGCATGGGGGGGGGGGTTGTGGCTCTTTTTATGACTGTGTGGAACCCAGTTCAGCTACTGATTGATTGATTGATTGATTGATTGATTGATTGACTGATTGATTGTGTGACTGCAGATTGTGTTACTGCTTTCATTTTATGGATCAATGGTCTTGTTAGATAGTAAAATTCATGTTAAATTGATGTTTTAGGGGTTGTTTTTAAATGTCTTGAATGGATTAATCCATTTTGCATTACTTTCTATGGGAAAGTGTGCCTTGGTTTTGGAACGGGCTTCTGGAACGGATGAAGTTTGAGAACCAAAGTACCACTGTACTGTATAGAGTTCCAAATCTAGCCTAAGAACCTTTCATTCTGCTGCACTGCATGGGAATTTAACAAAGCCTCTCGCCAACTCCACCCTGTGCATCCACGCAAAGGCCCTCAGTCGCATTTTCATTTTTTAAAAAAATAATTTTTTTATTGGTTTTACAACATTTTTTTAAACAATACAAACAAATAAAAAGACATACAAACATGTATAATTTCATAACCTTTTTTCATATCCCTCACTTCTCGGACTCCCCCATACCTCCCCTTTCTGCATCCCAATTTCCAAAATTATTTCAGCAGCTTCTAAATAATTTTATCAAATATATGTCCTCTTGGTCTTTTCTTCAACTTAATCTTATGTCGCTGTAATCCCCTTTTCTTTCTCAACACCTCGACATTTTAGCATTCATCAATTTTATAATAGTTCTTATGATAGATTTTAAATTTCTTCCAATCCTCTTCCGCCGTCTCCTTCCCCTGATCACGGATTCTGCCAGTCATCTCAGCCAGTGTCATGTAGTCCATCACTTTCATCTGCCATTCTTCCAAGGTGGGTAAATCTTGTGTCTTCCAATACTTTGCGATAAGTATTCTTGCTGCTGTCGTAGCATACATAAAGAAAGTTCTTTCTTTCTTTAACACCAATTGGCCGGCAATGCCCAAGAGAAAGGCCTCTGGTTTCTTCAGTCGCATTTTCAGTGAGGAACGGTTTTCAAATGCAGACACTATTCAATTTACCCAGAAATATATCCATTTAACAAGGCCTAAAACATGAAGCAATGAATCAATAATAAATCTCAAAGGCCTCAAAATGAATCCCAGGACAGTTGGTTTTTAATCTACTAAGGACTTAAAGCTGATATGAAGTTTGAAGAATTTGGCAATGATATTGCATTACTTTGCGACAGGCTTTTGCACTTACACTACCTGAATAACAAACGCAGTGTCTTGCTGTATATAATGAAAGTTACAAGCCTGCTACTGCAACATAGTGTGGCTAGCTTTTCTAGCTATTTCAAAACTATTGCAGTTTGGTTTCCTTCTGGGGCCATAAAAACAGTGAAGCCAAATTAAAATAAGACTGGAAAATTGCTGTGTGTAAATCACATGAATATAATAAAATAGTTAAGATGACAGATTTAGTGAGAATTAGGAAAGGTGACTCTATTCAGAATAATCTCATAACCAAGTGGGAACCAATGATTGCTGCCAGCCATTGCATGGAGGTACAAGTTTTGCAAAGCTATCCACATTAACCTTGGCACTGTCTAAGCCTCTAATTATTGCTAATTGACTGTCTTCCTCTTCCAGCACAACAGTGGCTTGTACTTTCTCATCTTTAGTTTTAGTGGTCTGTATTAGGGAAGGGGGGGTTCTTATCCATCACCATCCACAATACAGTTTGTAGATACAAATATATACCAGTACAAAGTATCTTTGTTGCTCCAGCAATTCATGACCACCCTGCTGAGAGCCTCAGGGCCCACTTCTGCCTCTCTCCACTGGGCCCAAGGGAGGGCCTGACAGGCTTCGTAAGGACTGCTGCTGCCCAGCAGAGAGCGCTGTTTCTTCTTTTAAATTGCTTTTAAATTGTGTGTGTGTGTATTTTTAGTGTTTGAACTGTTTTTAGCTGGGTTGATTGACACCCTATGTCCTTTTAAAATGTGTTGGGGGGGAGGTTATTGGGTTGCTGTTTTTATTTTGATTATGTATTTTGTGGTTTTATATTCTGATTTTATCCTGAGACCTGCGGGTAAAGGGTGATATATAAATTCTAACAGCAACAACGGCTCTGACTCACGCTTTTGTCAGACTCATACACTGGCAAACATCACAAGACCCCGGACAGGATGAGCTGACATACTTCAAACCACATATATTTTGATAAAACTTAACTTATTATCATCAAAGTGGAATAACTTTAGCAATATCTAATAAAACTACATGTTTGCTCTGTGCTGGATTTTGAGGCTTCCCTGGAAGCCTAAAGGGGAAGCAAGATCAGGGGGGGGGGTGTTGTTTATGGGTGAGCCCCTCCATTCTATGCTCAGGTTGCATATATATGTGTAAAACCATGTAACCTAAAGACACCACAGTCTACACAGGCCTTCATTCTGAGGAAACTGAACCCTGGCTAAGCATTTATAGCTCCTGGAGTTTCTCACCACTTGGAGACTGGGGTGGTGCATAACAATAAAAAAATTCAGACATAAATCAGATATCAGGAATCACAAGACAGAGAAACCAGTAGGAGAACAATTCAGTCTCCCAGGATATTCTATACAAGATCTCAAAGTAGCTGTCTTATTACAAAAGAATTTCAGAAATACAGTGGTAACTCGGGTTAAGTACTTAATTTGTCCTTTCTTAACCTGAAACTGTTCTTAACCTGAAGCACCACTTTAGCTAATGGGGCCTCCTGCTGCCGCCGCGCTGCCGCCGCACAATTTCTGTTCTCATCCTGAAGCAAAGTTCTTAACCTGAGATACTGTTTCTGGGTTAGCAGAGTCTGTAACCTGAAGCGTATACAACCTGAAGCATATGTAACCCGAGGTACCACTGTAGACTGGAAAGAGAAGTTGCTGAATTGCAACTTATTACCAAACTTAAAACCATGGAGAGACCTGGTCTGAATAGAGACATTGGATTCTTATCTCATTATACATGATACAGCTATTTTTAGCCATCTCACCCCTTGCTTTTTCCTGTAAGACCAATTGCAGTCCTTAACAGTCGTCAACAGGTTTACCACACCTATCAGCCAATCACCCATTCCCACCACCCTTCTGAGTAATACCCCTCCCCACCCTCTCACTATACAGTGGTACCTCGGGTTAAGTACTTAATTCGTTCTGGAGGTCCGTACTTAACCTGAAACTGTTCTTAACCTGAAGCACCACTTTAGCTAATGGGGCCTCCTGCTGCTGCCGCGCTGCCGGAGCATGATTTCTGTTCTCTTCCTGAAGCAAAGTTCTTAACCTGAAGCACTATTTCTGGGTTAGCGGAGTCTGTAACCTGAAGCGCATGTAACCTGAAGCGTATGTAACCTGAGGTACATAGGCGCCGACTCAATGGGGCTTGAGGGGGCCCGAGCCCCCTCAAAAATTCGTTTGGGGGGGCTCAGCCCCCCCAATAATCTCGGGCGGCGGTGGGCGCGTCCGCGGCTTTTATAGGGCGCCCGGCGCGCACCAGCTCGATAACGGGCACCGGCGCGGCGGGGGGCGCCGGGCCGGGGGAGGGGGCGGCCGGCCTGTCTCCTTGGCAACCCCATTGAGCAGCGCCGGCTCCCCCGGGAGGGCCATCCCCCCGCGCCGCCGATCGCCAACACCGCCGACGCTGTGGCTGCCCGAGCCCGAGCCTGAGCCTGAGCCCGACCCGAAGCCCGAGCCCGACCCCGAGCCCGAGCCCGAGCCCGTCAGTCAGTCAGTCAGTCAGGAAGGAAGGAAGGAAGGAAGGAAGGAAGGAAGGAAGGAAGGAAGGAAGGAAGGAGAAATGGGGAGGGAGACGAGGGAGGAAAATTGCGCGCAGGGTGAAGAAAGGAGAAGGGCGAACGAGACGAGCTTCCAACCCAAAAAAGGGCTGGAAGACTGGGAGGATGAAGGATCGGGAAAGAAAGCGACGCCTTCCCCGCCCGCGACGTCGCCCGCTTGTCATTGGCAGCGCAGCGGGCGCCCAGAGGGGCTGGGCACCGGCGCAGGGCCGCTCCGCAGCCGCGGAGGACAGCTGTGCGGCTAGCAAGGTGCGCCGCGTAGAGCGCGGCCCTTGTGTGGCCCGGTGGCCAGGCAAGCTCGGGCGGGGACCCCCATGCGAATCTAAGACGGGAGAAGAGGGCAGAGCAAAGGGGGTCCCTTCCCCAACCTCCGGCTCTGAGACTTCCCTGCGCCCCAGAAAAGCGAAAGGATTTTCTCTTCTTTTTTTTTTATAAATATTTTATTAAGTTTTCAAATACAAAGTTAGAAACATACACTGAAGAAAAAAGTAAAAGAACAATAAAAAGAAAAAAAGAAAAAGAAGAAAAGAAAACCAACCATTCAACACATTTTTTATATAACTAACTGGACTTCCTCGCATCTCCCTTACCCTGCATTCTTTATAATAAAGATATCAGCAAATTATTACCTTGTTTCGTACCTTATTTTGTACTTTTCAAATACTATACCTCTAAATTTAACATACTTTTCATCAGTTACTTATATCTTAAATTAAACATAGTATACCTTAGATTTTGACCTTTTCTTACTTAAAATATAATTTCCTGTTTCCCAAATCTAATTGCTGAAGCTATAGTTTCCGAATCGTGTAAATTTTTAACATTCATACAACTTATATTGTTTTTGTAAATAGTCCTTAAATTTTTTCCAGTCCTCTTCCGTTGTTTCTTCTCCCAAATCTCGGATTCTGCCAGTCATTTCAGCCAGTTCCATGTAGTCCATCAATTGTGTCTGCCACTCTTCCAGTGTGGGCAAATCTTGTGTCTTCCAATATTTTGCGATAAGTATTCTTGTTGCTGTAGTTGCATACATAAAGAAAGTTCTATCCTTCTTTAACACTTTCTGGCCAACAATGCCCAAGAGGAAGGCCTCTGGTTTCTTGGGAAAGGTATACTTAAATACCTTTTTTAACTCATTATAGATCATTTCCCAGAAGGCCTTCACTTTTGGACAAGTCCACCAGAGGTGAAAGAATGTCCCTTCAGCCTCCTTACATTTCCAACATTTATTATCAGACAGGTGATATATTTTTGCAAGCTTGACTGGGGTCATGTACCACCTATAAATCATTTTCATAATATTTTCCTTCAAGGCATTACATGCTGTGAATTTCATTCCGGTGGTCCATAACCTTTCCCAGTCCTCAAACATGATGTTATACCCAATATCCTGAGCCCATTTTATCATGGCTGATTTGACTGTCTCATCCTGAGTGATTTTCTCTTCAACCTGCCCTCCATCCTCTTGCAGAAAACTCTTTGCCTGCCCTGCCCGTATCTCGTTTTTGCTTTTTAATTCCACACACGCACCCTTCGGACTTCGTGGCAATCGGGCGCGCGGGTGCGTTTCCTAAGAGAGTGAGGACCCCTGCCTCCTCCCCACCTGCTCCCTCGCCAGCCAGCCAGCCGCGCGCCCTAGCCGGAGAGCCCCGGCCGTCCCCGTCGCGCAATCGGCTGGATCTCCCTTCAGCAGGCCGTGCTCACAACTCGGCCCAGGGACCCCCAGCAGCGGATCTCCGGCTCAGCTGAAGAATCCGGCAACAAGCCCCCTCCTCCCCAATCGCTCCACCGAAATACGCTCCAAAACCCCCCAGATAGGCCGCCGGCCGCCAAGTCTCGTGGCGCCCTGAGCGAGGGTCTCTCCCCAACACCGCCACCTCGAACTGCGTTCTCCCGGCTACCCGAGCGAACCAGCGGCAGGACCCCGGTATGGGCCCCCCCAATATTTTTTATAAGTCGGCGCCCCTGCTGAGGTACCACTGTATATAAGGGTCTGATGACCAGTGGCGTAGCGTGGGGGGTGCAGGGGGGGCCGGCCGCACCGAGCGCAACATTTGGGGGGGCGCTCGCACTCGCTGCTCTCTGCCCCTACTAAAATCCACGGGTTAGGGGGCGCAAATTACTTGCCTTGCCCCGGGTGCTGACAACCCATGCTACGCCACTGCTGGTGACTTCTGTTTCAGTGTATCTGAAGAAATGTGCATGCACACAAAACCTCATACAGTGGTGCCCCGCAAAACGAATGCCTCGCAAGATGAAAAACTCGCTAGACGAAAGGGTTTTTCAGTTTTGCGTTGCTTCGCTAGACGAATTTCCCTATGGGCTTGCTTCGCAAGACGAAAACATCTTGCGCTTTTTTCTTAAAGCCGCTTGAAGAGGCACAGTTGCGACGGACCGTGCTTCGCAAGACGAAAAACATCACAAGACGAAAAGACTCGCGGAACGAATTATTTTCGTCTTGCGAGGCACCACTGTACCAATAACAAACTTAGTTGGTCTCTAAGGTGCTACTGGAAGGAATTTTTAAATTTTGTTTCAACAATAAAAAATGTTCAACTTGTGTGTCAAGTTTAAATATACCATCTGTTTCTCTAGGGAGGAACCTCATTGATCTTAGAAAGGATGGTGTAGAAGGTGGCCAACACTGCAGAGAAGGAGCACAGTGCACCCATGTTGCTGTGAGGAAAGGGTAAATGAAAACTAAATGCACCGGCATCTGTCTGACTTTCATTGTAAAGCAATACAGTACTGTGAAAAGCAGTGGGAGAGGTCTGAACTACAGAAGAAAGGTGGGGGTGCGAATTATTTGATTCCTGAGAGTATGCGGCAGCCTTACACAATAGGCAGCCTGGTATCAATTAGGTTTCCAAGACAAAAGGCTCTGTGTGTATTCACCGCTTGCTCAGAAATAAGGCTATTGAAGCATATCGCAGCTCTTTTGCCTGGAAGCAGAGATTAGGAGCAGCTGTGTGGGCTCTCCCTGCTGTGGGTGCACAAGCAGTAATAAGGGGGTGTGATTGTGTAGCGCAGGGGGCAGCAGTGGCACTGCAGCGGAAGCTGGGCAAAGCCAAGCCAGCAAAGATGATGAGAAAAGTCTTGAAAATACTGTACTTAGCTTTTTTTTTAACCACAGAGGAAATAGTAGGCTTAAGGTCCCAAATTATATGGGCTCCACAAAATGAGCTACAGACCCCTCACTCTTGCAGCACCAGCCCCATCAACACAATAAATATAAAACAGTATTGTACCGCTTTAAATGGGCATAGCTTCCCCCTAAGAATCCTGGGCACTGTAGTTTGTTAAGGAAGCCAAAAGTTGTTAGGAGACCCCTATTCCCCACAGCGAGAGACAATCCCCTCATTCCCAGGAGAGAAGGATTAATTGTTAAACCATTCTGGAACTCTGCCACCAGTGAACCCACGCAGCCCAAATGTTGCTGCCACCCCAGCCCTGTGTTTGGGGGTCAGCTCCACCCCACTGCACACACCACTACTGGGCACAAGGTGTTGTACAGGATGTTTCAAAAGCCATGGAGAAGGGAGGTTGGAGGAAATAGGTTTGGCCGATGTCAGTAGGCCATAAAAATCAGAACTAAACATGACTTTCAGACTAGGATGCCTACAAGTTGTACGGGCTGCACCAAATCCATTTTAAAAGAAGCAAGGCCATATGTTTATGGAGTGCACACACAATGGCCAGCTGATTTTGTGGAAACACAGCAAGACAACAAGGACTTCAAGTGCATTGTAACAGACATAGACATCCTGTCTGAATGTGCCTGGGCTGTATCTCTTGACACTCTAAAACACAAAACAGGCAGAGAATAGCATTCAGAGATTTAATGATTTTTTTCCGCAGACATGATAGAAGGAAGTCTGGAATGCTCCAGACAGATAATGGTAAATAGTTTCTAAGCAAGTCTGTGAGCAGTCTGTTTAAACAACTTGGGGTTCATCACTTTGTCACCAATAATGATGTCAAAGCTGGTGTTGTGGTGCAATTTAATAGCATTACAGACAAGAATGTGGAGGCATTTTAAATCTAACAATACCTTCAGCTATAGTGACATGCTGACACAATTCTTTAAAAGTTATAGTCAAAGCTACACAGAAGTATCACCACCAGGTCTGTCAATATTAAGAGTTTCAAGGATCTAGTAGGGAGAGCAAGAGAATCCTGCTGAGCAGAAAAGGACATATTCCCAACCAATACACTTAAAAAAACCAAAAACCTGCCTTTCATAATGGACATCAAAGGAGGTTATGATACTTTGTGCCTTTCACAAACATATTGTTGAGCACTTCTTTGGACCCTTACTGTATTGTGTAGTATTTCATGAACGCCTATAATCCCTGGACCCAGCAAGTGTTAGAATTATCAAGCCTTGGGGTATTAAGATAGATGCCAGACCTTTCTAATTCCTGGATACAGCCAGTGTTAAAAGCTAAGCAAGCCTTCAAATTCCAGGAAATAGCCAGACTTGCACATGAGAGATGTGCCGTTAAGAGAACAAAGAATCAAAGGGCTCCTATGAGATGGCAAATGGGTTTCTCTCGACAGATAAAGTCAGAGTTGAGAATTGAGAGGTTAGAGTTAGGAGTGATGTGGCCTAGAAACAAAGTAAAGGGTAAAGGTAAAGGGACCCCTGACCATTAGGTCCAATTGTGACCGACTCTGGGGTTGCGGCATTCATCTCGCTTTATTGGCCGAGGGAGCCAGAGTACTGCTTCCGGGTCATGTGGCCAGCATGACTAAGCCGCTTCTGGCGAACCAGAGCAGAGCACAGAAACGCCGTTTACCTTCCCCCGGAGCAGTATCTGTTTATCTACTTGCACTTTGACGTGCTTTCAAACTGCTAGGTTGGCAGGAGCTGGGACTGAGCAACGGGAGTTCACCCCGTTGCAGGGATTCGAACCACCAACCTTCTGATTGGCAAGCCCTAGGCTCTGTGTTTTAAGCCAGAGAGGCAGATTATGATGCTTGATGTCTGTTTGCATCCAAGACCGTGGCGATGGAAGAAACAAGATTCTCTTGGGGTGTTAATGCTGTGAACCCCTCTATTGTAGACTCAGGTTGTAGATGTGTAAACAAACCATATATCATATAGACACCACAATATTTATTGTGCCTTGTTTCCAAAAGGAAGCATGAACCCCAGTTAAGCACCTGGAACCCCTGGAATCTCATAATGCTCGGAAATTGGGGTGGCAGGCAACAGTATAAATGTGCTTTAAATGTATGACATGGATGTGACCATAGATGGGGATGGTTTACTTCCAGCTAAGAAATACATGTTTTAAACCACCATGGTTTTTATCCACCATGGCTCTGAAGACTGTACTAATCTAAATGACATCTATATCCAATTGGGCCTCCACCGACCATTACTGAGAGAAGCTTGTTTAATTAGGTGCCCTGCTGGCAGCCCTTACAGAATTCACATTGCTAGCCTTTTCCATTGTAGGAAATTATGAAGGTTATATGGATTTAAACAATGCATTGCTGTACATGTGCTGCAAAACTGAAACTAAACATGGAACAAATCTTTCCAGCAATTAAGAAGTAGGCCTGGTGATTTATCCAATAGCTTCTATGATTAGTCAACTCAATGTGACATTGTGAGATCACTTCATCAGCCAAGAGCAACAACTGCTACCTTTACAGAGTTTTCGTGATACTCTAGCCACACAATTCTCTGCAGGGCTATTTTACACAGATACAACTGAACATTGCAAATCAACTGAAAGCCAAGAAACAGACCTTCTGGAACATCTTTATGTTGACCTGCGATTTTTTTGCGCTATAAAGATGCAGTTAACTGGTAAATATGTGGCAATGGTCTGCTTGATGATGGGCAATGCTCATACTTCTTAACTTCTGAGGCTCATACTTCTTAACACAATTTTCACACTATAATTATAAACTTATTTTGCACCCTAGGCTCTTTTCAACCCCTAGGGTTTTATTTCAGCCCCCCCTTCCCATCCCATCAACATGTCGCATTCAACCCTTTGGGAAACTGGTCTAGAAATAAATGATCAAATAGGGGGGGTCACAAATGTGATCTAGTCTGCCTTGTCACCACAAGGCTCTGGGCCATGCAATGACTTCCATAGCCACACATCCAAATGTGGCTTAAAGGTTTAAGCACATTTTAATTTTGTGTCTGGAAAAACAGCAGGGGTATAAGTTGAGCCAGGTTGGAACACTAGCCACTGTGTAGAGTTTTGTTGAAGCATTGTGAGAAATAACCCACAATTGTGTAGCACTGGTGGTAATCTAAAACTTCTCTATTGGTAAGGCTGCCCAGTGCAGATGTGGAAGTTTTTAGTTCAGCCATGGCTCTTGTTAAAACATCTCAACCTCCTTTTTTGCATTTGGCTCATAGGGTATGATATGGAATGATTCCCTTGACCAAATCCAGCATATATTAGAACTAGCTATAGCTTCCCCCTTGTGTACGCAAAGGCCCGTTTGTTATCTCATGAACACACACTCTTGTTCTGCATCATTTTGTTTAACAGCAGCCTGGTGGGGTTCTTCTGTCTAGCAGGCAGACTGCCCAGTACTTCTCGGAAGATTGTGTCAGGATTTTGCAGATACTTTTGCAGAGGTCTGCTGTGAGGCAGGGGTAGAAGATGGTTTAGATTTCGTTACTTTCCTCTGTCTTCATAAGTTAGGTATTTTTTAAGCAGAGCATTATGACATGTGGCTTCTGTTCAGTCACTTTTATGAAGAGTCCCCTTCATTTCAGTATCAAAGGGTTCTTCTCAATGGGTTGCTTCTGATGCTTTCTTATTTAGGAAGGCGTCCTTTTAATTGTTGGCATTGTGGTCCAAACATATCTTATCAATATAGACCATTTGTTGTTGTTTAGTTGTTTAGTCGTGTCCGACTCTTCGTGACCCCATGGACCAGAGCACACCAGGCACTCCTGTCTTCCACAGCCTCCCGCAGTTTGGTCAAACTCATGTTAGTAGCTTTGAGAACACCATCCAACCATCTCGTCCTCTGTCGTCCCCTTCTCCTTGTGCCCTCCATCTTTCCCAACATGAGGGTCTTTTCCAGGGAGTCTTCTCTTCTCATGAGGTAGCCAAAGTATTGGAGCCTCAGCTTCAGGATTTGTCCTCCCAGTGAGCACTCAGGAATGATTTCCTTCAGAATGGATAGGTGGCCAGCATGACTAAGCCGCTTCTGGCGAACTAGAGCAGCGTACGGAAACGCCGTTTGCCTTCCCGCCGAAGCGGTACCTATTTTTTATCTACTTGCACTTTGACGTGCTTTCGAACTGCTAGGTTGGCAGGAGCAGGGACCGAGCAACAGGAGCTCACCCCGTCGCGGGGATTCGAACCACCGACCTTCTGATCGGCAAGTCCTAGGCTCTGTGGTTTAATATAGACCATACACACCTCATATATATTTTCACTGAAGTGGGGTGTGGACAAGTAAAGATGTGACTGCTAAGGAAGCAACTTGGACTCTTAAAATGTACTCCTGATTGTTCCCTGACAAGTGGGGCTTGTATTCAGAGTCATTTAATTTTCCACCAAACGGAAACACCCCCCTCCACACTGCAAATTGTTCCTCCCGAGCGACCTCCCAAGCCAAAAGAACAGCAGAAAGACATTGCCGAAGCCCCCTCCTCTTGGAACGAGCTACATTCTGGAGTTTCCGGTCGGGAACTTTGAAGTGCAGCTGATCCAAGCAGGACTTGAGGTCACCATCAATCAGTTCAGCAGTGACTTCAAGCCCTGCTTGGATTGGCTGGGATCTTCACTTGTAGTGCACCTTGAGTTCAAACTGCATGGCAAAGGGGGGGGGAGAGATCAGCTGATGTCATGGTGATGTCAGGCGGCTGACAGACAGGTGGTCCCACACGCCAGTCAGAGTGGCCCACAAGGCATGGGGCAGCTGTTGATCCAGCCTACCACATTGAACAAGTTCCCACCCCTGATTGATTTTAAGATCCATGTTTTTGAAGCCTGGATGGAAATTTTTGTTGAGACTTAAGAAGATACTGAGACAGACCCTATTGGTTTCTTTAGCTCAATGTTGTTTGCATGAGATCTGTTTTTTAGCAATCATACTAAGGATGGAACCCTACATTTATGCATACCACTTTTAATCACGGGCAAACCATAGAAATTAGAAAGGAATTTCCTGCAGATGGGGGAGTGATACACCTGTATAAAGCTCTCCATCCATTGTGTGACCTTGTCCAGTTATTTCCTAACTGCCAAGTGACGTTGTTAATAGGACTCCTAGTACAATACGTAAACCAGCCCCAAGCCAAGGCTTTCTGGTGACATTTTAAAACAGGTACTATTGAAAACACCAGTAAAACCCATGGCCTTCATTTTGCAAGGTTTCGCCCACGCGTCTGGCTACAAATTTGTTCTCTTTCATCAGGGTGTAACCTGATGCCAGTTGTCTTAATACCCCACAAATCCTCCAAGGTGTCTGTTGCATCTAATTTTGTATAAAAGGGCAACGGAAGGCTTTCCGCTCTTTACAGCTACCATAATTCCAGCAAGGCAAGTCTAAGACAGGTAACTTTTCAACAGATTCTTAATTAACACTGTTTCAGAAATGGTAAGGTCTTTGTAGAACTTTTTTTGAAAAAAGCCATTTAAAAAGGAATCTTCTCTGCCTTTTAAAATACATTTATTCTGTTTTGTTTGGTTTTGGGTTTTTTTTAAGAATGTAAAAGTTTCCAGAGCTTATTTGTAAGAGCAATTGAGATATCTTTCTATTCAGCAGAAATGCCTTTTTTCATTATTTCATTATTTTCTCTCAAGTGTAACTGGATTAAGACTTCATTCTGCTGCACAAATCTCTTATCCTCTGACAATAACCTTAGCACTGTTTTGCTGACTTTACTCTATGAATGTATGCATACGTACCACTATCCTTTCTTTTTAAAAGCTTGCCTTTGTAGCAGCATGGGAAGAATGGTAATATTGTCTGCTTCTAAAGATATGTTGAATTTTAAGTCTCAGTGTACTCCAGGACCCCTCTGCTTTGCACTACAGGATGAAGCCGATTAATTTCTTTGTTGCGTTGCTTTTCTGGCAAACTGTTTGCTGCAATTACTGCCAGCTGTCCAATATCACAATAGCTCTGGAGAAGGAAGAGTGTGGTTTCTGCATCAGCGTGAACACAACATGGTGCTCTGGCTACTGCTTAACAAAGGTGAGGAGCCAACAGGTTAATAAGTATATGCATTTGTATGATTTGTTCACACGAAGGTAACGTGTACATTTAAGGACTTCTTCCGCATCAGATTGCATTGAACAGGTTGTTGACTTCTATATTCTCAGTGAACATAGCTTATGTTCAAGGCAGTAAGCACTTTATTGTTTGCTCAAAGAAGAAATTCTGCACACAAAGGAATTTGTTCCAGTTTATATGGTTTCCTATTTTGTTATAGAGCAATGTCACCCACTAGATACAGAACTAGGACAGCTAGTCTTGTAACAAATGTTTCAGATTTGATAGGTCTTAAAATAGGAATTGATTTTAGTTTAACAAGCTGTCCAAAGATCACTGAAGTCAGGGAAGAACATAATCAATCACCTTAATTTGGGTTTGGGTAGGGTTTTTCAAAATCAAAGAAAGTCATGGTTAGACACTGCTAAAAGGCCGTTGGTGGGATGTGGATTTAACATTCAGACTCTCTTTTTTATGTCATGATTAGGATCTAATTGATCAGAACCTAGCAATGAGATATGTCCAGAACATCTGCACATTCAAGTCAGTTGTGTACGAGACTATCAAGATCCCAGGCTGTGCTGGTCACGAAGAATCGTTTTATTCCTACCCAGTGGCAACAGGATGTCACTGCGGGACCTGCAACACTGACACCACCGACTGCACCCGGAGAGGCTTGGACCCGAATTATTGTTCTTATGATCAATATGAGATCAGCGAGTGAGGCTTGTCTTTCTCATCTTGCAAAAACTGTACAGTAATGAATGTTGGGGAAAGGGGCAATGTGTGCAGATATTACAGTATGGTTGCATCTTATGAGCGTTTAACTTGTGTTCTTTCAATCTTGCATGGTTGAAGGTCATCCGCTTGAAAATGCCCTAGTTAAATGCAAGGCAGAGAACTTAGAAGCTCTTTTCATTCCAGGTAACACAAGCAGAAGTGTGCGTGACAACGAAAGCTCATACCAATAACAAACTTAGTTGGTCTCTAAGATGCTACTGGAAGGATTTATTATTATTATTATTATTATTATTATTATTATTATTTTGTTTTGACTACGGCAGACCAACATGGCTATCTACCTGTAACTGCAGCTTCTCTTTAGCATCCATTTAATAACTTACATGAGTTATTTAAGAGTTTCTCTACTGACTAGCTTGTTCAGAATGACATGATCACTTTCCTATTAAAGTTATATAACAGTGCAATCCTATGCATGTCTACTCAGAAGTAATCCCCATTTAAGTGTGTGTATAGGTAAGTGTGTACAGAGAGAGCTGCAGCCCCATCTATGGATCTATGTTGGTACATCAGTTTAATTTCACTTGGAATCAACTGTGAGAGAGTGCAGACTAAGGCGGTCCCATTGGACAGACCCCTAGCTTTAACTAGAAGAAAGTTCCCTTGCTTCAGGCATGCTGTTAGGGGGATACTTTGTGCCTTTTGTATCATTTCCAGATCTCTCGACCCTTTCTCCCTTTTTAAGTCTCCAGCCACTTACCACCTTAATTTGCCCAGGGGGCAAAATCCTGTTGGTTCCCCATAGCTCACAGTAAACTCTGACAGTAAAAACGATAGTTATTTTTCCCCTCTAAAAGTCGCCTTGAATTGGCTTACATTTGCATCCTATTTATAAAAATTAGCATGTGTATACTTTACGCAAATTGGTATAATGAGACTGGGCAGACTTCGGTCTTTCAAATTTCAGTGGTGCCCTGTGTGAGGCCAAAATTCAGTACCCACCCCATCCCCTGCCTCATTTCTTATTCTGCTCAGTTCACTTATGTCATAGTAGCGGCACCCCATGGCACTCCTTGGCTCAGCGCCCAGTGTGGTCGAACCACTTGTTCTGCCCTAAACCCACCTATGCCGTGGGTCTTTTAAGTATCTGTCAACACCCCTGCCTGGCTTCTCTGCGTTGTTAACATGGTGCTTCTGCTATAGTATGAAATGGTATAGATGCATGTGTGTACTTATTTAGGCAGAGTTTGTTCTTGTATCGTTAGCTTTAATTGTTTACTGTTAAGTATCTGCTGAACTTATAACTTCTTGTACTGAAAATATAATTTCAGCACATTTATGTCTCCAATAAACTATAAAAAATAAAAATGGGAAACTGTGGGCAAAGAGATGCGTTTTCCGTCTGATTATTATTTTTCTTATACAATATGAGAATTTCTTAGGCGAATTCACTGTCAGAGGCAGCCTACTGTGAATTCTGGGACCCTACTATTCTAAAATTGATCTGTCACAGACACTGCATAAGCAAGGACAGTGAGTTTCAAGGCCCATTCATAGCAGTGAAAGGACACCGTTCGATGTGCATTCTAAACTGTTTCTGTAAATTCATGTGTTTCTTAGAAACATACCGTATTTTTCACCCTATAGGGCGCACTTATTTGGGGGGGGAATAAAGAAAGAAAGAAAAAATCCCCCCCCGAGCCCCAAAGAGCAAAGTAGCCATGACAGCAAGCGGGATGGATCCCGCTTGCTCTCTTGGCTTTATTTTTAGCCTCGGGGCTGGGGGTCCGGGAGCGCTCCACCTCACCATCGCTCCCGGAGCTTGCAGGGCTGGGGGCAGGGGAAGCCCGAGCTTCCCCCGACCCCAGTCCCCAGAACGGGTCCAGGAGTGATGGCAAGGTTGCGCTCAACATTGGCAGCGCTCCCGGAGCTTGCTGCTATCTGAAGCCCGGGGATTGCGGTGCTATAGCCCGCTGCGCACCCCGGGCTTAGGGCAGCTATCCACAAGCCTGCGGCGCCCGGCAGAAACTCCTGCAGGGCGCTGCAGGCTTGCAGATAGCTGCCCTAAGCCCGGGGTGCACAGTGCCGTGCTCCCCGGGCTTCAGACTGCAGGCAGCTATCCGCAAGCCTTCGGAGCCCGCGGGAGTTCCCGCCGGGCTCCGCAGGCTTGCGGATAGCTTCCTGAAGCCTGGGGAGCGAGAGGGGTCGGTGTGCACCGACCCCTCTCGCTCTCCAGGCTTAAGCGAAAGCCTGCATTCACCCCATAGGATGCACACACATTTCCCCTTCATTTTTGGAGGGGGAAAAGTGCGTCCTATAGGGCAAAAAATACGGTATATAAGGTTTTATTTTGTTGCACTTACACGACTTGGTTCTTTTTAATGAACTTGTAAATGAGTAACAAGCCATCTGTTCATGTATGCGCAACACAAGTTTTTTTCATGCTTTACTCCCAAACAACCAATTTCCTTGACTGACTTTGAAGAAAGGGCTTGTTCACTCAGCACTTACCCCCTGCTTGCACTTTAGAATAACGCGTCCCAATCTGTTGCTAGATAAACTGGTAGGTCAGTTGATTTGGCCTGGGTTTCCTCCAACTTAGGCTTTCCAGAGGAGAGGACAAAACCGGAAAGAGGACAACCTAGCTTCTCTGTAGCCCAGAGGTATCAGAAATGGTGCAAAGGCAGGCAAACAGCAGTGTGTGCAAAAGAGCAGAAGATCTGCCAAGTACAGAAGAGTCAACACCACACTCAAAAGGTGGGGGACTAAGCAGCAGCAACAGCTCTGCCTCCTTCCCTCCAGGAGCCTCACTCGAACTGGTAGCTCATTGGACAGGAAAGAGAAAGGTTGTCCCTGTCACACCACTGTTGTGGTCAGATTTTGAATGAATGAGTCCATGTGGAATGCCTGCCCAATTAAACAGCTGTGCCAACACATTTTACAAGCCAAGTATAGCCAGAAGACCATTCAAGACCCTTAGGGCTGAGGGCAGGCATAGGCAAACTCGGCCCTCCAAATATTTTTGGGACTACAACTCCCATCATCCCTAGCTAACAGGACCAGTGGTCAGGGATGATGGGAGTTGTAGTCCTAAAACAGCTGGAGAGCCGAGTTTGCCTATGCCTGGCTTAGGGGAAGGCCTGCAGCTCAGTGGTAGAGCATTTGTTTAACTTGCAGAAGGTCCCAGGTTCAAGCCCTATCATCTCCAGGTAGGTCTGGGAGAGAGCCCTGTTTGAAACCCTGGAGAAATGCTGCTGCTCCATGTAGACAGTGCTGAGCTAGATGGCCCAATGGCCCAACTCAGTACAAGGCACCTTCCTGTGTTCCTGCCTTGTTATGTTAAATTGTAAATGCAACAGAGAGAGAAAGCAAAATACTACAGGTGTAAGGCAGCTCCACTTGCTCCACTAAACCCTTTGATGAATCCGATGCATGTTTACTCAAGAGATAATGCCAATGGGACTTACTCCCAGTTTCATTAAACACACACATATTTTTCAGCTAGTTGGTTTCAGTCAGGCCATTGGGCTCCTTTGCTTACAGTCCAGCTACTGTGGTGATGCTACAGGAATCTGAACTAGGATTCAGGAAGCCAGGATTCAGCTCCAGTACTTTAATTCAATGCCAGGAGGACATCATTGAACCAACTGTAGAGTACCTTTCAGCATGTACAAGGGTCATTCACTTTACCACTGAGTATGCAGAACTGCCCCCATTCATCTCAGCGCTCCTCAAACACAGAGTTGTCAGGGGATCCATGACCTGAACATCCACCACACTGCAATAAAGGGTGGGGGTTTTTTTTGGAGGGGTGCTGCTTGAGTGCGTAAGCACTCCTGCTTGAATTCTTGCCTTGAAGCAGTTCCCCACCTTGATGGTGCTTACACCCTAATTTTCTCCATGACTTGCTACTTGTGTTACAAGATTTCTATATTTTACATAGGTATTCATGGAATTATGATTTTGGGGTTCTTTATTAGAGACAAATGCATGCCACAGATATTATTGTGATGGATGAAATTACCCTAGCAAACGCCTACGTCTGAAGAATTTAGCTATAACTCATGAATGTCAATATGATCTATCTCACTTAGGGGAATTAGCAGTGATCATGCAGGCTGATATCATTAGAATATTTATTTGCACAAATAGCTGTCGGAAAGTTTAAAAAAAATGGCTCTGTGGCTTGAAGTGCCAGTATGGAAAAGAATGAGAGTGTATCTAACTAGACTTTCCTGTTAGTGCTAGGATCTCTGATTACACATTGAGACTTCCCCACCCCTCTCCTTCCTCATGCACAGATTGGGGGGAGATACACAGGGGGAGGCAAGGGACACGGGTGGCGCTGTGGGTTAAACCACAGAGCCTAGGACTTGCTGATCAGAAGGTCGGTGGTTCGAATCCCTGTGATGGGGTGAGCTCCTGTTGCTCAGTCCCAGCTCCTGCCAACCTAGCAGTTCGAAAGCATGTCAAAGTGCAAGTAGATAAATAGGTACTGCTATGGTGGGAAGGTAAACAGTGTTTCCGTGCGCTGTTCTGGTTCGCCAGAAGCGACTTAGTCATGCTGGCCACATGACCCAGAAGCTGTCTGCGGACAAACGCCGGCTCCCTCGGCCCATAGAGTGAGATGGGTGCCGCAACCCCAGAGTCGGTTATGACTGGACCTAATGGTCAGGGGTACCTTTACCTTTACCTTACACAGGGGGAGAGGAGGGAAGTCTCACTGTTCACTCAGAAATGCTTGGGCTAATGGGACTGTGACTTAACACTGCTTTAGATAAAACCCTTAGATCAGGGGTTAGCAACCTTTTTCAGCAGGGGGCCGGTCCACCGTCCCTCAGACCATGTGGTGGGCCGGACTATATTTTGGAGGGGCGGAAATAAAGAAATTCCTATGCCCTACAAATAACCCAGAGGTGCATTTTAAATAAAAGGACACATTCTACTGATGTAAAAACATACTGATTCCTGGACCGTCCATGGGCCGGATTGAGGAGGCAATTGGGCCGCATCTGGCCCCTTGGCCTTTGGTTGCCTACCCCTGCCTTAGATGTTACACAGGCTACCAAGCCCATGATTTGTGCACCATACATTTCAACAGTTCCCAGCTGAGATATGCTGTACACAGCACTTTGAGGTGGGCTTTAAAGCCAGCAGACCTGTAGGGACACTTAAAAAATTATATGAGAGGTTAAGATGATCTGTCTCCTGCTGATGGTCTGAAAGGGATAACACTAAACCAACCCCTGGGCCAAACTTACTATTTTCCTTTGGGTTCCTTAGGGCCTTTCTAAATAGCTAAGAATGGCAGACAGTCCTTGTTAGGAAATTACTGTCCTCTGAAAAGTACTCTGAATTTTCCTGGGCAAAACAACAAATAGAGATCAGAGGCAAGGGTACAGGGGTGAGAGGAAAAGGGATCCTAACTAAGTTGGTGAAAAGGGAGGTATGCTTCTGCCACAATTAATGGGGTCATATTCAAGAAGAAGCATGGAGCAGCCTTCTGGGCGTGTCCCCAAAGTTGAACAATCTTGAGGATGCAAACGCAGTCTGGTTATATGGGAGGCAATGATCTATGGGTGTTGACCTAACTTGCCAAGGTGATTTTCTTAATGTCCAGGAGGGGCATAGAAGGCTTTACATAACGAAGGAGAAAACAGGTACTGAACGATCACAAATCAATATCACTCACAAAATTGTGCCAGAATCACACAGGGGTCTTCACTAAACACATCATGTTTCAGGAGTGATCCTGTGCTGATGGTGACGACTGAGAGTGAATTTCTCAAGAAATGCAAACTAGGGGGCTGCCTTTAATTAAGCTGGAACCTGTTTTCTGGATGCAATCCATTGCTCTCAAGGGGCAACCCTTGCAATAGATATAGCACTATTTGCTGTGGGGTTCACTAGGTTAGGCGGACCTGCTCATGTTTTCATTATCTTACTAGAATCAGAGTTGGCTTATACTCGCTTGCACTTCCAGCTCAGAACAAAGCCAATTAACACACCCATAGTCTCGGGACACAGAAAGTTCTAACTAAGCCAAGCTTTACAGTAACACCTGTCCCCATCCCAATGGAGGGAATTGAGACAGCAGGCAGGAGACAGCACCACTGAAGTTGAAAGAGGCCCATTGAGCCTCTTCTCCTTTCCTAGAACAAGTGATACTAACTGGCAGTGTTGCTCACTCTGCTGGTAAGGAGGACATTATTGGGCTATGTCATAGAAGAGGAATTAATACTTAATGGCATGGCTGGAGTTACTAGCTCCTGAGTGCAACGCTATTACAAAATCTAACAGTATTAACCAGGGGCTCATCCTGCAGAGAGATACACACTGTCAACTGCCAGCAAGACCCTTCTGCTAGCTTCCTCATCCTTGATCTCTATCTGAGTGCACACAAAGTAGCTGGTGGGTGTGCTAACTAACAAAGGGCCCACGTGTTCTTTCCGATAGACCGGCTGCTATTAGGATTATCTAGTTCAATCTGTGAATATGTGGGTGTTCTATCATCTTCATTTTCATTTATTGTCCTGGTAACTCGGCCTTGATCTTACAGCTGGCTCCTCCGGTTATGATTCATGCTCTGCAGACACCTGGATAAGAACCCAATGTAACCGTCATAACAAACCTTGTTAAATCATTGGCTTAACCCTAGACTTAATGAATATAGAAAATGTGAAATAAATGGCCTTCATTTGATTCTCGTTCCTACTTTGCAATAATCTCACATTGCAATAAAAGAAAATGATATTCTTATTCTTATTCTTATGGCTTGTTAGTTGCTTGCTACCCAAAGGTCTGCAAGTAATTTGCAACACATTTAAAAACATAAAGATAGCTACTTTATATTAAAAAATCATACAGAACACCTCCCATTTATTCAAATATATACTGAAATATATACAGTGGTACCTTTGGTTATGTACTTAATTCGTTCTGGAGGTCCATTCTTAACCTGAAACTGTTCTTAACCTGAAGCACCACTTTAGCTAATGGGGCCTCCCGCCGCTGCCGTGTGATTTGTGTTCTCATCCTGAAGCAAAGTTCTTAAGCCAAGGTATTATTTCTGGGTTAGCGGAGTCTGTAACCTGAAGCGTATGTAACCCGAAGCGTATGTAACCCGAGGTACCACTGTATACACCAAACAGTCACAGGGAGCTTATAGGCAGCCATTGGGCAGCGCACAAATATACTAACACAAACAACCTAATCCCAGTCCATTAAAAGCCTGAGGGAAAAGCTAAACCTTTACCTGATGCTGAAAACATGTCAGTGTAGAAACCAGACGGCCCTTGCTACGGAGAGCATTCCAAAAATAGGGAGCGACATCTTGAAAGGCCCTCTTTCTTGCCACTACCCTCTGAGCCTCCCTCCTTAAGGGGAGACCCAGAGCAGAGCCTCAGAAGAAGATCTAAGAGTCCAGGTAGACAGGTGTTCTAGAAGATATTGGGGTGCTGAACCATAAATAGCTTGATAAGTCAAAACCATCACTTTGAATTGGGCTCAGAAGCATCCAGGCAGGCAGTGTAGTTGTAACAGATCAGGTAGCAAATGGGGTGAGGGACCTCTTTCTATGAGACCCTAGAGAGCAGCTGCCAGTCAGAGTAGAGAAGGCAGTATTGGAAAAGATGAAGGAAATAATCAGACCTGAGGTGAAGGAGAGGCTCCTGTTTTCTTAAGTGATTTGTCTCTTCAGCCATGATGACTGATTAAACAAAAATAGTGAGTGAAGCTCCATCTGTGGGTATACAATTAATTTCCACACATACAACCTCCAGCTTTGGATTTTGTCCTCAGAACACAGTGTCTTTGATTAGAAGAGCCTAGAAAATGTGTGAAAACTCCTCATTTGTCAGCTGCTGAAACGAAGTCCCTGGAAGAAATCATTTTCCCATTTCACCACTTTCCTTGCCACATTCTTGCTCTTTGGTGAAAGAGAGAATGGGGCACCTTGGTCTTTAGAGCTTCCTGAACATAAATCTCAAGTGTCCTTGGGTGTCACAAGTCCCGTCATTTATGTTTTAAAGATGTTCCTCATTCCCTTTGAAAAACGTTTGCTTCTCAGCCTGTGATGATGTTCTTTTGGATTTCTGTGCCGTGGTGTCTTATGCATCCAGATACTATTATGGTACTCATTAAACTAACAGTTAAGATGGTCTTGCTCAGCTGCTTTATCCACTTAAATGCCCCAGAATCGTCATTCTTCAAAAGTTCTACCTTCTGCTCAAAACTTCCAGAAATATCCGTTGTAATATCCACCAGGTATTATTACTTCACATCCCCTGAATTCAATAGAATAAATACTGAAGAAAGAGTAATTCAACAAGTTTCTCATCATGTTAATCCTGCCATTTAATTGTTTGACCAATATAAACATAACGTAAGAACGTAAGGCCAGCCTGCTGGACAATGGCTCATGTCATGGACTGGCTAGATGCAAAGGTGTGATGGCCTGGGATTCGGACTCGGATGCTGAACCTGAGGAATCCCAGCCTGCACAGGATTTCCTGCCTCCAGAACCAGCTGAGCTGGGGCTGGGGCATGAGCCTAAAGGGTCCTCACCTGTGCTGGATCCTCAGGTGCAGGCTCCTGCTGAGTCTGCTCTGGCTCCTGAGGTGATGGAGGACTCATTGCCTGCAGGTGCTCCACTCTCAGCCCCGTCAGAGGAAGCTGAGGTTGCCTCTGGGTCTGGTAACCCTTCAGCCTCTCCTGAGCTGCAGAGGCTCAGGGCAGAGAGGCGGGGAACTAAGTTCCCACAGGAGGAGTGCTCGCCTCCAGGCCAGGAGAGGCGAGTCACCAGAGGATCGAGGCCGCCCTATGCCTTGGGGCAGATAAAAGCCAGCCAGACCCAGTCCCAAGTTGTAGGAGCAACATTGTTGGTTGCTAGTTCTTGCCTGAACTATGTCTTGCTTTCCTGCCTGATCTCCTGACCCACCCTGGCTCCCTGCTTGCAAGCCTGTTCCTGATTTCACCCGACTCCCTGCCCTACACCCAGCTTCAGCTACTATGGACTGCCTCCACATTGCACCTTTGACCATGGACCAGACTTGGACCTCGCCTCTTGGGTAACCCACGGGACCAGCACAAAGCAGGAGGGAAGAAGGGAAGAAGTCTCAGAGCCCAGGGGATTGGTGGTGGGATGACGGTGAGCGATCAGAGGGAGGAGGAGGAGCAGACTGGGAGGAGAAGGTGTTGGAAGCTGAAGAGATAACAGGGTTTAGTAAGCAGGAGGAGGCTGAGGAAGAGAGCAGTCTAGATCCAGAGGATGCTAGAGAGGAGGGGAGCCAGGAGACAGAGATGAGGCAGACTGCTGAAGAAGCCAGGGCGTTTCTCTCTCCTGCTGCAACCAGCTCCCCTCCCTCCTGTTCTCCCAGAAAACACAGAGAAATGAAGAAGGTGGAGCAGAGAAAAACAAGATGAAGGAGCCTCTGGCTGCTGAGGAAGGACCTGGGGGAGGAGTCTTAGAGAGCATTGGGAAGGCAGGGACCTTCAGTACTCACAACTGCTTCATTGGGAAGAGTTGCTGTGATCACTAGGCCTGCTGTTGTTTTTGTTTCTTTGAATAAAGAGTTAACTTTATTGACACCAGGTGTTGCTGACCTAACCCTGACTCTGGCTCCTGACAGCTCATCTCGTCTACTGTAATATTTTCATAGAGGCCGACCAGATGCCTGAAGGAAGCCTGCAAGCTGGACATAAGAATAACGGCAGTCTGCCCACCTGTGATTCCCATCAACAGGTATTCAGAGGCATTATCAGTGGAGGTAGAATATACCCATCATGGCTCATAGCCATTGATAGTCTTATTCTCTATGGATTTTTTCTAATCTACTTTTAAAGCCATTGAAAAATAGATGGGAATCATAGGTGGGCAGAAGCGCTGTTGTTCTTTGGAGCAGATTTGTGGATGGCACAGGGCACACGTGGGAAGAGGAAAGTGGGCATTGTTTACTTATTTAGATTAATAGCACCCAAACCGATTAGTTGGGATGGGGGGGGGGTTGGCAAGCATTCTTTGTTAGGGTCACCAAACTATTTGGGCCTAGGGGTACATTGGCAAACTGTAGAAACTGTTGTGGGCACCACACCCACACACACCACAACCAAGCACACACCACAACCCGCTCTATTGGCTACAGAACACTCTTCCAGGCCTAATTTCAGTGTGCAGAGAGAGCCCGTGGATCCCAGAGAAGGTCTTTGCAGGTGCCATGTTGACCACCCTCTGCCTTGTGTGTTGCTGTTTAATTGTTTAGTCGTGTCCAACTCTTCGTAACCCCATGGATCAGAGCACACCAGGCTTCCTGCATTGTGTAATACCTCCATTTATAATTACTTGTGTGAACCCTCTCAAAAGCAAATCCATTATGAGTCAAAAGACTGGGGGCCAACGTGAATGAAGGAGAAGGGCATAGTGAGCAAATTATTCTAGCTTATATTTGCTTGCAAATATATCTTCTGATTCATATTTCCCCCCTTTGGGATGATTTACAAATTAGGTTTCAGATATTTGGGGGGGGTATGCAGAAAGAAGGTGTAAAAGTGCAGAACTGAGCACGTTCCTACTTAATTCTTTTCCCCTTCAAATGTATCATTAAGTATGCACTAAGGTTTTTGTTGTTGAAATATATATATCCTTTGAAGTCAAAATTCAAAAGCAAACTAGAGATAGTTTGAAATTCTAAATAATAACAGTAATAATTCTGATAATCCTGTGCCAAACTAATAATTTTTTGCTCATTCCAAAAAGTGTGGTCTTTAACATCATTCTTGAAAAAGCATCACTTTGTTGCATGGCAATAACAGTCCATAAGATCCGGTTCTTTGGGGATTATTATGTCTAGAACCTCCCACGGAGCTGCACATTATGTCGCCTATTCAGGGTCAAAGGAAGACGTAATGAAAGGAAATAATCTTCCCTGTTGCAGCTGCCCTGTGGTATCTACATACATAATCAAGCACACAGAGCCTTGGCATTTAAATAAATGTCAGCATTAGATTATCAGACAAGGTGAGATTCCTGGAACTCACCTTGAACACCTCCCTTGTTCTCTTATAACGGCAATGGCACCTAGTGCCGGAACTGTGCTCCAGTGAGTTCCAGTTGAAAAAAGGCCCTGCCTTTACTGCAACCAATATTGTCCTTCTGTTTGGGATTTTCCTAACACATCAACAACTGGATTTTTGGACAAAGCCATTGCCTTCCTCTTGTTTCATCCAATATCCTTCTTGCATAGACAAAGCCTGCTACAGTGGTACCTCTGGTTACGAACTTAATTCATTCTGGAGGTCCGTTCTTAACCTGAAACCATTCTTTACCTGTGGTACCACTTTAGCTAATGGGGCCACATGTTGCCGCCGAACTACTTCTGTTCTCATCCTGAGGTAAAGTTCTTAACCCGAGGTACTACTTCCAGGTTAGCGGAGTCTGTAACCTGAAGTGGTTTTAACCCAAGGTGTTTGTAACCTGAGGTACCACTGTATAAAGAACTTGCAAGATGATTTAAGCCAGTGTTTGCCTCCCAATGCTATGTAACAGTGTCATTCCAGCAGTGTGATTGGTTAACATCTCTCTCTTTTTCTCTCTTTGTATGTGTGTGTGTGTGTGTTACAATATTATTCCAATAATAGCCCCATTATAACAATCCATATCCAATTAATACAAATTAATCAAATACCAGATTATACATTTTAGTTAAAGTGGGCCCCCGTGTGCTAGATTTGATGGCTTCCTAAAAAAGTTCTGCGTTCCAAAATCTAATTAATTTCAGTTACGTTCCAGTTAAAATTATAATCCTTTATAGGGCAGCTGCAATCTTGATGATTTCTATTTGTGTAGTTACATTAGGTAATTTATAAAACTTCAAGTAAGGAACTCGAACTGTTGTTCTTTTCTGTGTGTGGCAATTATTTTGTCCATGATGTTTCTTGCTGTCCACGTATGATGTTGTGTCTTTCTTTCCTCTGATTGTTGCTGTTATTCAAAGAATGAGTTTCCCCCACCATTCTTTATTTCCATCTATCTCTCCCTGCAATGTCGAAGGGGGTGTACATTCCTGGCGCACCGGAAACGGAAGCCCTATAAAACTGTTTTAGTGTAACCTGCCCTCAGACCTGCTGCTGAAAAGCAGGTAGTAACTTTGTGGGGGGTGGGGATCCTTTAGGTAGATTTTCACAGCTATCAAAAAAAAATTTTTTTAGCCATGTTCAAATATATAAAAGGATGTCACATAGAGGAGGGAGAAAGGTTGTTTTCTGCTGCTCCAGAGAAGCGGACACAGAGCAATGGATCCAAACTACAAGAAAGAAGATTCCACCTAAACATTAGGAAGAACTTCCTGACAGTAAGAGCTGTTCGACAGTGGAATTTGCTGCCAAGGAGTGTGGTGGAGTCTCCTACTTTGGAGGTCTTTAAGCAGAGGCTTGACAACCATATGTCAGGAGTGCTCTGATGGTGTTTCCTGCTTGGCAGGGGGTTGGACTCGATGGCCCTTGTGGTCTCTTCCAACTCTATGATTCTATGATTCTATGATTCTAAGTATTCTGTATTCTCACAGCATCCTTATTCCTGAAATACTCTTTTTGCCCTGAACTGCTTCCTGCAATCTTCATACTAGTGCAGACTAGCGCAGACTCAGAAGGATCCTGTCCTGATGATGCCATAAAGGCATTTATACACCATTCTGTTGAAGTTATTGTGCAATTTTATGAAACCATGATGGTGTGTGTCTGAACGCAAAAGGAGGAAGATTCTGACAGTGCATCTTAAGATTACAAAGTCCATGGTGTTGTGTGACTGAGAGAAGTGCATGTTCATTATTTGTTTTTATTTAAGAATTGATAAACTATGTAATGGAAAATATTTCAAGTGGCGAAGAGTGTATGAAAATATGTAAGAGAATACCAATCATAAAATTAAGAGCGTAATAAAAATCCTTCATTGTAAATTGCATGGACCACAAACTAAAAACAGCTCATTAAAATAGCTACGCTGATAACTCCAGAACTGCAACAAACAGGTGGATTTCCCATGGGAATCTGCTGCCTAGGGCTAGGAAAGAGATTTGATAATAAAACCCTTCTTGAGGGTTTCACACATCTCTAGTCATAGATGCTGCTGGGATTTCTCAGTTCCTCTGTCAATTAAATCTGTTAAGACTAGTTCTGAAGGAAGTACCTAGTGTACAAGATGAGATTTTGTTCATTTCTATACCAGCCAAGAATAGTTAGGGTGGAATAGGGTTCTCTCCCTCTCATCTTGAAGTAAATAATCCAGGAGCTAGAGAAGACGGGGGGGGGGGAGAGAAACTTTTACAGTGGTACCTCAGTTTTCAAACGTAATCTGTTCCGGAAGACCGTTCGAGTTATGAAACGTTTGAAAACCGAAAACTCGATAGCCAACAGCTAGGCCTCAGGATCTCGCAATCAGCAGAAGCATGTTCGACTTCCAAGGCGTGTTTGAAAACCGAAGCATTTACATCCAGGTTTATGGCGTTCAAAAACCAAAATGTTTGTCAATGGAGATGTTCAAAAACCGAGGTACCGCTGTATTTCATTTTGCCAGCAAGCAAACATGCATCTTTATTGCTGGCTTGGTAGAGAACACAACTGAAACTTAAAAGCAGACCAAAGGAAAAGCCAAAGGGTAGAGCCTCGATAGTTTCAATATTTGACTCCTCAAGGGTCCACAAAGGACGAAGTTTAGGGCCATTTAGATAATTAAAGGGTGAATGTGATCATGAAATATCCACCCTGAGTCGGGGGAACTCTTTAGTGAGCGAACTTGAGTCCTACTGCATTTTTGGCAAGAATTCCAGCACCTTGTGGCGTAATTTTGAAACTACCATTGCTTCTGTTCTTAAAACAAGCTGTCATTCTTTAAATGGTGATTGTCATTTTCATGTCACAAATGAAAAAGTCAATTTGAAAAATAAAATAAAACAACCCACTATATGGGGGTGAAGTTTGCTCTGGGGGAACAGTACACCCACTGGCACACACACACACACACACACACACACACACACACACACACACACGCACACCCTTGTTACAAGGCTAAGTCACATTCAAAGAAACCAGAGAAAACTCAAACAATCTGGTGCATTCAAAACAACCTCTAAGACATTAATCAATGCAGTAAACGTAGATATCTTTTCCTCTGATGGTTACTATATAAATCTCCCATCTAATGAGAAACAGCAGACATCTCTGTGCAGTGAAAGCATTCAGAGATAGCTTTGTGTATGAAAAAAAAATGTTCTAATGAATTTGCTTTGCATAGGTCACTGATGCAGATCTTCATGAAAAGCACAAAACTGCATTAATCTTTCTTATCTCATTTTGTAAACACGAGGAGGAAGAGGTTTTATTCATATCAGCAACTTAGCTAACTGAGCTGCATTTGGAGAGGAGAGAAATTACTCATGATCTTCCAGTATCCTGTGCTGCTAGCCAAATGTAGAATCCATGCTGTCTTGTTCAAGTCTGAAGTCAATGTGTGTGATAATGAAAATATAGCATCTGGACAAATTTGCAGCATGACCAGTCCTTGAAGAAAGATATTAGCTTTGGAGTGTGGAAGTTGTCATGGTTTGCATTTTTGAGTAGAGATCTTTTCTAGTGCAGCTGTTGCATTGGATTCCTCTGTTGTGATTCGAGGACCCGATCCCCGCTTGGGGAATGAAGACACGTGGACACAGTATATTAGGTTAATGGGCAAGAAAAGGCCACAACTTTATTGATTACAGCATGTGAGAAGGTATTGGCTTAGGCATTGGACCACAGAAAATTTGACTCCACCCACTCGGAGAGGGGTGAGTCTGATGAGGGGTTAACCACCAGTAGGGGGAGCCTGTTGATGCAAATACAACTATAAGCTCTCCACTGATGTCACCGAGGGTTGTGCCATGGCCCCCCGCCACACGGGCATCGGACAGGATCCACGACCGCCGGATTCCTTTAGCGGAATACCCAAAATTGCCAGGGAAGGCGATGGCCACACCTTGCCCTTCCATACACCAACCACACATTCCAATGCCTAACCGCCACCCGAGCCCAAGAGGCTCACCGCCAATACCCTCACAGCTGCAACCAATCCCTAAGACTACTAATGATGTCGGCCAACCATATGTCGTTTCCGCGATCTGAAAGATGAACACCATCATCCCCGACGATCAGGAGCGCAATGGCAGGGAGAGCTGGTGCAGCCGCATTTGAGCGGCCAAAACCATGCCCCCATGGTGCCACCCGATTGGGTGGCCAACTGGGAGGTGTGGCGCGCCAGCAATGACGAGGGGCAGGGGGCAGAACACCCCCTGCGAGATGTGGGAATCATCTCCCGCTCACAATCCCTCCCCTCCAGAAGGAGGAGAGGCTTTGCACAACATTCAAACACACAGGTCTACTAGAACAAGAGCCCTTGTACTTGCAGACAGCAAACATTGCATGCAGGCCAGTCAGATTATGTGCAGATGTGTAGCGAAGCTTATTATATGGGTTGCAACTTGCAGTATGCAGACCACCAGAACCCCTAGTTAAGTAAAACAACCCTTGGACAAGAATGTGTTCTCACTTTCCTAAAATACTGTTTTGCATTGTTGGCTAAAATATTCCACCTCTAATGACTAGACCTTTGTATTCTTTCACAGGCAACCAACATGCAGTGCTGATCAAAGGTGGATTACGTAGTTTGCCTGGAATTGGGAGCCTGTGGATTTTGGCCTTCTGTTTTCAGAATAAAAGGAGTTCCATATTCCAGAGTCTGAGCTTTGCTTCTATCTAGGTCCTCTCAGATGACGTCTGAGCCATTAAATATTCACTAATGCTTTCAAGGCTGGGATGGGTGTCAGATCTAGAATTTGGGAGGGGAAATCTTTTTAATGTCGCTAATTTCTATCGCACCTTTTCATGTTATTTGTAGCACCTCAAGCTAGGATATTAATAGCACCTAGAAAGCAATGTTTCCATTTGTAAAACAGAGCCAGAGAGAGAAAATAAGCAGGTCTATTCTCGGCCGCACCCATCCCGCCTTGTAGACACCATTATGGTGAAAAGGAGACATAAAGAGGTCAAATGATTCGTGCTCAAGGCTGCATGGTGAATCCCAGGATTACAGTTCAGAAACATGTGGCCTTTTAGCCTGATTTGTAGAGAGCGCAATGAGAACTGCTTGACTCCTTATTCTCTTTGACACCAAATCATGATACATTTATGAGCACTGGGCCTTAATACTGAGTGAAGTGAGGCCACTTGTAAGTGAATAATATTACCATTTGGCTTTTGTCAGTTAACTTGCCTCATGCACAAATGGGGGCCCCTTCCCATAAATCCTTTTCACTGTGCTTTCATGATGATTGGTGCTCGCGGTGCTATTGGGGTGGTCACTCACAATCCTGCTTTCAATAATGTGGCATCAGCATACATTTTGGGGCAGTTATACCACTTTATTTTCATATCCCATCACTTCCCATAATTCAAATATTCTGCTTTATTCCGCCCACCCCCACGCGCTTTTGTTGCTCTATAACTGCTCCAGATGTGATAATGTGGCAAAGCGTGTTCTCCATCACGGAGAGCACATGTTGCGGTTGGGGATTCCAAGACACCTTGCTGTTTCTGGACAGATGGTTTGGCCAACTTGTAAGCAGGGGCGGGCTGTTACTGGGGAAAATTAGATGTTGCCATTTAGTGATTGACAGCCCTATTTGTTAAATACAAGGCACGCAACAACAGACGTCCTCTTTCGCTGCGTGCTTCGGATCACCCGCCCTCCCTTCCCTAATGTTAGGCTGTTTGCTTGACCTTGCTATTGCCTGTCATGGGGTCGTCTGCTTTGGGGCAGGGGCCCGGTAGGAATTTTGCCATTTGGCTGATCAGTGTGTGCCACTTGGTTTTCGCCTACCGCGTAGCAAATCGTCACAACTTGTAAGGTTTGCGGTTAGGCATTGGTCTGGAATTGGTTGCTGGAGGGGTATGGATTCGGCTGTGCCTGCCCCTCCAAAATGCTGCTGCTGCTGCTGCTGCTGAAGGGTTTTACCGTTAAAGGAACCCAGGGGCCCCCCATGCTTTTGTCCAAAACCCCCTGGCAAGGGCTAGGGCCACGCAAGCCCCTGGGAGCATGCTGGGGAGAGGTGAAGCATGGTTCCCAGTCCCGTCTATCTCCCCAGGTGACTTACCCTTCCTGACTTTGCGGGGGGTGCGAATGTCAGAGCTGTCCCCGTGCGGGGGCAGTTAGTGCTACCAATGCCTAAGCAACCACTCACATTGCTGTATTTGAATAAAGTTGTGGCCAAAATTATGCCAAAAAAATTAAACAAAAATTAAGTGTCAATTGTGTTTTCCTTTGGGGTGTATTGGGGACCTCGACACACAACATTGGGGAAACATTGCAGAACAAACTAAGGCTGGGAAAAAATCTACCACTAGCTCACTCCAGTGGTACTTCGGGTTACAAACGCTTCGGGTTACAGACGCTTCAGGTTACAGACTCCGCTAACCCGGAAGTAATACCTTGGGTTAAGAACTTTACCTCAGGATGAGAACATAAATCGTGCAGCAGCGGTGCAGTGGCAGCAGGAGGCCCCATTAGCTAAAGTGGTACCTCAGGTTAAGAACTGTTTCAGGTTAAGAATGGACCTCCAGAACAAATTAAGTTCTTAACCAGAGGTACCACTGTATTATTCTGTCAACAACATGTTGCAGAATATATCAGCAATAAAATCCCAGTTCGGGGGGGGGGGTGTCTTTGGTAACATTGGGGGCTGGGGAGGGAAATAGGCTGATTATAGGAAAAAAACCCAGGCGACACCAATTCTGGTTTCTGATCCCTGTAGCTGAGTCAGATTGAATGCTTCACCCTCCTTTCCCCATTCTCAGGGCCTTCCTAATGAACAAAAGAACAAAGACTTCTTTAGGTGGTATTCACCTGAACTAAGTTTTACTCAAAGAAAGCCCATTGGAATTAACGAACCTAACGTAATGTCCATTAATTTCAGTGTGCCTCCTCTGAGTGGGCCAATGCATTTGCATTTGCATTGCATAAGACTGCTCCCTCCCCATCTTGCCCTTCTCCCTCTCCTTCCTAGTGCCCTCACCCCACCATGCCATCCACTACTACTGAGTAAAATAACAAAATAAAGTAGAATACCAATAACAGGGTCCCACACAGTTATTGTTTGCAAAGGGTAATGTAGTTCTGCTAGATTTTGAACAAAGATCCTGAGGGAACCACTGAGTACGTGTTTTTACAACACTAATGAGGAGGAAGACAGTGTGAGGTGAGAACGTGTCTGTTTTGCTCCCTAGATTACTACTAGCAGACTGAATCTATCAGATAAATAATGGCAGAAGGAGATGCTGCACAGATGTGATAAATAGGTGCTGGTCACCTTTGCAAGCAAAAGGGGGAGGAGAGACGTATTATAAAAGTAAGAATTTAAAAAACGAAATGCAGTGCTGTAACAATCTCGTAAAGTGACTAAAGGTGGTGAAATCATTGTTAATAATAGACTAGAAGGTGTAAAATGATGTGAGGTCAAAATGCAGAAATGCCGCAAGCATTAGCTGGTGTCAACACAGAAAAGAGTAAGAGCACTTAAAACTGCGGTTAATGCTTTGGAGTGGCAGCCCCAACTTTGTAGAACAGGGGTAGGCAACCTAAGGCCCATGGGCCACAAGCAGCCCACGGGGGTCATTTAACCAGCCCCCGAGCCGCCCGCTCGGCGAGTCCCTGCGTGCTGCGCTAAACCATCACAGCACAGCACAGGGATTCACTTCCGCGGTGCCAGAAATAGCATCTGCTATAGGATCTCCGCTGGAGTGAACCGGCCCAGGCGAGGTAAAGCTTGCCGACCCCTGTTGTAGAACTTCCTGCCATGGACCCTCTGCATATGCCCACACACAGCTGCAACCTTAGGTAGGACTGCCACCCCCCTGCTTATAGTCCTCTATGGACATGGAGTTTCAGGGATAGCCTCAGATTTTCAGATATCTTTGTTGTAATATGAGTGCTCAGCAGCTGTGAAATAGCAGCTCATAGTTTACATCATGTGATTCTTATGGGACTGAGCGTGAGACCGGATGTTCAACGTTCTTCTCAGGGATGTGTTCTCAGTGTAACTTGAGACTTTCCTGTTGTTGTTGCAAAGGGGGAGTCAGTGAGATGTTCAGAGGTTTCTGAGAGAGCAGACATGCTTTGTGAAAGCTCTTCTACAGTGTACAGTCCAGGAATAAAGTAGAATGAAACAAACTACTTTTCAGACTGTTTTCCTTCTCCTACTGGCATGCAAGGGGGAAGGGAGTGTGCATCTCTCAAGAGGGGGGTGTCACTTATTGAAGATCTCCCTGGTCTGACCGAAGACCAGCCAGGGAAGATCACCGGCAACAAACCCCAGTGCCTGGGAAGAGAAGTCAGCCTTTCCCGAGGGGGCCGGTTTCCAACAATCTTATCTAAAGGTAAAGGTTGTTGTTGTTTAGTCGTTTAGTCATGTCTGATTCTTCGTGACCCCATGGACCAGAGCACGCCAGGCACTCCTGTCTTCCACTGCCTCCCGCATCATCAGGGTCTCTTCCAGGGAGTCTTCTCTTCTCATGAGGTGGCCAAAGTATTGGAGCCTCAGCTTCACGATCTGTCCTTCCAGTGAGCACTCAGGGCTGATTTCCTTAAGAATGGATAGATTTGATCTTCTTGCAGTCCATGGGACTCTCAAGAGTCTCCTCCAGCACCATAATTCAAAAGCATCAATTCTTCGGCAATCAGCCTTCTTTATGGTCCAGCTCTCACTTCCATACATCACTACTGGAAAAACCATGGCTTTAATTATACGGACCTTTGTTGGCAAGGTGAAGTCTCTGCTTTTTAAGATGCTGTCTAGGTTTGCCATCGCCTTTCTCCCAAGGAGAAGGCGTCTTTTAATTTCGTGACTGCTGTCACCATCTGCAGTGATCATGGAGCCCAAGAAAGTAAAATCTCTCACTGCCTCCATTTCTTCCCCTTCTATTTGCCAGGAGGTGATGGGCCCATTGGCCATGATCTTCATTTTTTTTTATGTCGAGCTTCAGACCATATTTTGCGCTCTCCTCTTTCACCCTCATTAAAAGGTTCTTTAATTCCTCCTCACTTTCTGCCATCAAGGTTGTGTCATCTGCATATCTGAGGTTGTTGATATTTCTTCCGGCAATCTTAATCTTGGGATTCATCCAGCCCAGCCTTTCACATGAAGGTAAAGGTACCCCTTACCATTAGGTCCAGTCGTGGACAACTCTGGGGTTGCAGCGCTCATCTCGCTTTATTGGCCGAGGGAGTCGGCGAACAGCTTCCGGGTCATGTGGCCAGCATGACTAAGCCACTTCTGGTGAACCAGAGCAGTGCACGGAAACGCCATTTACCTTCCTGCCGGAGCGGTACCTATTTATCTACTTGCACTTTGATGTCCTTTCAAACTGCTAAGTGGGCAGGAGCAGGGACCGAGCAACGGGAGCTCACCCCGTTGCGGGGATTCGAACCGCCAACATTCTGATTGGCAAGTCCTAGGCTCTGTGGTTTAACCCACAGCGCCACCCGTGTCCCACCCGCGTTCTTATCCTAGGAACTAGGAAACTGGGAGGCGGGTACTGAACCCTCATGTCTCCTTGTTCTCCTGGTAGAAACATGTCCTGATAAATTGGCCCTATTGTCTGAGAAGGTGGCCTTCTTCATTGTTTTCATCTGCATTGTTTTCTCCCTGAGCACCCCACTGTTCTCACCTTTGGCAATATGGGTGTCTTTCACTGCCTCAATGTCAGCTGAGATTTGCTCTTCCACCACTGATCCCAATTCCACCTCAGCCTTCAACATGATTCAAAGGATCTCTTTGCACTACTGCCAGTATCTTTCTTGAAGCAAGGACTGTTTGAAGTTGGCGCGAGGAGGGGATCGCATATTGCAAAGGTCTGAAATAGGGCATCTTAGCTGATTTGTCTGAGTTGTTTAATTTTGTGTTTGTGCTTTGTGTTTTTTAATTACTTCATGTTGCTTCATGTTGCTTCGGATGGCATTGCTGCCTTGAAAGGTGGCATAAAAATAGCAAAATCAAATAGATGATGCACAATACTTTGGTCAAATTGCTGTTGCATTATGCTAAATCAGACTGTTTGTCCATCTAATTTAGAACTATCTACACTGACTGGCAACGAGTCTCCAGGCCTCCAACTGGTGCGTTTCTCATCTCCTGCTACCAGAGATACCAGGGTTTGGAGCTGGATACATGAAAACTGATATTTCTGGGCCCTTGTGGCCACTGAACTGCATTGTCCAGTTTTTCCTGTGGTTGTGTGAATGCTCAATCACACATTCTAGTCAACACTTGATTCAGCAATCAAGTGATGCTTAGGCATGTGTGAACCATCCATAAATTGCAACCTTCCCTTCAAGAACCACTAACTTGCCCACACCCTTCACACATTTACCCTTGTCGCAAATGGAAATCTTTCTCCTTCACTGATCAGGGTTTCGGCTGCTGCTTCATGTTTCCATTTCAAGCAGTTTGAAAAACTTCACAGATGATGTGGCAAGTGCACACACAAATTGCCCTGTTCCTACACTGTGTTCTTTGCTCTTGGGCTGAGAGAAACGTGCTTTGCAGCAGGGACGTGTGTGCCAGCTTTGGCAATCTGTACAGCTCCCGCCTGCCTGCCTGCTCTTCTCCATTCTAATTTTTTAGACTTCCATTTAAAACAGAAAGAAAAGAAAAACAGCACAACAGTGTAAAATATTTGCTCCCTTAATGTGTGCATCAGGTTCCATTGATTTTCCATAACGGCATTTTCTCCCTTTTGTGAATTATTGTGGCATAGGAACCAGAGGAATTCACTGACTCCTTTTCCTTGAAATTGCATTTTGCCTTTGTACAGAGCATTTCTTAATTTGGCAATGATATTAACATTCGCTGCTTGAACTAATTTCTATTAAGCTACCAGCTCATTTTAATAGCACAGTGGGACAGTATGTTGCAGGAAAATGAAGGCCCTACAGAAAGGAGACGGATTCTAATGAACTCAAACCTGCAAAAGTTGATGAACTTCCCCTCCACTACTAAGATACTATGCCATCAGAAATTTACAAGCTAAGACCGGAGCCACAATCCAAGTTGCTTCTTTAGGCATGACCAAGGATGTACATTTGTTTCACTATGAATAGGAAACTGAACCAGATGTTTCAGTGAATGCTGCTGATGGCCATTTGGTTTTTCCTTAAGTATTCTGGATGAGGAAATGAGTTGAAAATGTGGGATGAACAAAGGATTAAAGGGAAGATGTGGATAAACAAAGCACAAATGCTCAGTACACTAGACCTAGTCTAACCACCACATGAACTTTGTGTAAGCAAATCAGGATTAATGCCAAATAAACAAACTGTCTGTAGGATCCCTTAGAGGAGTAAAGGTGGGAAACACAGAAAAACACTCCACAACAATATATCAGAGTGATACTTTAACATAGCTTTTATGGAATATTATGCATCTGGACTGACAGCAGATTTGCTTTTATATTTAAAGGATAATAATTCTGGCCTCCACCATTGCATAAAACCTTTTATAATTTATTGTACGTCTACCTTTTGGACACTAAGGAAACAGAATTATATGCAATGTGCTAGCTTTCCACACCTTGGGGGGGGGGGGAGTTCTCTCAAGAGATCCTAAGTTGAATTTTTGCATTCTGCTTTCCTTTGTCCCACTGAAAGCTAAAATGACAGTATCTGTGATCAATCAAAGCTCAGAATGACAATTCACATTTCTAAGAAGGCTTTTAAAAATGGTGTGCGCAATTTCAATCTAAGAAGACTTGACTGATTTAGTGTAAATTAGCTCATTCCTGCGTTATAAGTAGCAGTTGGGCTTTGATATACACACACCAGCTAATTATCCTTGAAAATTAACCATGTCACAAAATCTTACACATTGCAGAAATAGCTCCCACTATAGATTCAAATAAACAAAGGGAAAGCATACACTGGGGTGCTACATAAGTAAATAGCAATAACAGAATCCTCAGAATAGCCACCAAAGGGTGTGTGTACACACATTGATTGGTATTTTGAAAATGACAGCACGAGGGTGATTGCTTCATTCTGGAGAAAACAAGACATCTTTTTCACGGTTTCAGTCCCCTTTGTGGATAACCCGGCTCTCAAAACACATTTCAGCAATGCTGATCAAACCAATACTCTCTTCCAGCAAGAGCTTCCATGCAATTCGCATGGCAACTCATCCTCCCCCCCCCCCTTTTACAATTCTGATTCATTCAGTGGCCATTTTCCTGGGTGATAGTGGGGAGTTTGAGAGTTCCAGAATATCCACTTGTCCAATGGGGTTCTTCAGGACCAGCCACAACAATATGGAACTCCCTCCATCAAGAAGCTCAATTGGCTTATTCTTTTGGGGCCTTTAAGCAAACTGTGAAGCCATTTTGGGAGCCAGTGTGGTGTAGTGTAGCAGTTAAGAGCGGTAGTCTCGTAATCTGGGGAGCCGGGTTCGCGTCTCCGCTCCTCCACATGCAGCTGCTGGGTGACTTTGGGCTAGTCACACTTCTTTGAAGTCTCTCAGTCCCACTCACCTCACAGAGTGTTTGTTGTGGGGAAGGAAGGGAAAGGAGAATTTTAGCCGTTTTGAGACTCCTTCGGGTAGTGATAAAGCGGGATATCAAATCCAAACTCCTCCTCTTCTTCTTCTTCTTCTTCTTCTTCTTCTTCTTCTTCTTCTTCTTCTTCTTCTTGTTTCCACTAGGCATTTGGGTTGATCTTGGTTCACTTCCCTGCTGCTATGAATGCTGTTGGCCTTGCTCCAGTTTTGTCTTTAGTTTTTTTAGCTGTCTCTTATTAGCTGCATGCCATTGTTATGGGTCTATATTTTTAAAAAATATGCTGTAAGCCACCATGGGGGCCTTTATAGCCAAAAGGCGAGCTAAAAGAGCTAAGCAAGAAAGCATAGAAGACTTTGGCAAAGCTTTCTTCACCATCCATCCCCATAGCTATGTCCCTTTGTTTCCTAAACTTTTAAAAATCTTGTGTCCAAAAATGCATATAACAGAAGAAACACACACACAAAAATGCATGATTTTTTGTGCAGACTTTTAAAACAAAACAAATGGAAGACATTTGCAGAACTGGGGCAAACTGAACTTAAGTTTGGAAAGGTGAAAAGGAAAAGCAAGTCAACAGATTCATTCATTCCTTGTTGGTGAAACATGAACGAAGGCATAACTATTTCAAAATTTTAGTCAGGATTGCAGCATTGTCCCTGTTTCAGGGCTGTGGCACAGGTACTGATCCTGCTCTTCACTAGTGAACCATGTGGACAAATAATGGTAAGTAGAGACTGACCATGTGGTATGTGGATATGAAGTGTGCTGAATTAGGTAAAAAGGCAAAGGTAAAGGATCCCTGGACGGTTAAGTCCAGTCAAACGTGGCTATGGGGTTGCAGTGCTCATCTCGCTTTTAGGCCGAGGGAGCCGGCATTTGTCCACAGACAGCTTTCCAGGTCATGTGGCCAGCATGACTAAACCGCTTCTGGCATAACGGAACACCATGACGGAAAACAGAGCGCATGGAAATGCCATTTACCTTCCTGCCGCAGCCGTACCTATTTATCTACTTGCATTGGCGTGCTTTCGAACTGCTAGGTTGGCAAGAGCTGGGACAGAGCAATGGGAGCTCACCCCGTCATGGGGATTTGCTGAATTAGTGCATCCTAACACTTAAAAAGCACTTCATCTTGAGGCACCTGCCGGGGGACATAAATTATTTCATGAAAGCTGACCTAAAAATGAATAGACACAAGTGTACCTATGTCATGGTCATGCACAGTGTTTTATACTTGTTCTTTAATATTTAAAAAGCCCCTTGTTTTATCCAACTACTCTACTGATGCCTAAAGAATGTAAAAAATGGTGAGGACATGATACTATTATCTTCAAGTCTATAAAAGACTAAGAGATTTAATCATGCTACTTTTTGAGTACTTTTTGAGTAAAACCTATTACAATTTTGTAAGATGAATTTGTATCATTATTTCCACATGGTAGGGCCCAATGGTGAAGGCTTCCCTAAGGCCAACTGATATATTCATGGTGAGAATTAGACCAGGGGTCTTCTGGCTCATAGCTCCCACTCTTCACTTCTACATGGCACTAGCTCATATACCATCAGGATTTCAATTGTATCACCTTTCTCCAAACATCTAAACAAGATCTTCAAAAGCCGTAAGGTCTCATGAACTATTCCTTATAAATAATTTATTTCACTAGGTAGAAAATCTTCGTTGTCCAAATAAACCTCAAGGCATTTCTCTGCCTCAGGCTGGTGGATTTTCAAAGACCAGTTCTTGCACATAAGAGGCTTCTGGAAATAAAAGTTCTGCACATTCTGGGCAAGAGTTGCCCAACCAAAAATAAAATATGAAAATTGCAATTAAGAATCACAACAATATTGCCTTCTGTTTACAATGTGCCTGGCAAAACTACAGCATGTCTGAATGATGTCCAACCTAAATATCTCCAGTGAGGGAGAACCTATCAACTCCCAATACAGGGCCACTCAGCCATCTTTTTAATTTTGCATTCAGGAGTATCTCTCCTCTTAACAATATAACGGTGGTCACATGGACTTCCATATTGAAATGGATTTCTGCCCTCAAATCTTTCAGGATGGTCACATGGCATAAGCAGTGATCTGTGCATGTTCCATAGCTTTCAGCAAGCATCTCAAAACTTTCCAGACCAGAATTATTCCGGTATTGTTATTTTGTGTGCTATGGCATCACTATGTGCCAAACTGAAGTCGCTTCTTTGTGACGTAGCCACTCCCACATACTTTCTCTGTTGATGCTGTTTTTGTGGAACTGAGCAAAGGTTCAGCACATGAATCACAGCCCAAAGTGTCATCGCACAACTAAGTTATGCTTAAATTAAAAGGGGGGAGAGTCAAAGCAGTCCAGTGCAGAGTCAATAGTGCAGGACTATTGACAAGCAATTATGGAGCGGCAGAAGGAGATGATTCCATTGCAAATCCACATTGAAAGTGTAAAATGCTTATTGCCATGTTTAGAGGCAGGTGTCTTATTGTGACAGGTGTCACAATAAGACACCTGTTTAGAGGCACCCACAGTCTGTTCTGCTGTTGAACCATCAAGAAGTTTCTCCTAATATTGAGCTGAAATCTGTTTCCCTGAAAAGTCCACCCGATGGTTCTAGTCCTGCCTCTGGAGCAACAGAGAAGAAGGCTGCTCCATTTTCTGCGTGAGAGCCCACAAGATGTTTGAAGATTGCTATAACATCTCTTCTAGTATTTACTCCAATATACAACACACTCAGCTCTTTTAAATATTCCTCGTTATTTGTACATGTGCTGGAAGCCACCCAGAGTGGCTGGGGCAACCCAGCCAGATGGGCGGGGTATAAATAAAAAAATGTTCTTCTTGTTGTTACTCTACTCTGGACCCACTGCAATCCAGTGCAGCCCTTCTCAGAATGTGTCACTCTCCCTCTCTTGTTGTTGCTGCTACCCAGCAGCATTGATGTGCCTTTTTACATCTGAAATCCAGGACCATTTATTAGACTTCTGTCTAAAGCCAAATGCACACAGCCCTAGCCTGGAAGAGACACATGCTGGCTACAGTCGATAAATCACTTTAAGTAGGAGAGTTTTGAAGGAACCCCATCAACTTCAGAGGAAATTCAATACAACTGCATTGAAAATCAGGATTTGTCTACCTGAGCCCTTGGCTGCAAGAATCCACTGCTTCGTAAACCATGTGACTGACTAAAAAGGTACCCTACTGACTATAGATTGTTTAGCATTAAACTGGTGTATAGTTTAAAGTTTGGGTTTGGATTAGATAGCCCTCGGATCAAATCCCTGATCTGCCTTGAAGCTCACTGGGTGGCCTTGGGCTAGTCAGTATATCAGCCTAACAAGATGGTTGTGAAGATGAGATAAAATGGGATAACCTTTATATATCCCTTTGAGCTCCTTGGAGAATGGGAAGGATAGAATTGTGACAAAGAAGCAATATTATTGAAGCTCTCCTCTTTTCCATCTGGCACTGGATTAAATCAGAAGAAGCAATCCATTTACATAGATGTGCTCAGAGTACACAGTTATTTTTCAGCGAGGTAATATTTCTCTCCTGACCCAAACACACTCATGCTCAGAAACTAATATTTTAATGGCTTAAATCTTCTTCTTTTTTTTAAAGGAACTATCTTCTGCAGAACTTCAGAAAGAGAATTATGGCTTGCTGGTGTTGTCATATTTATAATGACGAAATATTTCAATTGTGTCAAATTATGTGAAGCTGTAAAATTCAAATATAAAAAGACCTCTCCGGTGATGATGAATTTTAAAAGCCAATTAAAGGCATGCGGTGTCCAGGCAACCAAGTACAGACATTTATCCAGTAGACAAATTAGTTAATTTCATGTAAATCCTATAAAAGCTGGAACATTTGAAAGTGAGGCGTATTAAACATCTGCAGTTTCAGATTTCAGGCCTAATTGGTCATTACTAACCTAGGCTGCTTGGCTGTGAAAATATACCAAGCCAGTTACAGAAATCCTAGAGCAGGGGTGGAGAACCACTGGCCTGTGGGCCAAATGTGGGCAAGAGGCCTCCCCATCCAGGCTGCAGATGCCATTCCTCTCCCTTCATCACCGCACAGCAATTCGTTTTGAAACTAGCCTCCCCCTAGTGCAAATGGAAGGCTGTTCTCAAGACTAACTGCCATGCACTTGAGGAGGGATTGTACCCAAGAGGGTGGAGGTTAGCTCTTGAGTGGGAAATGGAAATCTTGGTGGGAAGGAGAATGGAATGGAGTTCTTGTGAGGAAGACAACATAAGAAGAGCCAGCATCCTGTTCTCACAGTAGCCAGTCAGATGTGTATGACTCCAAGCAGGAGCCAAGCACAACAGGCCTCCCACCTCCAGCAACTGGTATTCAGAAACAGACCATGCACTTTGACCCCACAACCAGCAAAACTCAATACAGCATGGAACTAGAGCAAAGTTTCACTCAGGCACCAACTGAAGACCTACATTGGCTCCTAGTACATTTCCAAGCACAATTCAAAGTATTGGTGCTGACCTTTAAAGCCCTAAATGGCCTCAGCCCAGAATATCTGAAGGAGCGTCTCCACCCCCATCGTTCTGCCCAGACACTGAGGTCCAGCACCGAAGGCCTTCTAGCGGTTCCCTCACTGCAAGAAGTAAGGTTGCAGGGAACCAGGCAGAGGGCCTTCTTGGTGGTGGCACCCGCCCTGTGGAATGCCCTCCCATCAGATGTCAAAAAAATAAACAACTATCTGACTTTCAGAAGAAATCTGAAGGCAGCCCAGTTTAGGGAAGTTTTTAATGTTTGATGTTTTGCCGCTTTAAAAATATGATTATTATTAATATTCTGTTGGGAGCCGCCCAGAGTGGCTGGGGAAACACAGCCAGGTGGGTGGGGTATAAATTATTTATTATTATTATTATTATTATTATTATTATTATTATTATTATACAGTAAATTTAAAGCAGAATCATACCACTTTAAACAGTCAAGGCTTCCCCCAAACAATCCTGGGAACTGTAGTTTGTTAAGGATGCCGAGTGCTGGTAGGATAGCTCTATTCCCCTCACAGAGCTACAATTCCCAGAGTCCCTTAGGGTGAGGACTGATTGTTAAACCTCTCTGGAAGAGGTGGTTGGATCTCCTGGCTCAGCCAGTCTCCAGTTGGTTACTCCTGGGCAGGAGGTCAGCTGGCAGTCTCCCTGACAGCGAATGGAAGTGAAAAGATGCAAAATGAGGGCAGGGAAGGGGTGGCGCTGAGTGGTCCTGGGATGTTGAGCTGATCTCACAGCCACCACACGATGGCCTGGCTGGCAGAGCAATCAGGCAAGACTGGGCTGAATCATCCTGCTCCCCTTTCTGCCATAGTCACCTAGAGTGGCAGGGCTGTTGATGCAGTAGGGACTCCACTGCCCCACAATGCTCCAGCATTGGAAGTTAGAACTGAGCCTTAGGTAAAACTACTGAGATAGCAAATAGCAATAAAACCCCAGTTGGGTAAAAGGACCTCTGTGCTACCACATATAACTTCAAGTTCAGAAGCACTCTGAGACTGCAGTGAGTGCAGCCCCACATAGAATAGGTTGCATACTTCCATCCAAATTAGTATTTTCCCAAACCATCTTGCCTGAATTAAGCTTCAGCTTGTCCCCCTTCCCCATCTAATGAAGAAACTGCCTCCAGATGTTTAGTCAGGGTTTCAATTGCCTTCCTGGGAGTTGGGGGCTGGTTGGATGCTGAGAAATGGTGGACGACAACAGCTGGGGAATCCCCAAAGGAAGAAGGCTCTGAACTCAGGGATTGGTGGTGGGATGACGATGAGTGGTCAAAGGGAGAAGACTGGGAGAGGGAGTTGTCAGAAACTGAAGAGGTAACAGGACTTAATGAGCAGGAGGAGTTTGTGGCAGAGAGCAATCGAGAATCAGTAGCAGAATAGGGGGGGGGGCAAGAGACAGAGATTAGTCAGGATGTTGAAGAGGCATGGATGTCTCTCCCTCCTGCTGCGACAAGCTCCTCTCCCCACTCGTCTCCCATAAGCAGGAGAGGCATGAAGCAGGAAGAGCAAAGACCAAGCATAGGCAAACTCTGGCCCTCCAGATGTTTGGGACTACAATTCCCATCATCCCAAACTAACAGGACCAGTGGTCAGGGATGATGAGAATTGTAGTCCCAAACATCAGGCAGGCCAGAGTTTGCCTATGCCTGGCAAAGACAGACATGCAGGCACAGTCTTGGGAAAAACCCGGGAGATGAGGGGCCTTAGGCAGCTGTGGGAAGGTGAGGACCTTCAGTCTCCACAACTGCCTCATAGGAGAAGGATCTACCAAAGAAGAGTTATTTATTAGGCCTGGCATTCCTGTGTGGATCCTGTTTTTTCTAATAAACAGTTCACTTACTCTATGTGATTTACTGCTGGCTCACTCCTGACACTGGGATTAGATGGTGAGACAGAAAGGGTATAGTGTTGTGTCATTCACATATTGCTGACATGTCAGCCCAAACCTCCAAATAACTTCTCCCAGCCATTTCATGTAGAATCAAAAAGCTTGGGGAAGAAGACAGAACCTCCCCACAGCACCACCTTCCAGGTCCATCCCACAACATCACTCTACCCACCTGTGACTCCCAGTGACTGGTCTCCAGAGGCATTGTGCCTCTGACAGTGGAGGGAGAACATAGCCAGGTAGAACATAACTAGTAGCCTCCAATTTGCCTTGCTCAGTCAATCTGAAGTTGTGTGGTGTTTCCCAAAAGGTCCAAACCTGACTCTTTCAATCATGCTTTCACCAGTATTTCCTTCAGGGGTTCAGAAATTATGCCATCTCTTATTGGAGCATCAACCGCTCAGGTGCCCATGTTATGCAACTATCACTGGCAGATACCTGGAACCCAGGAAGGCTAAAGGGTAGGTGTTGGGTCCTAATCCTCAAAGCAACAGTTGAATAACATGGCCTTTGCTGCCCCCTGAAGGCTTCCCACACTCCTTTTGTCTTTCTCCTCTCCTGCACTTCTCTTTCTCAAACAGAGAAATATCATACATTATTGTCTTGCTCAGAAAGGCCTACTTTATTCTCATCAATAAACTAAGCTTATTTTTTTGTTAGAAATGCAAACTGAGAGGTTTGCCCATTGGATTCCTCTCTCCCTCCTCCCCTCACCACTTCACCAGCATCCTCTGTGTGGATAAAATCTCCAAACAGGAGATTGAGAGAACTAATCGTTTCTACTGATCTATTGTGAGGAGAAGTCAGAGGCTGCAGCTTGCTTCCTCCATATCACAGTGTGATTGTGTGTATTGCTCGAACAGTTAATCCGCTTCTGTCAGTCAAACCAGAAGATATGACTCAAAGGCACATGGGGGCAGATAGATTGAGTGGGAAGGTGACATTTTTATCTAGTCACTTTTCTGACAGTAACAACACTTTGGGATTATTTTGATGTTAATTATTTCATCTTGAGAACATTCTTCCCCTACAGAGGATACTCAAAGTTGCTTTTCATACTTTTCACTCCTTCCCATTGTAGAGTAAAATGAGTAAACATTTATGACTGTTTCACAGGAAGGCATAGCTAATGGCCCCTGGGTTCAATCTTCAATGCTCCACTAGACCAAATCTAGGGGAAAGGAGAGATCAGTGAGGAGAAAAAAGTTTGAAACCTCTTGTTTGCAACACTTGAGAGAATATAGTGGCCTGTAGAAATAAAAACTGCTCAGAATCCTTTCTCTAGGGCAGTGGTTTTCAACCACTGTGCTGTGGCACCTTGGGGTGCCTTGAATGATGGTCAGAGGTGCTGCAGGCAACACTGGCCTCTGTCCCTCTTTCCTTCCCTCTCTCTTCTGATGCCCTCTTGCAACTCTGCCTCCCAAAGGCTTGCACAGCTGTTTGTTGCAGCGGCTGTGGCTATAAGCTCCCCAGGCAAATGGTGCCTCTGGGGCTGGCCAGGGGATGCTTCCCAGGCTCCTGTGGGGCAGTGTGAGGAGGCACCTCTCTTTGGGGCAGGGTGGACAGCTCAGAGACAGGGGCAGCAGTTGCGACTGCCCAGAGGACTCCCAAGGAGATGTGAAAGGAGAGAAGGCTGAGGGAACACTCCACAAGGGAGGGTGTTTGGGAAAGGGTGAGAGGCTGCCAGCTCTGCAGGCAAGGGGTGACATGACTGGGCTCCTGAGCCCCACAGGGGTTTTGCAGAAAGAATGTAGTTAGTCAAGGGAGCCATGGACTCAAAAAGGTTGAAAACCTCTGCTCTAGGGCCAAACTGAACCTTCAGTTCATTAAATAACATGCAGCACCATATCTTGTTTTTCCTTCAATAAACAGAGGCATGAGGGAGCCCAAGATTCCACCCCAGAAAGGTATAGTGAAGACAGGACCCAGTACTTAGAAATCCGAATACTCTCGTAGGCAGCATATAAATAAATAACTCTTGCTGCCGTAGCAGATCATTTTTAGCCAATGTTAATGACAGCTTATATTTGTAGCTGAAACATTCTACTGGTGTTTATGCATGTCAAAATTAACAGCAAATGATCATGCTAATTCCCAACTGAGGAAGCGTAGAGACAGCTGGTAGCAACTGCACAGTATGCATGTTGTTTTTCTTCAGAAGGCTCAGGAAGTAGAAATTTAATTGGTAGGATTGGGACATCTCTTCCCACCATCCAGCTGGATCATGCACTGCCTTTCATGCTTGTAAAGGATGCTCAGTCTGAAAATGGTGAGGCAAGAGCAAAGGAAGTCTCATTAGCTTGTTATGTGCAATTCAGTTCCAGTGTATCTGGAAAGCCAACCGAGTACAAGCATTGGACACACGAACACAACAAGAGATTGTCTCTAGCTAGAACTACCTACACTTTGAATTGGTAGCGGGGCTTCTTGGTCAGCAACGAGAGCTGCATTTTGAGGAATTGAGTTTGTGCACCATATATTTATGGCACTACGTGGGGAATGTGTGTTTCTAGCACCGAATCGCTCTATAGCAATTCTGATATAGTTGGACTACCTGAAGCCTATCTCTATATGGCTAATTCCCAAGGTAACTCACGGGTAAATGGTTGTTGTTGCTGCAACCTCTTTTGGCTGTAGCACTCTCCATATGCAGTTGTATTGGGTACAAGATCTTCAGGAAGGCAAGAGATTGTGCATAGGACTTTCCACTGGCTAACCCTTTCCTGAATTCTTCCCTTCTTCACCCAATGCAGTAAGGCTGGGTGCCTACCTCCACTGCATGATACCGGAGAAGGAGAGGAAACTCATTTACATAAACAAATAAAAGAGATAGACGATGCAAGTTATCCACACATCCACAGCACTACTTACTCTCCACCTTTAAAGACTAGCCCTTTCCCCTCCAAAGTTGCCCAGATACTACTGTTACTGAATCCCTAAAGTTGTGGGGCGATACCCAAACATATTTTTCTCTGTGCACAAGAAGTTCAGTCTTAAGCTACCGAAGAAGCTGTTAACTCATGGTTTGGCACCTTCCCTGCATCAACATCATCATCAATTTATTATTTACACCCCGCCCATCTGGCTGGGTTTCCCCAGCCACTCTGGGCAGGTCCCAATTAAATATTAAAAACACAATAAAATATCAAACATTAAAAACTTCCCTAAGCAGGGCTGCCTTCAGATGTCTTCTAAAAGTCAAATAGTTGTTTATTTCCTTGAAATCTGATGGGAGGCTATTCCACAGGGCGGGTGCCACCACCCAGAAGGCCCTCTGCCTGGTTCCCTGTAACAGGGAAGGGAACCGCCAGGTAGAGAGGGAACCGCCAGAAGGCCCTCACAGCTGGACCTCAGTGTCTGGGATGAACGATGGGGATGGAGATACTCCTTCAGGTAGCCTTCAGGTAATCAAGGACTTCTTTGTGGGGCAGAATGGCTAGCTCCACTACAATGGAAGGTCTGTCTGAGAGTTAATGGGATCTTGAGGAAGCTCTAAGAGTGGGTGGAACAGCAGCCTGTTTAAAAGCGACAGCTGGGTGCCTGACTGGGCATTTCCTCCCTTATCTTCCCCTCTGTGCCTCCTACAGTTCAGTGCCTTTCACAGAGGGTCTTGAGGGCAGCTGGTTTACAGGGAAGGGATTCAACTTTTGATACTGTAAAATACAATGTGAGAATAGTTCAGTTGGTAGAGCATGAGACTGAGGGAATCATGGTCATGAGTTTGTGCCCCTCATTGGGCAAAAGATTACTGTATAGCAGAGGGTTGGACTAGATGACTCTCATGGTCTCTTCCAACTCTACAATATTATGAGTCCATTAAATAAAAGGAGCAATCAAAATACAATTAAAAATCAATGTGAATGTTTAATAATGATCAATATGCCAACTCCCACCTGTGGCCACAAATCCACAGAAACATGTTGTGGACCTCCTAAATAAAGCTTGTAGACCACAGTTTGGGAACCCATGCATTAAAGTTTACTGAATGAATTAAACTAGGAATAATAAATATAATAATTCTGTTCTGTACAAGTTGTGCTATTTCCTCTGTTATTTAATATAAATGGTATCAATAAAACTGTTCCTCATTCATACTTTATTAATTTCACCACCAATGATACCACACTGCAAGGGAAGCCTTGCTGCCTTCCTTGACGGATAGCACTTCACAGCTACTCTGTCAAACTTGGGCCAATGTACGATGGCAGTATTATAAATTGACTTTAGAATGGCTTTCTATTAATAGAGGAAGAAATGGGAAACAAGAGATCCTGAATCCCGCGAGTCGCACATTGTCAATTCCATAGCGCTTCCCAGCCAAGCCTTTCCAAATTGCTCTGCAACCAAAACAGAATTCACACTCACCTTTGTAAACATTTAATTGTTTTTGACATCCATCTAACTCCCTGTATGATTATCTAGCAAACCTTTCCAAAAAAAAACACTCTGACTCACATCCACATTTAAACACAATAGCAAGTACAATCACATATTACTATTTAAAAATAATAATTTTAAAACTGAGCTGAGGGTTATTATTAATTTCTATCCCACCTTTCACTCAAGGAGCTCAAGCCAGTGTGCATGGTCCCCCCCTCCCCTTCCCTGTTTTTACCCTAATAACAATGGCTTGCTCTATTATTAGGCAAAGTGAGGCAATTGCCTCGAGGGCATCATGAAAGGGCAGCAAATTGGTAACCCAAGGGAAATGCACTTGTGGGATTCTTTCCCAAGTGCCAAAATAACTTGTCTAGCTTTGCATAAGGTAAACGGTAAAGGGACCACTGACCATTAGGTCTAGTCGTGGCCGACTCTGGGGTTGCAGTGCTCATCTCGCTTTATTGGCCCAGGGAGCCGGCATACAGCTTCTGGGTCATGTGGCCAGCATGACTAAGCTGCTTCTGGCAAACCAGAGCAGCACATGGAAACACCGTTTACCTTCCCGCTGGAGCAGTACCTATTTATCTACTTGCACTTTGATGTCCTTTCGAACTGCTAGGTTGGCAGGCGCAGGGACCAAGCAATGGGAGCTCACCCCGTCGCGGGGATTCGAACCGCCAACCTTCTGATCGGCAAGTCCTAGGCTCTGTGGTTTAACCCACAGCACCACCCACGTAGTAGCTTTGCATACTATACACCATTTTCAGCTCTGCCTCAGGCAGCAAAATATCTTGGTGGGTTAGGCTGAGAAGTAGTGACTGGCCCAAAATCACTTTCATGGCTCGTGGAGATTTGAACATGGGTTTCCCTGATCCTAGAGTCTGCCACTCTTAAGCTCTTGGTTCTGAAACACATTTTCTTTGAGGTATGGCCCATTTATTTCAGTGGGAGGTTCCTCAAATTTCAGCCCTTTTCAATTCAAAGAATTCAGGATGGTGGGGGTTTTTTTTAACCCTTGTCTTCCCTTTTATTGAACCCTTGTCTCGCAGATGCTGATGAAAGCAATGATATTGTTAATGGACTCAGAATGAGCATGTCGTGTCATCTGATATCATGTCCTACATCAACTCTGTTATACTGGAGGCAGTAGGCATGCTGTTACCCACTAGCCTGTTAGTAATGTTAGTTTGTTTGGTTCATTAAAATGATTTCTTAGATTTGCACTGTGCCTTGCTCCATTTATTTTGATCAAAAACCATCTCTCTCTTTTAAACAACAACAACAACAACATATTCTTAGTGCCTGACAAAATCTTGATCATATAGTTAAAACCAATAAACTAAAGGCTGAATAAACAATGGAAAAACATGTAGCATGGAGTTGCTACAGTATCATAAACAAATGATACCCCAGAGGACAGGATCACACTTCAAAACGACCTTGACAGATTAGAGATCTGAGCAAAAACAAACAAGATGAATTTTAACAGGGAGAAATGTAAAGTATTGCACTTGGGCAAAAAAAATGAGAGGCACAAATACAAGATGGGTGACACCTGGCTTGAGAGCAGTACATGTGAAAAGGATCTAGGAGTCTTGGTTGACCACAAACTTGACATGAGCCAACAGTGTGACGCGGCAGCTAAAAATCCCAATGCAATTCTGGGCCTCATCAATAGTATAGCATCTAGATCAAGGGAAGTAATAGTGCCACTATATTCTGCTCTGGTCAGACCTCACCTGGAGTACTGTGTCCAGTTCTGGGCACCACAGTTCAAGAAGGACACTGACAAACTGGAACGTGTCCAGAGGAGGGCAACCAAAATGGTCAAAGGCCTGGAAACGATGCCTTATGAGGAACGGCTAAGGGAGCTGGGCATGTTTAGCCTGGAGAAGAGGGGGTTAAGGGGTGATATGATAGCCATGTTCAAATATATAAAAGGATGTCACATAGAGGAGGGAGAAAGGTTGTTTTCTGCTGCTCCAGAGAAGCGGACACGGAGCAATGGATCCAAACTACAAGAAAGAAGATTCCACCTAAACATTAGGAAGAACTTCCTGACAGTAAGAGCTGTTCAACAGTGGAATTTGCTGCCAAGGAATGTGGTGGAGTCTCCTTCTTTGGAGGTCTTTAAGCAGCGGCTTGACAGCCATATGTCAGGAGTGCTCTGATGGTGTTTCCTGCTTGGCAGGGGGTTGGACTCGATGGCCCTTGTGGTCTCTTCCAACTCTATGATTCTATGATTCTATGAAATGGCCTTTTCTCATTTGTAACTACTGTATGTTGATTCTATGGCTAGGAGGGAGCAGTTGGTAGCACCATCCAGCCTGACTCTAGAGCTTGCAAAAGAGAAACAAACACATTATGGAAAAGAGATGAGCACCACACAGTGGTTCAATACAGGAAATACATTGCTTGAGACTGCAGGAGAGTTATCTATCTATCTACACCACTATTCATAGAAAATATCATAGCAGTTTACAATAATAGTACATAAAACTATATAGAAAAGTTAAAATCAGAAATCAGATAGCTATTGTGAACAGATGTATTCTTAATTACCTGCATATTCCTGACAGAATAGAAAAGTCTGCAGCATGCACTTAAACAAAAGGCAACTGCTGAATCTCCATTTGCAGAGTATTCCACAAGTCTGAGCCAATGACACTCAAGGCTTGGTTTCTTCTTGTGAGCCTCTCCAACTTGGGGAATGACCAACAACACTCCTCCAATGATCTCCAATGACTAGGGTATAAGTGTTCAAGCAGCTACTGGGGTACCTAGGACCTACGTTTTTCAAGGCTTTGTGAATTAATGCAAAGACCTTGATCCTGACTTGGTAGTAGGCAGCTTGTGTATAAGTTTAAACAATGGTATCACATGTTCTTGGCCAGATCAGCAGTCTCTCCACCACTTTCTGCACCAGCTGGCACTGTCAAACCAGACCCAGGGGAAGCCCCACATAGAGCACATTACAGTGGTACCTTTGGATACAAATTGAATTCATTCCAGGGGTCCGTGCATACCCCGAAAACTTCGTATCCAAAGGTGCCTGCTCTGCATAGGCACGCGGATTGGTAGTCCGCTTCTGTACAGGTGCAGCCGCCGAAAACCTTCCCATTACTTCCGGGTTCGCCGCATGCGTATCCTGAAGAATACACAACAAGAGCGGTACGTAACCCGAGGTTCCACTGTACAGTACCCAGCCCTGAGATTAAGGTAAAGGTAAAGGACCCCTGGATGGTTACGTCCAGTCAAAGGCGACTATGGGGTTGCGGTGCTCATCTCACCTTCAGGCCAAGGAAGCCAGTGTTTTTCCACAGACAGCTTTCTAGGTCATGTGGCCAGCATAACTAAACTGCTTCTGGTGCAATGGAACACCGTGATAGAAACCAGAGCGCACGGAAACACTGTTTACCTTCCTGCCACAGCAGTACCTATTTATCTACTTGCACTGGTGTGCTTTCGAACTGCTAGGTTGGCAGGAGCTGGGACCTGTAATGCATCAAAAATACAGTAATGCATCAAACATTAAAAGCCTGGTTCTCTGTAACAAACAATTTATTTTATTTATGAATCACTTCGCACAAAACATCCCAGTGACCTTTTAAAAAAACCCCAAACAATACAAACATCAACAATAAAAGCATCTATCCAAACATTTTCAGAGCCAATGCAGACTGGGATAAGAACCAGGCAGAGGGCCTTCTTGGTGGTGGCACCCGCCCTGTGGAACGCCCCCCCATCTAATGTTAAGGAAATAAACAACTATCTGACTTTTAGAAGACATCTGAAAGCAGCCCTGTTTAGGCAAGTTTTTAATGCTTGCTCTTTTAACAGAGCCCCTTCCATTTCTCTTCCCGCTTTGCTGGAGAGGCGCTGCACAGAGAGAGAGAGAACATTTTTTTTCTTGTTCTCCTCCTCTAAAGCTAGGTGCGTCTTATAGAGTGAAAAAATACAAACATTTCAATCTCTTAATTTCTCCTTATGCATCCTCTTTTTGTGTTTGGCTTTATGTGAGCTAATGGCAGCTTTTGAGTTAAAATATTCCCATGGATGTGAGCGGGGAATCTTCACGATCCTCTTCATACAAATTTAAGCTTAAACCTCTTCTGCTTGATTGCTCATTCTCTTTTTCTTTTTTTCAGACAGAATCCAGAACCATACACAAAACATTCAAAAATAAGACTTGGTACGCCCTCTGCTGCCTCTTCATCAGTACTAAAGTCTGCATCTAGAAATCTATTATTCCACAGACTGACATCAGAAAAGTTGCAGGAAAAAATGTTTGCTCCTACACACAGCTCTGCATGCGGTCCAGTTCTGAAAAGTCCATGGATGATAGTGAAAAGTGTCTAGGATTTATGCATAATGATGACTGCGAAGCAATCTGATCAACTTTATTTTTAAATTGTATTTTTAATTTGCAATCCTGAGCTCCTTGAGGAGGAAGGGCAGGATATAAATTCAATAAATTCAGTAACTTGATAACTGTCTAGGACTGTTGGAAAGGGAGAATTCTTTATACACCACCTTTAACTGCAAAACTCTCAAGGTGGCTTTCATTGATGAAATGGGAAAATAAATATATGCTCCATCATTATTATTATTATTACTCCCTGCCCATGTGGCGGGTTTTTCCTAGCCACTGTGGGCAGCTTACAGCATATCTAAAAACATAATAAAAATATCAAGCATTGTCTTGTTGTCAATCAATGGATTGACAACATGACAATGCTTGCAACATATGAACAGATTGCTTATAGACGCAGACTTTGTTTCAACAAATATATTGGAAAAACCAGGAACCAAAAGGAAAGAATAAAATGGACAGTTCTACTAATGGAGGGAGGTACTAGGTAGAGTTCCCCAAAGATCAGTATTGGGACCTATGTTTTTTAATTTGTTCATAAGTGATCTAGAGCAGTGTTTTTCAACCTTTTTTGGGCAAAGGCACACTTGTTTCACGAAAAAAATCACGAGGCACACCACCATTAGAAAATGTTAAAAAAATTAACTCTGTGCCTATATTGACTATATATAAAGTAATTCTCTTGAATAGGAATCAAATAAACACAAAGAAGCATGGTTTAACATTCAAGCATGGTTTAATATTTTTTTCTTTAATGGCAAACAAAAACGTTGTGGACCGTTCTCTGCTCAGCGGGGATCGATCCGCTGATCCCCGCTGAGCCGGCGGATGACAGCTCCATCTCCGCACTGTGTGTGGAGAGGGAGATGTCAGAGCCCCGCTGCTCTCTTGGGGAATCGGATGAGAGCGGACCGCCTGTCCGCTCTCATCTGATCCCATCTGATCTGATCCCCACCCAGGATGGAGGGAAAATAGGGTGGACACAGTCCAGCGCCTGCCTAGTGGGTGAAAATTTGACCTTTTTTTTAAAAAAAAAAAAAATCTTTCGAATTTTTCAATTTTTCCCATGGCACACCAGGCAACATCTCGCGGCACACTAGTGTGCCGCGGAACAGTGGTTGAAAAACACTGATCTAGAGTTAGGTAAAGGTAAAGGGACCCCTGACCATTAGGTCCAGTCGTGGCTGACTCTGGGGTTGCGGCGCTCATCTCGCTTTATTGGCGAAGGGAGCCAGTGTACAGCTTCTGGGTCATGTGGCCAGCATGACTAAGCTGCTTCTGGCAAACCAGAGCAGCACACGGAAACGCCGTTTACCTTCCCGCCGGAGCGGTACCTATTTATCTACTTGACTTTGACGTGCTTTTGAACTGCTAGGTTGGCAGAAGCAGGGACCGAGCAACTGGAGCTCACCCCGTCGTGGGGATTCGAACCGCCGACTTTCTGATCAGCAAGTCCTAGGCTCTGTGGTTTAACCCACAGCGCCACCCACATCCCTTGATCTAGAGTTAGGGATGAGCAATTTGTATTAATTTGGTAATGATTTGTTAAAATTATGGAAAATCAATTAAAAAATAATTGGCAAAAAAGAGAGTTAGGAATGAGCAAGGACGTAGTTTAAGCAGCTCAAGTTAAAACAAAAAAGGATTGTGAATAGCTCCAAAAGGATCTCTCCAAGCTGAAAGAATAGGTAGAAAATGGCAAATGCAATGAAATATAAGCAACTGTAAAGTCATGTGTATCAGGGCAAAAAATCTTAATTTCACATATATGCGCATGGCGTCTGAACGGACAGTGACTGACTAGGTGTGAGACCTTGGATGTCAGCAGTGTGTGACAACTGTGAAAAGGGCAAATTACATGCTAGGATCATTGGGAAAGGAATTTAAAATAACGCTGTCAACACCTTAATGCCATTATACTAATCTATGGTGCAACTGCACTTGGAATGCTGTGTACAGTTCTGACAGTACACTTCAAAAACATTATTGCAGAGCTGGAACAGATGCAGAAAAGGGCAACCAAACTTATCACGAAGCACCTTCCACTGACTGACCCAGAACTGACATACAATCTCAGCCATGCAGCCCAATCGTAGTCAGAAATACAGTAGGTAGGTCTGAAATCACGTCGGTTGTGTGTGGTGAGAGCATTCTCGCGAGACGTGACACGAAGTCGAAGTTGCTATGTTTTCATAGCGCGGGGAAAGGAAGAGGGGAAGTTTGCTGCGCATGCGCCGCTGCTAAATTAGCTGTAACGTTCATTCACTTGACCGGAAAGGGAAAAGAGGACTGTTGAACAAATGTTGTAGAGAACGAAGGTGCACATTTGACGCCTCCACTCTCTCCAAAACAAACCGACCCGAAGGAGCAAGCGCCTGCCAAAAGCTTATTGGAAATACGCTTTGACATGGTAGTTTCAAGTGGCTGGTCTTCTGCTGAGCCATACATAAAGGGCAGAAAAGCGCGACCTTCCTTGTTAGTGTCCCTCACTGACGGAGAAGTGCCCGTCGTGCCGAATTTCTGCCTACGCGGCGGCAAGAGTTCAACGAGCAAAGCTCCGCGCCTCCCAACAAAATAACCGCGTGCTTGGAAGCCTCGGCCAATCTCGGAGAACGCGCTGCGACCACACAGCCCGTCTTAACTGAAGGCTGCTTTTGCCTTTCTACCCACCTTGCCCCGCACATGGCGGACGCCCTCCAACAAGTGCTCGGGAGCCGGAAGTCGGGATAGGGAATGTGAGGCTGCCGCCCTTTCCTCGCGGGCAGCCGTTTCCTTCCGTCGACGCGTCGCTGCTGGGGCCAGTCGGCTTCATGGCGGCCACGGGCGAGGCGAGCGCTGGGGTGGGAGCGGGACAGGGCCGCAGGAGAGCCTATGTGAAGGTAGGCGCCGGAGGAGGAGCGGGGAAGCCGTAAAGCTTTTGCAAGGATAATGCTATTTCCCCACGTTCACGTGATTTTAACGACACGGGGAACGTTGGGAGTCGCTAATACGCTAGATTTGTTAGCGCTTCCTATCCTGCTGTGCTTTTAATTTGTCGCAGTTATACGCCGCCTTTTGTTCCAAGGAGCTCAAGGCGGCGCACATGGTTCTCCTCCCCCATTTCATCCCCGCAACAACCCCGCGAGGTAGGTCACCCACTGAGCTGCACGGCTGAGCGGGGACTCGAACCCAGGCCTCCCCCCAAGTCATAGACCTGCGCTGTAACCAATGCGCCACACGGGATCTCGAACGGCTTTGAGTTTCTCCCCGCCCCTATTTATTGTTGCCCTCGCAACAATCTTGTGAGGTAGGTTAGGCGGTGAGATGTTACCAGGAATGCACAACTAACGCAGAGAAAGATGCATATACAATAAATATATAAAGATGCATCTACAGTGTGTGTGTGTATAAATGCACGCGTGCGCTTTGAAATAAAAAAAAGTTAAATGCTCTACTGGTTCTTTTTCACACAGAATGTTCCCTGGAACATAACTTTCCCCCTGTTAATTCATAACTTGGAAAATAGCCTTGATTGGGTTATGTGGTAAATTGGGAAAAGTTAACCAAAGGTAGAGACTGAGGTAATGTAGATGGAACTTGACTGTTTTGACATATCCTCAGTCAATAAGTTTTCAGACTTGAAGGTAGGCTTGCCACTGTCACATTCAGTTGTTTTTGTGCATTTTCCGCTAGTTTCTCATGTTTCGCAAAACAGACTGCAGACTGTAGCAAAACAGACCGTAGCAATATATACATGTGTGATATTTTGAGTGTGAAAATCACAGGCCCTTTAAATATATGAAGGAAATACTGTATTGGCCCAAATATAAGCCGCACCTTTAAAATTGGAGGGGGGGGAAATACCCAAATATAAGCCAGTATGTTCCTGACTGCATAGTGGGGGGGGGGGTTTGCGTCTGGCTGCCTTTCCCCTTCCTCACTCTCTCCCTTCCCGGCCTTGGGGGAGAGGATGGGGGACTATGTACAGGCACTGTTTTACCCGCGTTCCTGGCTGCATACCATAAGATTGTGAATATAAGCTGCACTTTAACTTTTCAGGGTCGGAATTTGGGGGGAAGGTGAGGCTTATATTCAGGCCGATACAGTGTATAGTTGTCTAAATCTCTTAGAAAGAGACTGGGCCTTCATTTGAGTAGACAAATCCTTCAAGCTGTTTTATTCAATTTAGCCACTTCACTTTTGTGGGACTAATATGAGAGCCAGTCTGCATTTGTAGTTCTATTAAATACCACATTTATACATTAGAGATGTGCTAAATATAAATGTGAAAAACTCAGGAAACATTGATACTTCTAAACTGCTTAAAAGCCACCTTGGCAATTAAGCAGTATATAAATGAAATAGTAAATTACAGCTCTTTGAGTGTACATTTGGTCGCAAACCCAGTTTTGTGCCATGCAGCCTGTAGCTTTGCGGAGATGATAGGAAAATCATCCAAACAGGCCTGTCCCTTGTGTTGAGGAGCCTATTTTTCTTCCTCACCTACACCATTACATTTTCATAGCAATTGAACTACTGATACCAGACCAGGACTAGTGCCACAGTAATTTAAAGCACTCCGGCTGCAGTACAAAAAGCAAAAATCTGTATGCAGCTATATGTTCTATTAGGATTGCCTCTTTGTGTTATAAATTCATGTGCTTTATATGCTTTCTGTATTTTGTAAAACTTTTTGTATATGTAATATCTGCTTTGCTTTAATATGTGTTGTAGCACGTTTGCCATAATTGCTGGCTTCTAGGTTACCTTTAGGCATATGACCAGAGGTACAATCAGTAATCAGTGGAGAGCTTCTCCCTTCTTTCCCCTTTTCTTGGTGTCTTATGATCACCTGGTTCAGAGCTGTTTGCAGGAGTTTTCCTTTCTTCTTCTGAGCATTCTCTCAATTCTACTGCATTCTCTAAATGTGACCTTGGTAGGGTCCAGGTGATGGGTTTATACATATTTGAACAGTGCTTTGTTACTGCTGGTTATTGTACCAGCCAGTAGCAGTATGTTAAAAGTACCCCTGAGCACATTCAGAGTCTGTTTCTCTTTCTGCTGAACAAGTGCAGTTTGCCTCAGGAATGAAAGAAAAGCTTATAGGGCAGGTGACAGAAACTGTTTGGGCCCTGCGCTTCTTTCTTATAAGAAACTGAATGCTGCTGCTACCTCCATTACAACTATACAGTGCAGAACTAAATAACGTAACCTCCCTCACACAAAAATTCCACTCTCGATACATGGTGCCAGCGAGTCAGCAATGCTGTCTTCCAAGATAATATCCCCAGTAGAGCAGGTGGGAAACCTGTGACCCCTCCAAGTCTTGTTGAACTGTAACTTCCATCTTCTGTAACTACTACTACTACTACTGCTATTATATTTGTTTATGCTCCGCTTTTTTCCCCTGACGGGCTCACAGATAAAATAAGAACAACTAAAAATGAGGGGTGGGGTCATTAAAAAATTAAACATTAATAGAACTAAAACTATGGATGGGCAATCACAGACAATCACAACAAAAACAGTGTGGTACCCATCTCCTCCATCTCCTCATTACAAACTGTCAGTTTTCAAAAGCATGCTGAAACAAGAAGGTGTCTGGCAGGAGGACTCCTAAGAGGGAACCAGTCTAACTTCTCTTGGGAGGGAGTTCAAACTCTGAGAACAGCCACCGAAAAGGCCCTGGCGAGGGCTGATAGGTATTGTAGTCCAGCAACATACTGAAGGCCACAGGTTATTCATGCCCTGCTGTGTAGGGATTAAGCAGACCCATTCACTCTCATCCTCTATCCCCACCCCTTTTCCATATTTTATTTTGCAACTTGTATTCAATGTTCCATGGCTCTTAAGTCCTCATTAGGCTGAGTGGGTTGGAATTGTTCCCTTTGGGGTTTTTTGTTTTGTTTTTTAATGTTTTGCTTGACTCCTTTGCTGTTGGCCTTTTCACTTCTGTGACACTCCCATGTGCTGAATTTCTGAAGTGGAGAGCCTTTTCTACTTATGTAGGCTCCTCATGTAATATAGAACTCTAATCTCCCATGGTTGATAAATGTGCAGAGGAAAAAAACTCCTGAGTAGTTACTATATGTCTGATTCCTGGTTCATTAAACTCCTTCCCCCCTCTCAGTCTGCTATCAACAGTCTGTAATTCTAGGAATTGTCAGGCCATTTTGCAGTTTAAAAATATTTTTCTTAGTGTTGAAATGTATATACTTGCTTGGGGAGATTCCCTTGAGTATGTAGAAACAACTGATTTTTATTTATTTTATTTATTTTGATGGCCCAGTTGTGCTCCCAAACACATAGGTATTTGATCACTTGTGCTCACTATTGGAACAAGTGGGAGCTGCAACAAAAGGTTGCAGTGTAAAGCTAGCCAGTCAAGTCCTGTTCCAAGATGCTCATGTGAAAGCTCAAATATGATGCAGAACTTAAAGCAGTTGCGGAAAAGGATTAAAAACTGTATCAATTGCCATGTGAATGCAGCCTTAGTCAGTGGATGCATTGACCAGTTTAGCATCCTGACCCAGCCCCCTGCTTCCCAACGCACTCACTCTTCAACATGTATCGTAAACTAATTTAATTTAATTTTGTTTTTATTTAAATTCTGTTTTTCCATCAAAAGGACCTTCAGTCAGCCTCACTAAAAATAATACAATTACATACTGTATCATAAAAAATATTTCAAAGTAGTCAATAACAGTGCATTTGAAAGAAATATATCCCATTTATAGCAGCAGAAAATATGACTCTTAATATGTTCAACATCCATAAAGCCTGCCAGAAGAGAATGGTCTGGCCACCTATAAAAATATTTCATTGAGCTAGTGAGAATTTTTCCAAGCATCATCATCCCAAGTGCCTTGCTAAAAGTTGTCGCTTGACTGCTCATTTTCCCTGCAGCTCACTTCCCTTGTCTCTGCTGGCACTCATTCCTCTTTGCTCCACAGTGAAACTCCTATGCTCCAGAGATCATGGGTGCAATTTGACAGTTGCATTATTTTTCTAGCTGTGATCTCCCTATTTTCCAAGGCAAAGATAGCTAGACTAGTACTGTGGAGGGTGAAAGGGAGGAGGCAGCTGTGCTGGGTAGGGTGCAGAAGTAAGTTTGCTACAGTTTGCAATTTGGTTAGTTTCATAGGAATAACTGCCAGGAAAGTTGACATGTGACAAATAGCATCTGTCACCTTAGAGCTAATTCCTACAAATGCTTCAGCATTTATATGATCCCAAAGTGGTCAAAAGAATACCCATGCACAATAAAGAATCTGAACCCTTTTGGTATTGTGTGCTAATGCACACTCGCCTGAGCCTTTCAGTTGTGTTGAAGCATTTGTGGAGTTTGTTGCACCCTGGTTTTGCCTTGGGTGGTTGATGAAGACCACATGATGCCATGCTAAAGAACACTGAAGAACTCAAACACAGAAGAATCTGTCCATTAAAAATGGAGTTGTAGAAGTGTAGAATTACAAGCCTGTTCTCCAGAATGGAAAACGTAATCCTGAATTTGCTGATATTTCTCCTCCTACTCTTTCATCTTGTTACCCTGTCCTGCTGCTGATGGTGTAGTGCCTTCTCCCTTTTAAAAAAATCTTTCTGTAAACACCAGCAGTTGTTGCTTGCTTGCTTTCTAGCACCACCTGCCATGGTTTTAATGAGCATTTCATAGGGCATCAGCAGTTTAGCTTAGTTCCACGCCAACAGCAAATTAATGTAATATTCTTGCCATCTTCTGTTCTTACTAAAATTTGCTGCTATCCTACCTTTCTTTAAATGTGAGCAAAACTGAAGCACCAGATGTTGCAGCATTCATCATGGTAAAATATTGCCAGTAACAACATTACTCAAATCTTGATCCTGTCATTTTAAGCAGGGTCTGACAGCAGAAAACAGTTTTGTACATCTGTTTCTCTATCCCAAATGGGACGAGGTCTTCAAACTAGTAAGATAATTTTTTGAAAACAAGCAATGTTCTATTGGAATTTGTGGGAACTTAAACATACCATTAAAAGCCTAAGTCCAGTGTTTAGCTGCAGAAGTGAAATGCTTGCGCACCCATAATGCAAATGCTTGCAGAGGTGGGAACATGTTGCTCCCTGTGACATGTTGCTGCGAAGGCTTGAGCCTGAAAAGAGAATGCAAAATGCAATATTTCTTAAGAAGTAAGACAAGAAAAATGATAGTGTCTCCAGCTGAAGCATCCGGGACTTTTGAGAGCAATTCCATCATGCCCTCTTGAAAAATCTGCTCTAGAAGATCAGGAGGCATTCAGTGCAGTGTGAGAGGCTGCAGCCTGAAGAGAAATTTGGTACAGACCATGTGCATAATAAGCACAGTGTTCTTTGAATTTTGGCCTCTGAAATTAGTTGAAACAAATGCCATATCTGTGCCAATACTAGAAGATGTCTTAAAAATGATCCTAGTTCTGAGTAAAATCTCAGTTTGGCCTTTTGAAAAACTAGTTCGAACCATGGATGGACACATGCACATGTATGACTCATGGAGATGGAAAACAGCGGGGGATTTTAATTTTTTTTTGCTGCTCTGATTTGGAGCTTGTCTGCAAAATTTAGATATCTGCAATGTTTCTACTTGCTTAATAGCTTCTGCATATATGCTTTGCTTCCGTCATTCTCCTTGCAAATTACTGGCTTTTCCTTCTGCTTGAATATGAACTGCATTAGAAAATCTTCATAAAAACTTTCTTTAGGATGCTTCCCTCCTCCTCAATTAAAATAGGTAATGGATGTGGTATGAAGGTGCATCTCTAATGTGGGAATACTCCTGTGTGTATCTTCCTAGCATAGTCAGAATAGTGTGTATGAGATACCTCGTACAAAGACACATGTTCCAACTTCTTCTATCTACAAATCTTAAATTTTACACAGGAAGATTTCAAGAGATGGGCTTGAGAATACTTTCCCAAGGACATCTACTAGACTACTACTATCAGTATAATTTTTATGTTTAAATCATGCCCTGAGGTTTTGAAAACATTAAGATTGTTGCATCAGATCTGCTAGTAGACCCTAGGTAGAACCTTGATGTTTGAATTTTTAAACAACTTGACATTTTTTGGTTTTGGACAAATGAAGTTGAACTTATTTTCTGGAAAGCTCTGGATTCATAATGCCAACAGTCACACTAATACAGATAACTGTTATTGGTTTGGCAGTCTTACCAGTGAGCAGCCTTTGAGGAAGTCAGTGCCACTGTAGCTCTTAAAGTACCCTTTCATTGGCAAGGGACGCCAGTCCATCTGGCTTAACTCTCAACTAAGCTAAGCTTCCTTTCATATCCACTTATTGAGGCTAGTACAGACTTGTCCTAGCCACTTGCATTCCTTTGGTCTCCATATCAAAAACTTCTTAAATGGCATGGCAGTTGCATTGACATGCCTACGCCTATCATGGAAGCTGCTGTACTCTGGATGCCAGTTTTTACCCATATTAATGCATTCTGGTGGCAGAGGTTTTGTACAAAATCTTATGGCTGCCTACAGATCATAAGACAAAGGCAAAAGTTGCCTGCACAATCAGCTGCATTGTATAGTTCAGCTGAATCCTTGAAGATCCATATTACGTTTGCTTTTATTTTGGGTCTAGTTGAAAGTAAAGGTATGCAGCATGAATCTCATTTCCTTCACTGCTTTCTCCAGGCTAATCGTAACAGCTGCTAAGGACGACAAAGACAAACTGTAGACAATCAAATATATTGTACTGGTCAAGTAAAATGGATCCATGTTCAGTAGGAAATCAGCTGCAAGCTAGCAGCGATTGCCATAAAACATACTTTACCTGTCACACTGGATTCAAGACTAAACAAGAACTATCATCAACTGATCTGTTACTCCTTCAGCTTAGGACTGGGATAACACTTTCAGAGAACGATACAATCTGTTTCCATCATGCTAAAGTTTACCTTGATAGGTATGAAGACTTGCAAAAGTCATGCTGCGATCCTTTTAATATGCACAAAAAGCTTTCAAGGAAAAACTTGCATGCAATTGACATAGACGATGCAACTGTTCTAAGTGCCAAGTTTGGACGGCAGTTTATACCTGGCTGGAAACTTTGTCAAAAATGTACACAGATAATAAATGGAAGTGCAGAGGTTGATTCTGAAGACCGTCAACGAAGGAGACTTGATTCAGACGTATGTATATGGGATAATTTTTTTCACCTATCTGTTGGACTTAGGCTTCAATATTATGCACACTTACCTGAGAGCAAGCCCCAGTGAAAATGCTGTTCCTTAATTCTAAGTAATTGTGCCTGTGGGTTAGGCTGTACTTAACATAGAGCATCACTAAGATAAGTAAAGGAAAAGGGACCCCTGACCATTAGGTCCAGTCGTGGCTGACTCTGGGGTTGCGGTGCTCATCTTGCTTTATTGGCCGAGGGAGTCTGCGTACAGCTTCTGGGTCATGTGGCCAGCATGACTAAGCTGCTTCTGGTGAACCAGAACAGCGCATGGAAACACCGTTTACCTTCCTGCTGGAGCAGTACCTATTTATCTACTTGCACTTTGATGTGCTTTTGAACTGCTAGGTTGGCAGGAGCAGGGACCGAGCAACAGGAGCTCACCCTGTCACAGAGATTCGAACTGCCGACCTTCTGATCGGCTAGTCCTAGGCTCTGGTTTAACCCACAGCGCCACCCGCATCCCTCCATCACTAAGATAGCTATTATTAATTAATTAATTAATTAATTAACCCTCAGGTACTAATGGTATGCTAAATACTGTGCAATTTCCACATGTGTGGTCATCACTTGATAAGTGCAACATGAAGAATTATGTGAAACAGCCATCGTTAATCAAAACTTAACAAAAGGCACTCTGATATAACCTCACGTAATTCAAATGTAGTAACTGGCAATAGAGCATTAATACATCTAGCTGCAGTTCCTCACATGTTATATTATGAATATATGTATGAATGTGCCCTAAGCAAGTCTAACGTGATTAATGTGGAAGAGAGCAGGGCTTGACACTAGAATGGTGAAACTGAGTAGAAGTGGATTAATTCATAGACATGTATAAAAGTTGGAACCACAGCAGTCTTTGGGGAACAATAAGGTCTAATCTACACATACAACAGAGCAAAGTGTAGGAGTTCTGATGGGATTGAATCAATATCATTCTTTTCCCTTAGAACTTATTTCACCACTTGATGGGGGGGGGGTATCTATTCCTAGCAATAAAAAGCAGCATGATGGAAGATGTACTTTGAAATGGAAGTTATTCTCCAGTCTTCGTCTAATGAAAACATACAGCAGTTAATTTTTTAAAAGGTGAGGTCAAGAGTGAACTGAAAATATGTCCTGTTTAATTATTAAAGTAGGCTTTCACTATTTCTGTTTCCATTAATTTGCACCATTAGATATATACTCATATCCCGCTTACCTGCTCCACAAGAAATTGCCATTGCTTTTTTACTTTACTTCCTAGTGTTACTGCCCGTTTAGAGAAACCTTACGAGTGGTCAGGTGGCTAAGATGTCATAAAATTAAAATACGTGTGTTGGGGAAGAGGGATGCTTTGTGCCACAGCATACAGCAACCACTTGTTCACATTTTTTGTATTAACCTGTAATAATCTTCCTTGACCAAGAGCAATTGGTGGTGGATACCCTGTTCATGTAGACAGGGATTGAGGGCATCTCAACCTTATCCCCCTTCATATTCATGAACTGAGCATTTGAAGGCAATGACACACAACAGAAAGGTTTTTTTACATTTGGCCCCAGCTTTGAGCCTCTTTTTATCTAAGAAGTGACAGCATTCTAAGTTGATTAGCAAGCCTCTGGCAGTGTATGCATTAAGCTTTGCATTAATAGTTCCAATGAAATTGTCTGTATCTGTTCAGGGACGTACAACTAAGGCCTTGAAGTCCTTACAGTTTGCTAATCCAGGACGACATTCTGAATTTGCTCCAGAAGCAAACAAAAGGGAAAAAAGAAGGCTGCAGACAAAAAGCACATCCAACAATTCAGACAGGTGAGCTCTTTCCCTCCGATGATTACATTTATCCTTGCTTTCACGCCCTTGGGGGAAAGTCTTTATTTGCATCTGGACCATGCTTCAAGTCTGCTTAAGCAGATAGAATCTCTTTTCATTCAAGTGCATAGAAATGGTGTGATAAAAATCCATTGTAAGGCATGGAAAAAACCTTGAAGAATAAAGAATTGCCACACAATAATGCTTTTGGAGCATCTGAATTAATCCACAGAATAGCTAAAAGGTGACTGATCCTGCCTTTTCTGTTCCAAAGTGGTTCTGAACAAATCAATTCTGTACTGAAGCAGGAAGGTGAATGTTGATTAGAGTTGTCCACAGCGTCAGTAGACTCCTTTCAGATATAACATGTGATCACACCTTAGATAGTAATGGTGCCCTTCCCCAAAATTAATGAACCCTAAAACATTCTGTCCACAGTTGCAAAGGGAAAGAGAAGGGAAACAAAATTGCATAGCCTATGGACAGATATGGCAAGCTGTTGCATGGACAGACTCTGTCAACATGTTTCTATATGTAATGGTGCCTCCCTAGAACCTAATCTTGCCCGAAATTTATTGGCAGTCTCTGTGGCTAATGTATGGCTTTTGATTCTTGGCATAATATTAGCCAGAGCAAATTCACCTAAAAGTAGATTTAAACTGAATTGCCAGTGACTTAAAATGGAGTCCAGTGTTACAGACTGCTGTTAATTCTGCTTTCTCTCTCCTCCAGGCAACTCATACCAGCAAAGAGCAAAGTGTACGATAGCCAAGGACTTCTGCTTTATAGTGGGATAGACCTCTGTGACTGTCTTGATGAAGATTGCCTGGGATGTTTCTATGCTTGTCCCAAGTGTGACTCCAGCAAGTGTGGACCTGAATGCCGCTGTGATCGCAAGTGGCTATATGAGCAAATTGAGATAGAAGGAGGAGAAATTATAAGGAATAAGCAAGCGGTATAGCTTACACGTTGAATTCAAGTAATGAGCGTACATGCCAAAGGTTTTCACTTACAAAAATGCATAAACTTTGTTCAGATTTCCAGTTAGCGTTTGAAGTGGTATATGAAAGTTGTGGCTCAGAGTTAATTTCCCCTTTTTGGCACCCTTACAAAAAAGATAATCTAGAACCTTATTAATGGGCAAGTTGATTAATCGGAACAGTATTATGCATTTTGCACCATGTACTCTGTAGAAAAGATGCATTGCCCAAGCGTCTCCCCTCTTTTCACCTGGGAGTGTTGCCCATTTCAGAAATGTGACCACTGATTTCATCACTTTAATTGCTAGAAGCCATGAGCAGTATTAGCACATAGTAGATTTGTGATTTGATAACGATGTTGCATGGTGGGTAGAAGATATTAATGACAGATAAAAGGCTTTTTGAGAAAATGGTACCACTTCAAAGAAAAGTATTGGACCGCTTTGAAATATTTCCGTGTTTTTGTTTTTAATCTGAATACAAATCTGTCTTGTGTTTTCAACAGTATTTCACTGATGAGGAGAAAATAATAAACCAAAGATATCATTTCTCAGGTAGCATTTCCATTATGGGTTTGTTATTTGAGAACTATATATTTGAGTCTCTAGGCAGTCGGACAGAATTTCTAGGATGAATGACAACACAGTCCCATTTATCCTTTGAGAATATGTGCAAGTTAATTATTTGAATTTGGACATTAGGAGCACAAATGGGGAACCAGGAGTAATGTGTTTTATATTGCAATCACCGATGCTCTGCATAAGGATATGTTCAGAATTTATTTTCAGCAGCAATTAAAAGGCTGCATTTTCTTGCAGGGCCATTTTCATAGTTTTGACCCCATATGCAATAAGGAATTGTATCTGTGTAAATAAAACTTGCCCTCGAGGATAGATGACTTTCTATTTGAAATGATGGTTAGGTGGTAAAATGTGTAAGACTTAAAAAGTTCCTGTTAAGTATTATCCTAGGAGTTTTGTTTGACTCCGCCTATGTTCAGAAATTTCTCCTGTTACCTGTACTGTCCTAGGAAGGCAAATTGTGTCATGCAAAGCAAGAAAGCTGCATAGGAGCTGGTGGATGTTTGTCCCTAAATTCAGGAGGAGATGGAATTGAATCCAGAGCCCTGAACCTGGAGTTCCATGACTGCTCCGATGGGCCCAAGTGGAGCTACTCCCTTATTTGACATATAAATGTTTATTGAGGGGCCATGAGGTCTGAGAACATTGGAGTGTATCCAAGGAGCCTCTGGATTAAGTCAATTGCGTCTTTACAGTATTTGTATGCATGCATTTATTTAGATATGCATAGAAACCATTTCATTATCAATTATGATTGCATTTTTTTACAATTTGCAAATGTCTGTACTTTAAAAGACTTAAGATTACACCTTTGCTGGGGCTGCATTATATCTGACTAAATTGGGCATTAGCAAATCATCTTGTAAAGAGAAATCCGCAGTAGGAATGGTTATTAAATTTAAAATTGCTTCAGTTGGTATCTTTTTTTCAAAAAAGCATTTTTCTATCTAAATCAACTCCAAAGCCTCAGTATGCAGATAGCTTTATTGGGACCAACCAAAATGTCACACAGTCATTTTCATCGGTCTTAATAAAAGTATTACCATACTGTGGTTTTGGGCTTTTCCCCCCTATTGTATGAATCAGTACAGATTCAATATTTTTTTAAAATCCCGTAAAATAACTTTAGAATTCTATGTGCAACTTTGCTTGACTTGATTGATTTCATATGTTATGTAGTAAAGTTCTTACAGCTATGTACAGAAAACTAGCCATCACCTAAAACTGTTTTTAGAGCCTGCCTAACTGCTGCCAAGTTATTTGAACAGATGGGTTTTTTTACTCTCCCTGCAAAGTGGCATTCTGCAAAGCTTACAATAAAATAAAAGTAGTTAAAGGGAAATGTTTGGCACCTGCACAATAAGATACATATATATGGTTTTATCCAAAGCTGTCCAGGTACGAGCAGAACAGACTTCTAATCATGCAATCAGAACTTCGCTCCTGCAGGCTCTTGCAGGCTCTCAAAATCTGCTCTGTGGGGTTGAGGAACCCCCGAGCAAATTTGTGGAATTGTAGAAAGGCGTAGAGGAAGAAGACATTATACTGCATGAGCTCACTATCAGTTTAAAAATTTGGATACTGGCAGATAAATAGCTGCAAGTCACATTGCAGCATGCTGGAATATGAAATCCTCTTGAACTTAAATTTCTTAGTGTTGACATCTACTGGCACTAACATAATGTGAAGCAGCAATGCAAATATTGTGTTTGTCTAATTTCTTCAACAAAAAATTGATCAAATTTACCCTCAAATGTTTAGACGTGTGTCTCAGCGCCTAATCTATTATAAAATGTTATACAGTGTAATGGCTAGTATGTATTGGTAATATATTTTTCTTTACATTTTGATACAGGTATGTATTGGTAATCTTCTCCAGATATTAACATTAATTAAACAGAGGTTGCAGTTCTGTGCACAGATACTTTGGTCAATTCCATGAATACTAACAGATAGTATGTACTGCATGCTGAAGTGATTAGTTATGCATAAAAACTTACTCCACTTACACTGAAACATTACTGCTAGTACTAGACAGCTGCAAACGAAGATACACTATTGAGTAAATATCAGGTATTTTCTTTGTCAACTCACGTCTGAAGATTCCTATGTTTCTTATCATTTATCAAATCCTGTTAATAAATACATTTATTTGAGCCACATATTTAGTTCTGTTATTCTTCTTTTTAAAGTTCATCCAGATAATGAAGAGTAAATATCTGAATACCTCTACTTTCTGTTAATTTACTTAGCCCAAACTTAGTACAAAACAGAGGACTACTACTCATTCACTTTGTTTGTATGCCGCTTTTCCACCAAAAAATAAATAAATGCTCAAAGTGGCTCACAAAAAAGGAATGCATTTCAAACGGACACTACAAAAACAATTTAATAACAGCATAGCAAAATAACATAGTAACAGTTGCATAATAACAGCAAAATAATAACATGAAGAAACCACATTTCAATGCTATAAATATAACAAGATGACTTAAGCAACACAGCATCCAAAAGCAAAATTAACAAGGGGGCTTCACAGTTTTCCCTTAACTCTAGAAATACTCCTCCCATGATATTACTCATCACCTTATTCTCTTGAACTTTGTGCCACCTGTACAGTTAAAGAGACATGTGTTGTTGTTTAGTCGTGTCCGACTTCGTGACCCCATGTACCAGAGCACGCCAGGCACTCCTGTCTTCCACCGCCTCCCGCAGTTTGGTCAGACTCATGTTTGTAGCTTCGAGAACACTGTCCAACCATCTCATCCTCTGTCGTCCCCTTCTCCTTGTGCCCTCCATCTTTCCCAACATCAGGGTCTTTTCCAGGGAGTCTTCTCTTCTCATGAGGTGGCCAAAGTATTGGAGCCTGAACTTCAGGACCTGTCCTTCCAGTGAGCACTCAGGGCTGATTTCCTTAAGAATGGATACGTTTGATCTTCTTGCAGTCCATGGGACTCTCAAGAGTCTCCTCCAGCACCATAACTCAAAAGCATCAATTCTTCGGTGATCAGTCTTCTTTATGGTCCAGCTCTCACTTCCGTACATCACTACTGGGAAGACCATGTAGCTGCCTTATTATCTCTTGAATCTGAATCAGAAAGTCTGAGGTTAATAGATTTAAGTGCCCTCATAGTGCTAGAATAAATGAGGTTCTTCCCCATGTAGAAGGGTGACTTGCACCAGGGAGCGTGGGCAGGCTGTCATTAGATGGCGTCAGATTCCTATAATACAAAATTTTGTTTTATATGGCTGTGCTGATATTTTCCTAGGCAATGACATGCAAAACAATAATAACACACATTTCCTACCCTTTTACAAACCTGAGGCATGAAACAAAATGTACATACAGTGGAAAAGTTTATACAGATACCGGTGTGTATGCAAGAGGGGTACACTTGGGAGAGAAGAAAAATGTACGTGTCTGGGGTTTGGGTGTGTGTGCATGTGTATGTGTTGTCTCTGAACAGTAAGAGGAGGGGCTATCAACGTGTGGCTTCTGTTTATGTGTCATCTATGAAGGAAGGGGAAAATGTATATGCGAAGTGGGGGGTGAGAGATGCATATGTGCCTGTAGTTTGTGTGCAGGGAGTGTGTTTATGTGTGCAAGGGGGTGGTGGGCCACCTGGTATATTTTTCCTGTGACTGGGGAATGTGCCTTGTTATTAGACAGCAACAGCATCACTGATGGGAGGGAGTCTATATTGTGTGGTCTCCACAGTTAGGACCAGCAGGACATCCTTTGAGAAGCCGGAGTTTTTCCAGGGGAGAAGAAGCAATTACTGTACTGTCTTAAAATTTGTAATGTGCCCGCTAGTCCAAAAAAGGCTGATAACCACTGGTTTACAGAAGCAATTCATTTTCAAACCATAGCTTATGAAGCGGCTTGTTTTTATAAACCACAGTGAAGATTAGCCACAGTATAGGGTTCTTAATTTTGAAACTAAAGCTTCAGATCTCTTCACCCTGACAGTGGGAGAGAGCAGTGAGTTCAAGGCTTGTGTATGTAGCAAACCAAACATTGCCAATGTTTATGTCTGACCATTTGAGCCATATTAGGCTCTATACCATTGCCCTGAATAGAGCTGTGAACAATATTAGGCTGTATCTTCACAAAATTGTCCTAAACATCTGAGATGATGTCCTTGAAAGGTGAGTTTAATATGAATGGGCATTATAATTTTACAGGTGTTGATTTTGTTCTGTTTTATGGTGAACTTTGCTAGAGATTTCTTGCCATCTTGGGCCTCAGGAGGAAGAAAGGAGGCACAGTTACCTAAAACCCCTAAACACAGTTGGATTTACTTCCGAGTAAGCATGCATAGGATAGCACCATAAGGCAGTGTTTCCCAAACGTTTTTGGGCAACGGCACACCTGTTTACCGGGAAAAAATCTCGCGGCACACCACCATTAAAGCCCCGCCCCGTGACGTCAGCGCGCAGCGTCACGCCGGGAGGGACGCACAAAAGTGAAAGTTTTTTCCCTCCCCCTTGCCGGGGTGGGAGGAGGCAGCAGAGCGAGGGACTGAGGGACGGCGGCAGCTGAGGCGGCGGCGGCTGTTGTGGTGGTGGCGGTGATAGCGGGCGGAGGAGGGGGCGGCGGCGGGAGTTGCTGCTGCTGCTGTTGCTGCTGCTGCCCGGACATGCCGGCCTCCTCCTCCTCCGCTGTCTCGCGCTCCTCCCTTTTGCGCGCGCTGCCCCGCCGCTCGGCACCACCACCGCGGAGCCGCCCCCGGCTCGACGCGGATCCTCGCCGCCTCTCGCCGCCCGACTCGCCCGCCTCCCTCCCACGGCACACCAGCCGATGTCTCACGGCACAGTAGTGTGCCGCGGAACACCGGTTGGGAAACACTGCCATAAGGCACTTTCTGTTGGATCAATTTATGCGGGTAAAAGAGTAGGCAGAAAAATACAAAAGGTGTAGCTAATTAGAGTTGCTGAAATTTGAACCTAGGCACTAAGTTTATTAACTGCAAATATTTCAATTAATGGACTGAAAACTGACAAAACAGTTTCTAGGATGCTAATTGACTAAGGAGCTGTTTTTCCCACCATATTCTTACAGTTTTTAGGTAATTGCCAAGGGGGGGAATCTATTTACACATGAATGTGGGAACCAAATGAGTTGTGTATTGTACAGTCCCTCGGCTATTGGCTTGTGTAATTAATAATAATTGTAAAGAACAATATTCTTCCCTTCGACATAAATGCGAACCACTGCCTATCTTTTTGGTGTGGGTTTTTTTTTTTCCTTTCCCAATCAAATTCTCAAGTCCTGTGGTTGGTCTTTTCAGTCTGTTGGCCTTTCAGACTCATGAAATGTAATTACTGTTAACGCCACGAAAAGCTAGGCCTGCCGATTGAGTCAGCTTTTATCTCTGCATTTCAAATGTATCCCAAGACTGACCTTCAACCTTTCTCACCGCAGAAACCTGGAACTGGGAGAACAAAGGCTCCCTGTTTTAGTGAAGTTCATGCCATTTTATCATGTGGATATATTTTTACACAGGAGCAGGCTGGAGGTCGTCAGTCTCATTTTTACTTATGCCCTTAGCACAATTTGAATCCAGTTTCCTGAGGTGAAGGTTAAGCAGCATATACACAAAGCTTTGGGAAATGGTAAACCTCAAAAGATGCAGCCCCCTAATGGTGGAGAACACTCCAGCAGTTGGGAGCACTGAGCAGTCGATGTTCCAGAGCACATAGAAACCAGTGCCACATCCGCACCAGATATTTAAACCACTATTATACCACTTTGACATTCATGGCCCTTCCGCAAAGGATCCTGGGATCTGTGGTTCATTAAGGATGCCAAGAGTTGTTAGGAGACCCCTGTTCCTCTCAAAGAGCTATAGTTCCCAGGGGAGTTCCCCAGGGAGAGGGCTTGATTGTTAAACCACCCTGGAAACGGCAACTGATGCATTCACAGCAAAAACACAATTATGTGGTCTCCCAGAGAAGAGATTGCAGGCACTTTACTACTACAGTGGACGCCCTAGTTACGTACCGCTCTGGATACGTAACTTTGGGGTTACGAACGCAGCAAAGCCGCATGCGCAGAAGCGCTCAATCGCGCCATGCGCAGAAGCGGTGCCTCTGCCTACAGATTTTTTGGGTTGCGGATGGACGACTGGAACGTATTTAATTCGTATCCGGAGGGTCCACTGTACTCTGATCCTCTTGCAGCTGTGAAATAAGGGAGCTAGGCCATGGTTTAGTTTAGCATGTTATCTGAACCTGGGCTTGTCATCAGTCTCCTGAAAAAACTGCAAGCGATAAGCCATAGAATGATTCCTGGCTACAGCTCATGAGAGATCTGTGAAAGTGAAACGAGCCTGGGTTCAGGCAATCTGCTAAGCCAAACCATGGCTTGCCTCACAACAGCAGCTTTGGAGAAGGAGCAAAACGGTCCCTATCCCTTCAGGAACATGCACGCTTTTAGGTTTCTGCTAAGTCATGGTTTGGTTTAGCAGCATGTGCAAAACTGGGTCAGTTGTATCTCTACCAGTCCCATTCCTATAATCCATCTGTTGTGGAGCCAGTAAATTACTGCTGACCCTTTTCCTATTTGAAATAAGCTTTAATGACTTTTGTAGAGTTTCTTGTTTTTACAACTTCTTTATTACAAAGCCCACAGTTCTGCTGTATATGCCATCCCTCTTTCACCTTGTGAAAATAGCTTTGCCTTAATTCACATAAGTGAACTCTCTCAATGATTCCTGTTCATCAGACAGTTTTAAAAGTTTGACTCTCTCTTTAAACTGACTGATCATGTTGGGAAATGACTTTATCGATTAAGATTATTTAAAAGATATAACTTCATTTATATACCTGCATATAACCAGATCAGAGGTTAAAAGCATCTATAATTAAAAATATTGTATTAACAGTAAAGAAATGCAGTCATCTTTAAAATAATATGGCTACTAAATTTCTTTTACATACTATTATTGCAAACAATACCCACAAGAACTCTGCGTTTGAAAAAGGAAAGGAGTCCAAAAGAGTTGGGAAGTTTCTTTTTTGGTTTCGCTTTCACATTTCATAATTTCTAGATAGCAAATTATTGAAAAGTGTTCCATAAATAATTCCTGAAGTATGATTTACATTTGCTCCTGCCTCTAAATTTCTTTGAACATGCATTTTTGGGGCTAGGCATTTGTCCTTTGGTTCTGACACAAGTTGTGCATCTATAGAAGTGACCAGAGGAGGGATGACCACTGGGAGGAGTGCAGAGAGAAAGAAGCACCATATTACATCCACAGCAGCACAACCATATACCTTCATCTGACCATATCAGTCTCTACAGCCACAACAGGCACTGTAATTTTCGAACAGCTGAAAGGCGCACTCCTCCATTGTCTGCTGAGACAGACAGGTGCTGACTACTGTATTTTTCGCTCTATAAGACGCACTTTTTACCCTCCAAAAATTAAGGGGAAATGTGTGTGTCTTGGAGCGAATGCAGGCTCCCTGGCTTCAGGGATAGCCGCCCGAAGCCTCCAGAGCGCAGCGGGAGCTCCCACTGTGCTCCGGAGGCTTCACGTTGCTTTCGCTGAAGCCAGGAGAGCAAGAGGGATCGGTGCGCACTGATCCCTCTTGCTCTCCTGGCTTCGCTTCGCTGGAGAGGCACTGCGCAGCTTTCCCTCTCTGCGCAGCGCCCCTTCAGCGAAGCAGGAGGAAAAATGGAAGGGGCTCTGTTTCTCCTGCTGCTTCTCCCCTTCTAAAACTATACGGTATTCTCTCTTTGGCAAGTGGTGAAGTCTCAAGACAATGAGGACCTTGAACTGTCTTCATGTCACAAAGCAGGATGGGTCTTGAAGAGACTTTGGCTACTACAGTGGTACCTCGAGTTATGAGCTTAATCCGTTCCGGAGGTCCGTTCTCAAACCAAAGCGTTCTTAAACCGAGGCACGCACTTTCCCTAATGAGGCCTCCAGCCGCCGGTGTTCGGCTTCCAGGGCAAAGTTCGCTAACCGGAACACCTACTTCCGGTTTTGCGGAGTTCATCGTCCGAAGCATTCGTTAACAGGGCTGTTCGTGGACCGAGGTACCACTGTATTGGCCAGGCTGCCAAGTTCTGGAGCCCACCAGTCTAGGGAAGCCTTAAAGGTGGGAGGCCTAGGCAGCCTGTGGAGAGACGGCTTGGGACAAGGTGTGGTCCAGAGGAATGAAAGCCAAAGCTCATTGGTAGCACATTACAAACTCAGGGGCAGAGCCTCTGCTTTGTCTATGAAAGCTCCAAGATTCAGTCCCTGGCATCTCCGGGTACAGCTAGGAGTGCTGGAAATCCTGTAGACAATACTGAACAAGATGGGCCAATGCCAACTCAATTTAAGGCATCTTCCTATGTTCCTAAGACTGGAATCCTAACCTCATTTACCTGGAAGTAACCCCCATTGAATTCAGTGGGAATTACTTCTGAGTAGACATGCTTAGCCTTAATCAGGAAAGAAAATGGGCAGGATGAAGAGGGGCAAATGGGGATGAGAGAGACTGAAGGCTTTCCATATTAATTTTAAATAACCAGCAAAAGCTTTGACTGAAAGCTTCTAGTTTGATAGAATTAAAAATAATTAAATGCTAATTTTAATCTTTTTTTGTTAGTTCAACTGAAACTGTGTTTTTGGATGAATATCATAGAATAGATTGTCCTAAAGGTTTTATGAAAAAACTACACTATTAAATCCAGCAGAGGGCATCACTTTACTACAAACATAAACTGTAGCATTTTGAAAACTAGTTTAATATTAGCTTCCTGGAGGTTTTTTTTTTTTTTAAAAAAAAATGCCCACTTGGACTTCTGATGATTACAGAGATTCACACTAGGAGTTCACAATGTCCAACTGAGCAATAAATCAGGAAATGAGATTAAATTCATACAACCAAAGCTATAAGGTCAGGAACATTTTAAATAAATGTTAAGGATAAAGTCAATATTCTAATCATAAAATAAGTAAATCATTTATATCTGCTTCTTTCTGTTGCTCCGTGTGCTTTGTATGTTCTTTATCATTCCGCTACATTTTCCAGAACTTCATAGCTCTGTTTAGTAATGATCCAGGAGTAACTCCTAGGTTTTTTTTAAAAATATTTTAAATAAATGGGAGAACAGCATTGTTTTCCTTCTTTTTCTTTACAGCCTTGAGTGCCTCTTGCGCCTAAGTGAAGCTCAGCCAATTACATCCACATTAATCCTCTCCATTTTAACATAGTTACAAACTGCAGGTCGTCGACCACCAACCTGCAGCCTTTTCACCCTTTTCCGTTTGCTAAACTTCGCATGTGATGAAGCGCTCATGACTTTATGACATTTTGATTGCTCCTAATAAAGATATGACCATATGTCTAATAACTAAAGAGCTCAGCCGATTCTCCTTTTGCAGTTCGTGTTACACTGTTGCTATAGTGTACAAAAGCTTACAATTCACACAATAAACAATAATAAATGATAAACTGGCAACCTCCCCTGCAAGGCGCTCTATGTGGGCCTACCCCTGAGGCTGGCTGAGAAGCTGCGACTTGTGCAAAATAAAGTGACTTGACTCCTCCCTGGGACGGAATATCGCCATCATGTTACACTGCTGTTGACAGAATTGTACTGAGCACCAATTGGCTTAAGGGCCAAGCTTGGGTGCCGGGTTCAAGCTGCTGACATGGATCCTAGTTACCTAAAATTTTATCTCACACCTTATATACCCAACATCGCTGTGCTATACAGCAGAGGGCCTCCTGCAAATACCATGTCTTCCTTTTCCAACAAGCCTTTTAAGGAATGAGGAAGAAGAAGAAGAAGACAAAGAAAAAGAAGAATAAACAATTTATACCCCAGCCACTCTGGGTGGCTCCCAACAGTATATTAAAAACACGATAAAAGAGCAAGCATTAAAAACTTGCCTAAACAGGGCTACTTTCAGATGTCTTCTAAAAGTCAGATAGTTGTTTATTTCATTAACATCTGATGGGAGGGCAGGCGCCACCACCAAGAAGGCCCTCTGCCTGGTTCTCATCCTAGTCTGCATCTGCATTGGCTCTGAAAATGTTTGGATAGATGCTTTTATTGTTGGTGTTTGTATTGTTTGGGATTTAAAAAAAAAAAGATAACTGGGATGTTTTTGTTGGTTTGTTGGTGGGAAGTGATTCATAAATGAAATAAATGGTTTGTTAACCCCCTTCTAGTCCTTTGATGTCCCTTTAAGGTATTCCATAAGGCAAATGGCACTTTCAACAATAACCAGACTGAAAGAATGTCTAAGTAAGCTGAGAAGGAAGGTTCAAAAGTTTTTAATGAACATAAGAGCAGCCCTGCTAGAACAGTCCAAAGACTCATCTAATCCAGGACCCTGTGTCTCACAATGGGCAGCCAGATGTCTTTGGGAGTCTATGGGCCTGAGTGCAACAGCATTCTTCTCACTTGTGCCTCTGACATTAACTTACAGTGTAATTCAAGTTTTATAGTAACAAACTGAACTGCTTTTTCCTCCTTCAAAACAGGCATCCCCAAACTCAGCCCTCCAGCTGTTTTGGGACTACAACTCCCATCACCCCTACCTAACAGGACCAGTGGTCAGGGATGATGGGAATTGCAATTCCAAAACAGCTCGAGGGCTGAGTTTGGGGATGCCTGCTTCAAAAGCTAAGGCCCTGATCCAGATCAAAGAAGCCATGCTTAATCCCCTTTGAAAGTAATGAGACAGTCAATGAGTTAATGGTGACTGATTTCATCCAGACTTAGGCATGGCTAATGTTTTTTTTTTTATTATTATTATTAAAATAATATTTATTAATTTTCCAACAGTTTAAACACAACACTACAGAAAAACAAAAAAACAACAACACAATACAATAAAAAACACTACAAAACACTAACACATAAAACTAACAAAACAAAACAAAAACCATTTAAAACACATCAAACAATTTCAATATCTTATCTTTCATTCACTTATTTTCACGACCTCCTCACACCTTCCTTTTTGTATTCCACTTCTATTAATTGTTTCAGCAATTCCTTTCCATCTTCCTCTGTTTTCTATCCTTATCTTAACACATTCTAACCTTATTTTTTCCTTTAATACTCTATTAATCTATTTATACTTAATTCCTTATAACATTTCTACTAAAGCCATATAACTTCATTCCAACATTTTTCTAACATTCATTAATTTTACAGTATTTCTGTAAGTAGTCTTTAAACTTTTTCCAGTCTTCTTCCACCGACTCTTCTCCCTGGTCTCGGATTCTGCCAGTCATTTCCGCCATTTCCATATAGTCCATCAACTACATCTGCCATTCTTCCCGGGTGGGTAAATAGGCATGGCTAATGTTAACTAGGTTGCAGCCTGTGAGGTTCATTCATTCTGTCATTCGTTTTTAGCTTCCCTTTATAGGATAGGTTCATAACAAGTAGTTCATCTCTATATTTTGTTAAAATGTGACACACAAAATATAAATATTCCTTAGAATAAACAACATATTAGTTCATCATCCACTTTAACTGCTCCTAAACGATGGGTCTCGCTTCTGGTGCCCTTACTGAAATAAAATCCACACCCACTGCTCCCTTTCTTCTAAAGGTGTTAATTACAATTATCAGTTCATTTGCTTAATGCTACTGAATTTCTTTGAAACTATTAGCGGTTTTGATATCATTTGACAATTCTTCCCGACAAAAATGTTTTAAAATATACTATCATGGATTTTTAAAACCCAATCAGGTGGATTCCCACCCACCCCCAAGTTTTGAATTTACTAAGCAGAGCAGAAGGTTGTGTGAAAGTTGTATTTACATTTAATTTTATTCTGCAAAAATCCCACTGAAATTTCTCTCATACTCTCTGTTTTGGGCACATGAGGCCATTACTCAGAAGGCAAAGGAGAAACTTCTCGTTGTGGCCTCCTTCGGTTACGTGAAGGAAAAAGATGCACCACATACAAATGATAAATGCAGGAGCCATTTTTATTTCAGGAAACCTATGCAAGCCAATACCTGTGTAAACTGAACATGCCATTTTATTATGTATATTGGTTTTAAGATTTCTGGTTTTATTTCTGTTTTTAAAAAATTAGATTAACTTTTTCTATTTGTACTTTAATGAATAGATTGTTCTTTGTAAACTGCTTAGAAGCTTTTTTTTTAAATTGAGAAACAGTATACAAATTGTGTTAAATAAATTAAATACAGTGGTGCCTCGCAAGACGGAAAACTTGCTAGACGAAAGAGTTTTCCGTTTTGAAGGTGCTTCGCAAAATGAATTTCCTATGGGCTTGCTTCGCAAGACGACAATGTCTTGCGAGTTCCTGCTGGTTTTTTTTCCCTTCCCCCCCTTTTTCTAAGCCGCTAAGCCGCTTATCAGCTGATCCGATAAGCTGCTAATAGCGCTAATCCGCTAAGCCGCTAATGGGCTTGCTTCGCAAGACGAAAAAACCACTAGACGAAGAGAATCACAGAACGGATTCTTTTCGTCTTGCGAGGCACCACTGTACATCATCAACTGGAAGTTTAAATAATGTGGGGTAAGCATGCTTGTTTGATAGTTAATCTCCTCAAAATCAAAAGGGCTAACTTTAAAGGCAAATGTGCTTATGACAGGAGTGTGTGTGTGAAAACGATTTCAGATATCTAAAAAAGCTTCTCTCTCACCCCAGAAATACACACTACTCCTTCTGCACTGTCCCTCAGATATTATTTATTTATTTGTTGGTGCTGCTGGTTCCTACCCATTCCTAGGCCAGCTGAAAAAGGGAGGAGAGAGATCTTCACTCAGTCTTTCCATGGGGGAAAGGCCGTTGCCCTGAGAGATGGCAGGTGTGCAGCAGAGCGAAATTAAAAGCTCTCCAGCGAATGATGTCTCTAAAAGCTGGACATCGTTTCTTAATTAGAACCGAACATATGATGTCAGGAAAGACTGTATACAGCACTTTGTCATTTTGTGCTATATATACATATAATGTAATTTCTTTCCACAAAGGTTTCATGGGGGGGGGTGTACAAAAAGAATGTAGTTAAAGCAGAACTCTTTCATTCAGTACTACTCATTTTTACAAATGGGATATGGTAGGGATGTTAATTTCAATTATATTAAAAAGATACAGTAGATTTAAATGTCCCTTTCTGTACTCACAAACAGACACCTAAATGACTGACCAAAGAGTCAGGTTTTACACCACATCTGAAGTGTTTTCAGACCAGGGCTTTATAGCAAAGCGTATGCTGTGAGTACAAGTAATTCAGCCTGTTCTCTTATCTTTCTTTGAATGAAATTGATTTCGGACGCCCTCTCATTCTTGGTTTAAATTAATTTAATGGCTCTGTACTATGAAACAAAAGTAAACGAGCTGCCTATTTTGATTTCAGCTCTTTAGTTCTGTTGTTGTTTTCTTCCTCATTTCAGACAGCCTAAATTCACAAGCCAGTTTAATCAGAATACGAACCAGTTTTAATCACTATGTTTTAAATGGATGTCTCACGATGGTTGCCAGTGCCACTTCTAAGTGGTTGTTGAATGAAACTTAACTCTTTGGCTTGCTTTCAACTTGCCTCCCAATGAGGACTAATACGCATTGATCACAGCTATCCAGCCAGACCTTTTTTTACCTCCAGGTGTAAAGCTCAGCTGTCGTGGCGAATAGGACATTTGACTTGCTTAATATAGCAGCCCAAACCACCATGGGTGCTTGTGTATGAAGCAAGACACTTCTGTTCATGGGGGGGGGCATGCCAGGTGAGCAGAGAATTCATAAATTGAAGAAGAAAACAATTGTGGTCAGAATTTGGCTGCTCCTGTTCGATATAGTGGTGCTGAATGCTACTACTATTTGCACGTAAGAAATAGAAACCAATCTATCACCAAGCTAGAAGGTGGACATGGCATCAGTCACTTGGGCTTTAGTCCCTTACAGTTACCCCCTGGAGTCAACAGGAGTCAAGCATATATAAATTGTATGCTGGATTGAAGCCAACACATGGCTGTCAATCCCATAGATCTCAACGGAACTTATTTCCACATAGTGTGCTGGAAGTACTCTTTTTTAAACAGAAATATTTGGCTGACCCTTTTGATACCCCTCTAGAAGAAATTCAGTTTGACCGATGACACAGAAGAACAAAATTCCCCAAAGAAGATGGGAACTTGTTCTTCCTAATCTCTGTGGGCTTCCACTACAATAACTGTAAAGAAACTAGATACCAACTAATCTGCAGCTGAAAACTCTTGACATCTGATATGGGAAAGCAAATGGACAACTCGAGCCTGTGAACACAGTTGTCTCTGAGGTCAGGCTTTTTTCATCTAATTCCATGGTGGGAGATATTTTAAAACCGTGAAAATTAAATTATTAAAGAGAGGGAGTTTGGGACTCTGACCACAACACTGTAAATGTACAACTTAATATACAGCTATTTTCACTGTATGGCGAGAGGAAATAGAGGACTTGGCTAGACCGGTAAAGAAAAAGCAATTTATGTGTGTTGTATGTGCGATATAACATTGTGCAACCAGATGGCGACGTAGACTCCCGTTTTTCTCAACCTGTTTTCCCTTTTTAAATTTACAACGCTTTAAACTGAAACACTTCTTTGCTGTGTCTAGATCCAGCCCCAGTGTGTAACTGAGGGGTTGTAAAACGCAGAAGTATTTATTAACATCTTCATATTCTCCTCTTCCGACTCCAAAGAAGAACAGGCGATCAACAATAACATGTTCTGAAAGTCATACAATGCGAGCAAACCAAACAACAAGGCAGATAATCAGCAGCACATTCATCTGCAGCCAATTTCTCAGTCAAACTGTTGAAATAATACCATTTTGGTCTGACATAAGACGCCATGAGGAAGAGGGCCATGAGTATCCTTTTCTTGGGCAAGGTGCTTTCAAGGGTGGTGTGAGGTCAACCATACTGTGAGAGGGTTAACTTTTTATATAATAAAAAAGGTAGCTGTATTTAAAAAGAGATCATTTGACTGTCTCCAGTCAATCTCGGTTTTTGAGAGTATGGGGGCTCAGTCATGTTTGCACAGGAGACCATAAATTGTCCCAGAAGTCCATTTGAGAAAAATTCATACTGGTTTGCCCATATGTAAGCTCTGCATCTTGGAACAAACAGGACGTCGCATGTGACTCTGGGGCCACCAAAAGCAGAGAGATGAGTGGCATGGGCAGGGTTTGGCTCACCCAAGGCTGAAGTTAGGTCCCTGCTCTTCCCATTTCCCGTGTGTGTGTGTGTGTGTGTGTGTGTGTGTGTGAATGTACCATATTTGCTGACAGTCAATCACAACTGCACTAGGCCTGTTTTTTCAACAAATCATAGGGATTTCTCAATAGGAAAGCATTTGACTGGAATCCTATGATAGCTGAAAAACCCTCTTGGTTTTTCATTCCGTCACTAGGGCTCATTCATCACACAATTACAGCTCATAGCTTGTTTGATATTTTGATAGCATGGTACAAAACTGACACGTATCCCTAAGAAAGGGAGCTTCTGGCTTCCCCACCTCTTTCCCTTTCTGCTTATGCTCATTTTACATTTTTGATTTTTTTTAAAAAAATGCTGAACTGCAAATCTCGCCTGCTACCCTGCACTCGCTGCTGATGCTCTGTGTATGTCAGAAATTGTTACTGACATTTCAATTTTGCTTTCTTTCTCCCCTCCTTTTACTTTGACAGTATTATAGAGAAAATTTACATTTGAATAAAAAGCAAATAGCGCATGTCAGAGAAAGCATCGGGGAATGTCAAATTGTTTTTTTCCAATTATGGCTCTATTTCAAATAGTGTAATGCAATTAAAGGATAATTACTTGAAGTGCAAAGCCAAGGTTATGATCAGAATTGGTTGCCCTTTCACTTTAAATTCTGTCGTTCTGTATAACATATTCCAGTGGGACAAGTTAAAGGGTTAGCAAATACAATGCACCCATTCAGAAGGGTTCAGATGTTTAGTTCTGGTTGGGGCGCCCTCCCCCCTCCTGCCGCACGAGTTTTATTTTTGAATTGACTGTAGGTAAGCTTACTTCTCTTCAGCTTTATCACTCTGATTAATAATGTGATAAATTAGCTGGAGGACATGATATTAATTAACAGTATATTAGTCACATTTTATTGCTAGTCACATAACAAGCCTTGAAATAGGAACCATACTAAGCCACTGACAGGTTATCTTCTGAATAATAAGCTGCACTTGATCTTTCATTTGATGAAATGAGGTATCGGCAAGAAAATACTGATAGGGATGGGGAATCAGAAACAACCCCCCCCCCAAAAAAAACCAACCTACTGAAGCTTCTGCAACACTCCATCCTACTACTACTGCATGTTTCATACAATGACGGCGGGATTAACCGTATGGCTGAATACACTGGAGATGAGAAAGACCAAAGCAAAGTATTCCTGTCATAGTTATTTCATAAAATCATAAAATTGTAGAGTTGGAAGGGACCACGGGGGTCATTTAGTCCAGCCCTTGTAATGCAGGCATCTTTTGCCCAACGTGGGGCTTGGGCCCATGACCCTGAAAATAAGAGTCTCATGCTCAACTGTCTAAACGAGGGGTGCCCAAAGAGGGCCAGAATGGATGAAGTGAACATCATGCGTGAGGGCCGACATTAAATTGACCAGCAGAAGGAAAGAAGCAACATTTTATCATATGTGGTGGGAATGTAAAAAAGTAAAGAACTTCTAGAAAAAGATATATAATGAGATGAAAAATGAGATGTTGAAATATACATTTTTAAAAATACCAGAAGCATTTTTACTTGGTATTATAGGTCAGGACATTAATAGGCAAGATGTTAAATTGTTTTTATATGCAACAACTGCGGAAAGAGTATTGTTAGCCCAGAAATGGAAACAAGAAGAAATTCCGACGAAAGAAGAATGGCAGACGAAATTAATGGACTATGCAGAATTGGACAAAATGACAGGAAGGATTCGAAACCTGCGGGACCAGAGATTTACAGAAGATTGGAAGAAGTATATGAATTATTTGAAGAGCAACTGTAATCAACAAATTACGCCAGTAGGACTACAAGATGTTTTGTAAGGAGAAATATACGAAGTGTTACAAAGTAGAAAAAGACAGAGATATTGGTTATGAGTTTGAAATGTAATAGGGAAGATAAGAAATGCATACTGAGAGATTAGATTGGAAAATTTTCAGACAGGATTGATGGAAGTCAAAAATTTGAATAAGATGTAAAAGTATGTTTAATTACTGTTGAAAATGATATGTTAAAAAAAGTAATAAAAAATTATATAGAGAGAATCGACCAGCAGGGCCACATTAGGCCCCTGAAACAGACTTTAGACATGCCTGGTCTGAACTATCTATTCAGACACCATTGCTGTCAACAGTGTATCTATATTGCAACAATCAGAACATGGCCGTCATTCCTTTAGCACTTCTAAAAAAAACCTAGTAGCTACATTTTAAAAGCAGTAGTGTCACCATGTTTTCATTTTCAAGTGCCAATCCTAGCCATTCCCCCTCCCTTCCAACTTGTCTTTTTCACTCAAATGCTCCCCTCCCCCCAGATCTGTCTTGCAACAGCACTGACCCTAGAAGTGCTGCGATCACAATGCTGGTTTTTTCGTTGGGGAAATTGACTTACCCAGGCTTATTCCAGGAATTTGTTCAGCCTCACACCCATCAAGCTCAGCATTGTTCAGCAACAGCCCAAGAGCTTTCTTCCACCACTAATGATACCTGGGGTGGTGTTGGGGGTTGTTCCAGGTCTATTCTTCTGTACCTTAACCCATCAGTGCTATGGTAGCTATTGACAGATCTGTGCTGCTATATAGCACAGATCTGCCAGGAGGATCCAGCACAAGCTTGCCTTCACAACTCTAAAAAAAGTTTAGTTTAGTTCCAGCTTACTGCCACAGTGCTAAAAAAATGTACACCTCTCATAAACAACCCGAACACACACACAAATTGAAAATGTCTTGCCGCGTGACTTTACCCCTGCAGCAAGGCTTTCCCCACCCATCATAGGAACAGCTGCTAATCAGGACTAGAGTAGTGCTATATAGGACTACATCAGGACTAGAGTAGTGCTTTTCTAAAATATATATTTCCTCCTCCTCTTTGGAGCTGCTCTGACTTTGCATATTCTGGTTCAAGATACTGAAGGATTTCTTGAGACATGTTGATATGAACACACGTTCAGCCATTTGGAAGATGAGCTCAGCATGAGCAAATCCTCTGTAAAAAATTAGCTCATGTTCAGGAAAATAGTTATATTAATCAGCCTTCTAAGAGATTTTTAAGTATCATGTAAAAACAGCTGGGATTAGTAACATGTACAGTGACTCTACACATAGCAGCATGAAACAAAACATACCATAGTCTACAAGACAGATATTAGCTTGCCTGTAGCCCTGAAGTTACGGTTGCCAGCAAAAGCAGACAGAGCTGTAAAAGCAACAGGGAAGCCTCATTTCAGAATACGGGGCTGACTTACTGGATCATGGCCCTAGAATGCACTCCTGCACACAGTAAGGCATATGGAAGTCCCATTGATTACACTGTAGGTATGTGCACAGGCATACAGCCAACATTTTCTCATGCAAAAAGATAAAGGCCAGCATGGTGTACCATATGGAAATAATGATCCATCAAGAGTCAAGGCATGAAATGAAGCCTCTGCATTAATTAGCTTATTCCATCAAGTAATGGCCCTTGTCCTATTAAATGGATTATTTTTTTTAAGAAGTGAAAAATATCTCTCACAATCTCATTGCTGGAATCTTTGACCACAGCTACCCCCTCCCCGCCCCCACAAAAAAAAACCCTTCAGGATTGATCAGGAGTAGACAAGCCCCAGGTTCTATTAAAGTGTATTAATGCCAGCCTCTGTGCAATTAGTGAAAAGTCAATTCCCATTACTAGTTAACACTATTGAATATCTGCTTTCTTTAATAAAAAGCCATGTCCAGTATAAAGAGTATAAATCAATAAGCAGCAGCACTTTAAATTTATTCTGCCTTCTAAAACACAGCAATGAACACTGTCCTCTTAAAACCTAAATGTCTTCCAAATGCCTGTGTTCTGCTATGCTCCTGAATAATGCCCTGGTTGCTTCAGCGGCCAAATATTCATTAGCAAATTTATATGATATTCCCATCTAAAACCTGAACATTTGTAATTTGTTTAGTTAAAACAAAGTGTTCGCTCATCAAAGTTGCCGGGCTTGCGTAAACCATTGATAGGATTACGATAGAAGTAGTTTACTCTAGAAAAGCCACATTGCATTCAAAGAGAAATTCATTTAATTATTCAGAAAAGACTGGGGGAAATGCAAACTCCATCATGAAACAATTCAATCCAGATGCAGACTGATGTCATTTGATGACTACTCTGGAACAATGGTCCCAGAAATGCAGTTTTGAAATCCAGCCCACAAACCAGTTAAGCATTTTCCACTTCTTGTCTGGCCAGTTCAAAATTTTAAAATATTCTTTTATCCTTGCACTTCACCCTATTACTTCCCCTAATTCAGAATTCTGGCTTCCTGACATTTTCCAGTTCACATTCAAGCTCCTTATGTTTTATACCATAATGCTTTCTTTTCTATTTTTGACCTTTATCTTCCATATTTTTCCTTCCTGTTGAAGCTCATCTGCTCTTCTACCCTGTTTCCTTCTCCTATTCTTGACTTGGTGCCTTCTTCTATGCCAGAAGTCACCTTCTGTTCACCTCCATCCATAGGCAGAACTCCAAATCCAATCCTATTGAGTTTTGACAAAATATGCCACCCACTTACCAGTAATTCACAATGGGTGACCTGAGTGGCTACCATCTAGTGGCAAAAGCAGATGTGCATATGTATCCATAGGTAAAGGGACCCCTGACCATTAGGTCCAGTCGTGACCGACTCTGGGGTTGCGACACTCATCTCGCTTTATTGGCCAAGGGAGCCAGTGTACAGTGTCCGGGTCATGTGGCCAGCATGACTAAGCCGCTTCTGGCGAACCAGAGCAGCTCATGGAAACGCCGTTTACCTTCCCCCCGGAGTGGTACCTATTTATCTACTTGCACTTTGATGTGCTTTCGAACTGCTAGGTTGGCAGGAGCTGGGACTGAGCAACGGGAGCTCACCCCGTCGCGGGGATTCGAACCGCCGACCACCTGATCGGCAAGTCCTAGGCTTTGTGGTTTAACCCACAGCGCCACCCGCTTCCCTTCCATAGTCATGTGCAAATAACAATGGGGGATACCCCAAACTGCTTTGTTATACCAAAGATATCAAAAGTGAAAAGATGGATTCACCTGTCCATCTTCTTGATTATAACATCTGAAGCCAACTTCTATTAGAGTCCTGGTATAACGTCTTAGGAAATACAGAAAGACATCTCAACCTCTCTCCTAACGGCGTAGGAAACTTCAGTTGATCCTAGATGAATTTACAAAGTACACTGCTATTATGTGGGTTTTTCTCTGGTGATGGTTGATAAGTTCACAAGAAGACTTGTAAGCTTTTAAGGTGGCATGGAGGCTATTAAAAATGGCATTTGAGCCCACAGCTTTAATTCAGCACGTATAGCTGGTAACAAAAAACGTCCCTCTTTTGTTGCCTACCGATGGTCGATGTGCAGCTGCTTTAACTGTGTCTTTTTCACCTGGTCATTCAGAAACAAAGTTTAATGAATTATGTAATCCAACTGCCCACAAATCATACCCAGAGTTTGATCATGTTCCGTGATGATGATTGTACTAGACAGCTCCTATAATGTAGTACTAGGAAAGGAAGCTTTCTCTCCATGCTTCAGAAGGCTTCTGTAATACCCTACCCTGGAGAAGCTTTTATCAATGTGCGAATGTTGCTCTTCTTATTTGAAGTTATGGATTTCCAGCTACAAAACACAGCAGTGTGCTCTGAAATCCCTGCATGGACAGCAGAGCTGCTAAAACAGACTCCAATCCTTCTGATGCAAAGCACTAGCTAGCTATGAGCGATTGTGGATAATCCCAGTAAAAAAACATAACATACAAAAGTGCCAGAAATTCTGACTAGACGTTTTGGAATTTTTACTGTGGGAAGAAGGAATACTTTTTCACTGGAAATCTCCCCATTACTGAAGGTCAGTTTCAACTGTCAAGATTAAGTAGCTATTAGTGAATTTATCACTAGAGGGTCAAGAGACAATTTATTAGGGTGGTACCAATATACTATAGCAGGGGTGGGAGACATGTGGCCCTCCATATTTTGCTGAACTACAACTCCCATCAACCCTGGATGAGGTTGATGAGAGTTGGAGTTCCACAGCATCTGGAGGTCCAAAAGCTAGCCACCCCTGGATCAGAATTTCTGTACTGTGGTACCTCTCATTACAAACTTCTTAACCCGTGGTACTACTTCCAGGTTAGCGGAGTCTGTAACCCAAAGTGTTTGTAACCCAAGATGTTTGTAACCCGAGGTACCACTGTATCTCTATAAGCACCAGGTTTGTTACCATGGGAACAGAAGGTTGGACTAAATGGGCCTTTGACCTGACCCAGCAGGGCTCTTCTTATGCTCTTATGTAAAACAAGCTTATGCCAAAGTCTGGTCTACAGTTTCTTCAATCAGATTTTTCTGATAGCTGACTGGCATTAGTTCAAGGCCACAAAGGAATAAAAGCAGAAGAAGCAAAAACAAGCAGGAGTCTTTAGTCACCGTTAAAGGCAACCTAGTTAAAGACAACCTAGTTGTCTTTAAGGTGCCACAAGCCCAGGGCCGGCCCATACCTGAAGCGAGGATAGGCAGTCGCCTGAGGTGGCAAACCAGAAGAGGCAGCATCAGGTGCTGCCAGAAGAGGCCTCAACCGGCTGCTGCCACCAGCACCACTGACAACCGCCAGGGCACCCAAGGGGCAGCAGATGGAGGAGGAGGAGAAGCCATTGCAGCCAGTTTACCAGCAGCACAAACAGCACCCCCCATAAAAGGATTAAAGTTTAAAGAATCAGTGTTTAGTCTGAAGTCAACAGCCTGTGTTTGTTTAAGCTGCTGCTGTTGCATTTCTGTTTCTCCCCCCACCCGTTTTTCTCTAGCTCCCCTGCAAATGTACTGAGGCAGTTGTCAGCCTCCTCCATCCTGACATATTTTAAGGGAGCTTCATTCTCCCCCACCCCCTTTTCATCTCCACATCCTTCTAATCCCCTTCCGCCTTAACTTTCTCCCCTCCCCATTTCTCCTTTCCAGATCCTTCTTGTCACATTCTGCCTTTCCTCTTTCCCTCTTCTCTAGTGCCAACACCTACTCCATTCTTTTGCCAAAAGAGGGATCTGTCTGAGGGACAGTCCTGGATTTACAGAAGCCAACCCAGTTTCTGATTTGATCCTAGAATGTCCTGCTTTTCCTTAGGACATCCCTACTTTCATCAGATAAATATGGGAGGTATGGTGTTATCTGACCCCCAAGCCATCCAAAGGCAGCCTTGTATAGTGTTTTATTTATTTATTTATTATGTTTTAATATACATTGGAATCCACCCAGAGTGGCTGGGGCAACCCAGGCAGATGAGTGGGGTATAAAACAACAGCAACAATATGAATATGAATAGGGTGGCCCTATTTTCATTGGGAAAATGTTGGAGGGTATGCCCCCTTTCTTCCCAGCTTTAATGTAAGAGGATTTCTGTGTGAGAGAAGAGGCAAAGGAAGCAAGTGACTCTTCCCTGTGTTAAGGGTTGTGTGTGTGCACGACTCTTAACAAATTACAATTCTCAGGGTGCTGCCATTTTTTGTTCCGCCTCAGGTGTGTCTTGACCTGGCCCTGCCTTTCTGCTGAGCAATACATATCAACATGGCTTCCCTCCTGGAAAGCAGCAGCAGAAGCTCTGTGCCATCTTCCAACAGCAACTTTGCTCTGACTATGCTTTTGCTTCTCTAAATATAGCAGCAAGAGTCAAGAGTCCAGGGAGCGGACAAGCAACTATAGAGAAGAGAAAGCAATCAATCATTTTATTTGTATGCCACCTTTCCAAAGTTATGAAACCACGCTCAAGGCAGCTTACAACATACAAAAAATTACACAATTGCAAACATAAAAAGTAGCCATAAATAATAAATAAAACTCTAAAAAGTACACAACCAAATTGAAAATTTCCACATACAGTGGTGCCCCGCAAGACGAATGCCTCGCAAGACGGAAAACTCGCTAGACGAAAGGGTTTTCCGTTTTTGAGCTGCTTCGCAAGACGAATTTCCCTATGGGCTTGCTTCACAAGACGAAAACATCTTGCAAGTTTGTTTCCTTTTTCTTAACACCGTTAATACAGTTGCGACTTGACTTTGAGAAGCAACTCATAGAACGCAGTGTACATAGTAGCCTTTTTTGAGGTTTTTAAAGACTTTGGTGATTTTTGAAGCTTTTCCAAAACTTCTTTTGCAGCCATTTGGTAAGTTAAGCTTTTAAAACTTTTTTGGGGGGGTTGGATTTTGGGTTGGGGTGTTTGGAATTCAAGGACTTGGTGTTGGGAAGGGGTTTGCAAGAATCTGGAAGCTTGTGTGTTTTTTTCTGCATTTTTATGATTTTCTGTGACCATTGGGCCACTCTGCTGGTTTTTTAAAAAAAATTCTGGATTTGAATTTCTGTGTGCTGGGTGGCTGGGGGAACAGTTGGGGAGGGGTTTGCAAGAATCTGGAAGCTTGTGGTTTTTTTCTGCATTTTTATGATTTTCTGTGACCATTGGGCCACTCTGCTGGTTTTTTAAAAAAAATTCTGGGTTTGAATTTTGAAATGCTCTTTACAGTATGTGTGACTTTGAAGAGCACTTAATAAACTGTTGTTGTACCAAATTTGGCTTTGTTTGGACTTTTTTTGACCATAGGAACGCATTAATTGATTTTCAATGCATTCCTATGGGAAACTGTGCTTTGCAAGACGAAAAATTCGCTAGACGAAAAAATTCATGAAACGAATTAATTTCGTCTTGCGAGGCACCACTGTAAATCATAAGATCTGAAATAAAGATACAAAAAATTAATATTAATAACAGGAACCCCCCCCCCAACAAAACCCCCTAAGCAATACCCCAGGTCAGGAGTCAGTTCAGTAGCCTCAGCTTCTGCAGCCGGAGTCAGTCAGGGCCCCACCTTCCCAGGCCAGGTGGGAAAAGGCCTCCAAGGTAGAGAGCAGGTCTTCCAGGACTCACAGCACCTGTAGGCAATGAAAAGCTAAACATGTCCCAGATTGAATTTGTCCACAGCTGAGTTATCTGAGCTCCCCCCCCCCGCCTCCTCCCACTTTTGCTTTAATTTAAAGCCAAGTCTCTTGATCTAAGTTTTGCCTCTGCCACAAGCTCACTAATTGGCTTCAGGTCAGTCTCTCTGTCTCAGCAAAACCACCCTCTCATCAGGATAAGGGCTTATGGATAAGGGCTACGGAACCTATGTCTACGAGGTACTTTCAACACCCTAAAGAACTATATAGATCTAATGATACTATATGCTTTTCACATTCTCTGTTGATGCAGGTAAGCAGGGTGCCTGGGAACGAGCTGCAGTACACTAGCAAGCAAGGGAGGCTGAGAGGAGCCTTGTATTATTGCTGCACAGTATTTGTTTGGATCCCAACAAACTGCTTGGAGCCATCCTGAAATTTGCACGCTAGTTTCATACTTGCAACTTTCCTCTAAGAAAGCACTGGAGGACTGCAATCTTAAGCAGAGCACCTGTTGGCAGGAACGGACTGCTAGATGGTGAGTGCTTTCCCCTTGAGCCATTTTTCAACTGAAAATTGCTCCTTTCCCCTCCTCAGGGTAAAATAAATGGTGGGTGGGGAGTGAGGGGCTTAGGCCAGTTTTTTCAGTGATGGGGAAAGGGTTAAGCAGCCAATTCTTTCCACTGGTATTCGACTCAATAGTTCAGCCTCCCACAACTGCTTTTCACCACACATTGCCCCCAAAAGAACACAAAAGAGAGAGAGAAGAAAGGTATTGTGTATTGCAGACTTTGGGCCATAATACAGCAGACTCTAAAGTGACTTGAGCTTTATGCAAATGTTTTATCCTTTGGGGGCTGCGGTGAACAGTGTTCCTTGCAAAAATTAAATAAAATTCATTTCCTTTTAAAAATATATTTTAAAAGTGAATAAAGGGTTTCCTCATTCATCTAAACAGCCAGGGAGACATCCCAGCCAGTGGTTTGATTGCTGGTTCAGAATGATTCAGCCTGCAGATGAAACACTGATAATCAGTGTCATTAGCAAATAACTACATTCTTGATAACAAAAACTCTCTTTTACAGGACACCAGGCCCGTAAAGAGCTTGTCTGAGGCCGGGGGGGGGGGGGGGGAGAGAGAGAGAGAGAGAGAGAGAGAGAGAGTCTTGTTAGAATAAAGTTAGAAACTCAAACAACAATGTAAGTCCAGACAGCTTAGCCTTCAAAGGCCCAGGGCAAATGTACCTGGCTCCCACCGCCCACTGCACAGACACTTCTGATGTTTGTTGGAATTAATTTGGCCTGTGTAAGAGGTGAATGGTATATGCAGTAGTTCATCAGTAGCTATGACAACTGTGGGATGTGTTTGCCACCCTATCCCTCCACCATAACAGCTGTTCATAGTAATCATGCATTCCAACATCATTAGATTGGCATATAATCTATAAAACTCAGTGATACTATGACTGGACAATAAGAGTTCAATCAAGCATAACAGAGCCATGCCAACCTTTAGTTTGAGTTAGACTAATCATTTAGAGCCCTGTCCACAATCTAGTTAAATTGAAATCCTTGGATTGAAGACAGATTTCCAGTGCTCATTGAGTAAGGCAAAGGCCCCTTAGACCAAGTCCCATATTTACCTGCCCCACACTTGATGCCATAAATGATATCAGGTGTAGGGCAGGTGGCCATGGCTTTCCTAAAATAGTCTTACAGGACAATTGGGGAGGCCTGGTGGAATGGGTTAGACCCACAGGCTGGAGTTTCCCAATTCTGGCCTACTCGGAGGTTTCCTGCAAAGTTAGTTTCATTGCATTCGGTGGGGCTTGCTCCCAATTAAGTGGGTATTGTGGTGGCCTTAGTCCCACTGATAGTAACTGTCTTAATATGAAGTACTTTGGATTCTTGGTGGTTATGAACCTTGATGCCAAATGTATTTCACTTTAATGTAAATCACTTGAATAGTGTGTAAGTCGAGTGTATATTCTCTTCATTGTTTCATCTAACAAGTTTTGGCCTTTTATTCATAATAATGGTCATAACTTGGTAATTATCTTTTAAAGGATGTCTTGATGAGCAAAAACAAGTTGTAAAAGGGTGGAGTTGGAATTTTTTATTCCACAATCTGAATGCAGAGTCATGCAAGACATTTATTTTCTTTTTGGGTGGGGAACCACTGGTATTCTAAGTTTTCTACCTTTATTGATATGTCTGTGAGAGATTGCAACCTAAAGTTCAATGGAGGGCATTGCTCACTGAAGGGATGAAAGTGTGCTTCCATTTTTTTAATTCAGTGATATTAACTAAAGTGAGTTATGAAGATTTTATTAAGATCATTGGTGAGAAGTTTGAGTTTCAAGCTGAAAATTTGATGAATGTAGTCTGTTACATCAGTCACCTACGAACCTAATTCTGTCTGCTTATGATATGTAAAGAGTTCTGGTAGATTTCATATTAAACTTCATCTCTACCATAAACCCACTGAGTGGCCTTACGGCAGCTCATTCTCTCCCAGCCTTCAGTGGCTGAAAACTCGTGAAAGAGAGAAAAATATTCCATATTAAAAACACATCATAGACCTCTCACCTCTGCACTTTGATGACTTTAAAATGGGATTAACATTAAAAAAGATAAGAGACAAGCCTCTTATAAACAAAACCCCAAAGGCTAATTACAAATATCCAAAAGTAATATATCCGTGAAAAATTCATGCAACACTTAATGCAAAATAATGTAGCATACAATATAAAAAAGCAAAATGATAATAGTCATAGAATAGATAAGAGTATGAACATTTTTTGTGTTTTATGTTAATGTTACATATCACATTATTTTGCATTAAGTATATTTATGCTTTTTCATTTATATATTACTTTTGCTTATTTTTAACTAGCCCTTTGGCTTTCTCTTTTGTTTAGGTTTAAAAAGAAATAGATAAATTTATGGAAGATGATAAATCATTAAGTGAGTATTGGTCATAATGACTGTTTGGAGCTTCTAGGGTCAGGGCCAATAGACCACTGAATACCAGGAACAACAAATTGGAGAGGACTGTTGCCTTTGTTTTTCCTGCTTCTGAGTTTCCCAGAAGCAGCTTACTGGTCATTGTGGGAAACAGAATGCTGGATTAGTTGGACTTTTGGTTTGATCTAGCAGGCCTTGTCTTATGTAGTACCTCAGTTCAGATCAGCAAGGGCAGGGCAGGGCAGGGAGTCAGGAAGATTTATTCATGCTCCTAGAAGAAGCAAGTGGAAACAAGCACCATGCAACTGAGGTGAATTGAAGCAGTTATTTATCATTTCTGTTTTGTTCAGTATTTAGCATTTGTTCAATATATTTTTCTAACGTCTATAGACATGTAAAGAAATTGTGATAATCATATTGACTCTAGGACCTATAGATCATGCCAGTGGTGCAGCGGTTTCTCAACAGAAAATGTTGGTGTGAATCTGTTTCTTAACCATTGACTTCACATATGTTTATATAGTGGGGCATCGCTTCTGTAAACTGTACCATTGCCAACTGACCAGAAGAAACTATCTGTCCTTTGCCTTTAAACTATTTCCTGTGCCTTTAGAGGCAGTTTAGTTGCAGGAATCAGCAGGGGAAGCTCTTATTGGCACGAAAACAAATATTAGCACCAGCAGGTGTCTGCATGTCAACCTGCTGTTAAAGGCACAAGAAACAGGGGCTAGTTGTTTTTTTAAAGTTGGCAACCCTAGAAACCCTAACTGCCAGGATGAGTCCAGGGTTTTTTTTTTAACCAACCCTGTTTTCCCAAGGCCACTGTGGATTCATAGCAGAGAAAGAGGTTGTGGGGTGGATAAGCGAAGAGAAAGAAGATATAGATACCAACGGCTGCTCTTACTGTATATTCCCGGTGTGTCCCTCTGACAGTGTCATGTGGAAAGGAAATTGTTCTATCAGTGACTGTGTTAGATTCATGACCCCACCACAACCTTGAATTGGCCTTTAGTTGTCGCTGATGGGAACTGAAGAACAGCTCCTGTCGACATGATTGCTGCTCTCCAATGAATCAGAACACGCAGGGCACAGAGCAGCACATTAAACTAGCAACAGAAATATATCACTGTACTTTTATATAGATGTATTGCTTTTGCCCAGGCATATAAATGATTGGGCTATCCACTCTCTTTTTTCCAAGGACTATAAATTAAAAATAAGCTAAGGATTTTGAAATTATGTTCTCTCTCTCTTGGCCTCTCTCTCTTAAAATCCAGATAGCTATTTCAAGTCTGCTGTAAAATATTCCTAGGCTTTCTCCGAGTACATGGATCTGTAGCTCCCCTCTTTTAAGTGAAAATCACCTCCTATAGTTCTTCACCTGCATTTTATGTTGTATTTATAGTATAGTAATATTAATATTAATCCTCAGCACTATTCAGTGCTTCAGAGTTTTCAAAGCGCCTCACACACATTATCTTGCTTGTCCATGCAATAACTCTGAAAGGCAGGTCACTCTTATCAGCCCCTTATTACGCATAGGTATGGAGGCTCGTTTCCTAAGGCCACCTAGTTAGTGAATAGTGGAGACAATTCTGAAAACTACACACTACACTAAAGCCTTTTAAAGATAATATATTGTTATGAGTTGGGGAGGAGCTAAATCTCCCTAAATGTGTTATTAGTTTGAGGGGGCAGGTCCCCCTGAATTACTAGATTTAGTAAATGTTAGGAATAAATCAGTGCTTGGAGTATTAAAGGAAGTTGCCAGATGATGAATCTAGCAGGGTCAAAAAGACAGCCCAAACCAGTTTTCTGTGCTCAGGGTGTTGCCTGAGAGACGATGGGCCATTAACAAGAAGCAGAAAGAGCAGAGTACTGGGCCATTAACAATGACTGGCAATGAAAACATTGCTGGCCAGCGGAGAGGTGGATCCTTCTCCCTCTCTCCAGCTCTGTTGTTGTTGTTTAGTTGTGTCCGACTCTTCGTGACCCCATGGACCAGAGCATGCCAGGCACTCCTGTCTTCCACTGCCTTCCGCAGTTTGGTCAGACTCATGTTTGTAGCTTCAAGAACACTGTCCAACCATCTCATCCTCTGTCGTCCCCTTCTCCTTGTGCCCTCCATCTTTCCCAACATCAGGGTCTTTTCCAGGGAGTCTTCTCTTCTCATGAGGTGGCCAAAGTATTGGAGCCTCAGCTTCAGGATCTGTCCTTCCAGTGAGCACTCAGGGCTGATTTCCTTCAGAATGGATAGGTCTGATCTTCTTGCAGTCCATGGGACTGTCAAGAGTCTCCTCTAGCACCATAATTCAAAAGCATCAATTCTTCGGCTCTCCAGCTCTGAGTGTGTAGCAAAGGCCAATGGTAGCAGACAAAGGCCAGGTTTAGGGTTTCAACTTTGAATGACATGGGCTGGAGGGAGGTCTTTGGAGTCAGTTAGTAGGGAGAAGAAGGAGAGGCAAAACTCCATTTGAGCTGGGGAAGACAGGCTGGAAATAATAGACACAGAAGATGGCTTTTTGCTGTCCTTTGAATCCAAGGTACCATTCTAAAATGGGAAAAGTTACAGATCCCTCTATTGCACATGTTTTGAGGGCAGATAATCTATCATGTGCTTGAGATATAACACGTCAGAAAATGAAACTTGTCAATGATGTTTCATTTTTTTATAATAGTGTAACAAAGCACTGTGTCATCAACTCAAAGGTTTATTTATAGCAGAATTCCCTATTATCCAAACCTTGGGTATTCAAATCTAGACCTCCTGATTATAGAAATCCATTGTCTCTCCACTGTTATATTAGCATAACATTCTGGAACTGAAATAGAACGCAGAAACAGAGTATCCATTTTTATCTCAATTTCTCATTCAGATATACTATATGTCCCTCAAAGCTGCTCAACCGCAAGCGATGTTGATAACATTAGCATAGCTATAGGCTTCTATGATTAAACATCAAATGTTAAATTGGCTACCATTTAATTTTATTCAATATTTGCAACTTTCTTTGATCCCAGATTACATCATTCATATATATGAAGGAATTTCTGGTGGAACACTGCATTTCATTATGGCTATGTGGCAATTCATCAGTTTCTAAAACAATACTGCATGAGCCTGCCTTTACATCTCTGTTGCTTTGCACGTGACACATCATACTACTTTAGTCTTCATCTTTAAATTTATTTATTTATTTGTGGTATAGAAAATCTCTAGATTTTTCCAGTAGATAAATTGCTTTGATGAACAGACATTAATTAGCTGTGATTATCGATACTAACAACCATGGGGGAATTAAACCTGATCTTCTAACCAATACAACACAGGCATTAATTTGGACATGCAGCAACCTGTGTTGTCTTTGGCTCTGATACAGAGAACCATGTGAGCAACAGAAACTGTACATATGCTGTTAGGCTTGTGTTTAGAGAGGGTCAACCGCAAAAACTGATGGTTTTCAAAGTGCCAAGGAGCTATTAGGGAGAATGTGAGCTGGTGAAGGGTTGACAATATTGAATCTAGTCACCCACTTCTGCACTGTGAGAGGCTTCAGAGCAAAGTCACTGACTTTTGGCTGAGTATGGGTGCCCATAATAGTTAATGAGGACTGGGAGAGTTTTCTTTCACAGTTGGTTTAATTTTGGTGGCCTCAGGGAGGACGAAAATGCATAAAGGGTTCATCTGTATTCAAAGACTTGTTTCAGTCTTCAGACAATGGTCTCTGAAATTTAAGTGTTAAGTGTATTTATTTTTTGTATTATAAAATTTTATATAGTTCTAGAATGTAAAAACAAAACAAAACCACAGAATGGTCAAAAAGTAAAACTACTACGAATAAATAAATAAATAAATAAATAAATAAATAAATAGAGAAGAAATAAAAATTGAAACACAAAAACTAAGGGCCAAAGCAGGTGTGATATAGGGGAACTGTAGTCCCATATCATTGCCTTTAAATTAAATAAAACTTTAAAGTAGCCATAGGAATCAGGAAGTCTGATTTTGATCTGAGCTGCAGGAAAGAAAGATTAACCTTCTCTCTCTCTCGCTCACTCACTCACTCACTCATACACAAACACACACAGAATGCTAGTACAACAGCTGTGTGGGGAATGGAAGACATAATATAAGTACAGTGGTGCCTTGCAAGACGAAAAGAATCCGTTCTGTGATTCTCTTCGTCTAGCGGTTTTTTCGTCTTGCGAAGCAAGCCCATTAGCGGATTAGCGCCTTTTAGCGGCTTATCGGCTTATCGGATCAGCTGATAAGCGGCTTAGCGGCTTAGAAAAAGGGGCGAGGGGAAAAAACCCACCGGAACTCGCAAGACATTTTCGTCTTGCGAAGCAAGCCCATAGGAGATTTGTTTTGCGAAGCACCTCCAAAACGGAAAACTCTTTCGTCTAGCGAGTTTTCCGTCTTGCAAGGCATTCGTCTTGCGGGGCACCACTGTATTGTGTATTGCATTCCACCCCAGTCTCCCAAGTAGTGCAAGATTGCAGGGGTTTCAGGTGCTTACTCAGGGTTCATGTTTCCTTTTGGAATGAGGGGCAGCAGGGACTGTGGTGGTGTCTTTATGATATATAGTTTATTTACACTTATATACAACCTGAACTTATGGTGGAGGGGCTCGCAGCATTAACACCCCAAGAGGGTCTTGCTTCCTCCATAGCCACAGCCTTGGATTCATACAGAAACCAAAAGTCACTCTGGCTCTCTGGCTTCACAATCTGCAGCTTTTCTTCTAGCTTCTGTCTCACACCGCACAACTCTTCACTTCGGCCTTTTGTCTTTATAACTATCAGCCAGTTGAGGAAGGGGGTGGGACACCCATTTTCTCTCTGGTACTGAGCCATTTCTTTTGTTCCCTTCATGGCCCATTACTTAGGCTATCACCTCACCAGGAAGCTAGCCTAGCTATTCCAAGAATTAGAAGGGGGCCCAGGCATTAGAAGGGTCTTGGCATACAGCCTATTCCCCCTCCCCCCCCAAAAAACCTCAACACTCAGTATTTCTCCCAATGGAGCAAATGGCTTGGGAGAAAAGGCAGCACAGGAAACTCTTGCAAGCACCGTAGAAGGAATCAAAACACAGAGCCTTCTATGGCTGTTTTAACGTAAGTAAATTGAGAGACTGATTATAGCTTTCTCATGGGAATTGTCAGGTCTGCTTTTAGTCAACGATTAAGGCCAAGACTGTGCACAGTGGCTCTCCAGAAAGGAGGAGCAGACTGCAGTTTGTTTGTGGTGAAGAGGTAATGTTAAGGATTCTACTATAGGACTAGATTGTGGTTGGCTGTACTGCTATAAATCATCCAAAAGTGAGCAGAACAACAGCGTACTGAACTTGTTGGTGAACCTTCACATAGCTCCTCCATCATAAACTGCAGTCCAGGCCAATAGTGTGTGTCATGAACTGGCAGGACAACAGGGAGGAGGAAGAGAAGAGGATTCCAGTGAGGGGTGAAGCTGGGACTGGGACACACTGGGACAAGGTGGGGATGGGAAAGGGAAGATTGGTGTAGGAAGTACTCATGGGGTGATTGAGGATTACAAGGGGATGAGGGTCAGTGTACAGGAACCAGAGCAGCAGGACCCAGAGCCAGAGGGGCCCTGTCTCCATGAACATGGCAGGTGTAGGGAGCAGTTGGGGGGGTGCCCCAGGAGGCTGAGGCGGAGGCAGGCAAGGGCCCACAGCCCAGCTCCCTAGCTGGCCTGGTGGGGCTCACTAGCTCTGGGAGGTGATGTGTGATTCCTAAGCTAGAGTAGGCTTATAACAGGTGAGGGTCACATGCCTCATCAAGCCCAGATGCTGCAATCAGCATGCAGAGGAGAGGTGCTGTGTCTGCTCAGCTGACCTTAGTTGAGGGACCTTGAGATGGATGCTCCTGGATCTTCACAGGTCTGTGCTTTGGTTTGAATCTGGACTATATCCTGACTGCTAGACTTCAGACTTGGTTACTTGGACTAACCCTGAACCTCGTTTACTGATCTGTGCATTTCGCTTGTGTGGATTGACCCTCAGATTTTGAACTTTGGACGTGGCACACTGACCTGCCTCCAGGAGGCCAGGGGTTCAGGACAGTATGGTTGTCTATCTGTTCAGTGGTTGGCCCTTTTTAGGACAGAAATGCACTTCCTAGGACAGAAATGGTTGTTTGTGACAGTAAACCTCTGAACATGTGCTTAATCTCATGCAACTTCTCTGAAAACAATTACACATCCTGTGAGGAGTAAGAGGTCAGGTTTTTGAGGAAGATTCTTGAGGTATAGCTGCTCAGCTGGGGGAAGTAAGGGATTCTTGGGTAAAGCATCATATGTAAACAAATCCAATGTCAGAACTTGTATAACTCAATGTACTGGCTACAATCCTTTAGAAATTCAGTGGGCTTCCAAAAACAAACACTTTGCTGTGTGGGCTATGAAGAAATCACAAAAATACAAATGGGAAATGCATCTACATTTGTCAAGCTTGAGCAATTCAAGGAGAGCCATTTAATTTGACCAGCTTTTTACATAACATTGTTCAAAATGTTTTACACTGAGTCTATTATAATCAAAAAGTTTTGACTTCCAAACTACGTGAAGTTCACAAAACTCAGGTGAAGTGAAAACACCAGAATTTGAAGGACACGTGGAAGGCCATTACTGAAAGGTACTAACTTTTCTAGTCGTAAATTAGTTTTCTGAACCCACAGGCAGTTTGTCAGATGAGACAGTAGATTGTTTTATAATGGGAGTCTGGCATGTTCCTGGCTTACTGATATCACAAATGTGTATGTTTTATGTAGGGTTTAGTTTATCAACAGATGTTGAGAGTGAGGGCAAGGGGAGGGCAAGGGCTGTATGTATGTGAAAACGTGGAACGGTTTCGTTGGAGTCACTCAACCATTCATCCAACAGCTCCCAGGAAGAAGGCTGACAAATTTCTGATATCAAAAACAGCTGTCACAACACAGGGTAATAACTGTCCTTGTCAAATCCACCAATTAAATCACCAGACTGTCAATGTGTTCATAATTGATAGATACAACAATCTGAGTTATAAACCACCAAGGGTTGCTAAGACCGGTTCACTTCCTAAACAATTTCAGAAGCTTAACCTTAGCTCTGCATTGCTACAAGAGAAACTGTAAAGGGGTGCAGAGGATGAATGTGTGTGTGCTAAATTCTCTCTGTTTTTCTATCTCATATGTAACACACAAGGACATAATTCAGTATTATCAACTCTTCCTTCTTCCAAAGGTCCGGGGGGCGGGGGCGGGAATCAGACTGGAAACAGGCTATTTCAGGAGGCCAGGTATAAACAGCACCTCCCCTGCACACTTCAAATTTCAAACTACATGCAATTACTCATCAGCAGCACCTTTATTTTGTGTTCTATACAGTAACTTGGGGGCTGAGCATTTTTCAGCCCATGGGCAACATTCCTTTCTGTACAATCTTCTAAGGGCCACATGTCAGCATGTGGGTTTAGTCAGAGGTGTAAAGGGGCAGAGCAACTAATGAAAATGTTAATTTTCTGTGGGATATATATATATATATATATATATATATATATATATATATATATATAATATATTTATTGCTTTTACAACAATTTGAACACTTACAAAAGAAAAAACAAAACATTATAATACAAAAACTCTACACAAAAATTAACAAAACAAAAACAATTTAAAAACACATCAAAAGAAAAAAGAAAAAAAAGGAAAAAACTTCCAATAGCTTATCTTTCTTTCCCATATTTCCACGGCCTCCTCACACCTCCCTTTTTGTATTCCACTTCTGTTAATTATTTCAGCAATTCCTTACCATCTTCCCCTGTTTTCTATCCTATAATTATCTTAACACCTTTTAACCTTATTTTCCTTTAATACTCTATTAATCTATTTATACTTAATTCCTTATAACATTTCTACTGAAGCCATATAATTTCATTCCAACATTCTTCTAACATTCATTAATTTTACAGTATTTCTGTAAGTAGTCTTTAAACTTTTTCCAGTCTTCTTCCACCGACTCTTCTCCCTGGTCTCGGATCTTGCCCGTCTTTTCCGCCAATTCCGTCTAGTCCATCAACTTCATCTGCCATTATCCAACACTTCAGTGCTTTTAAGAGACAGCCATTCTCTCAGCCAGCAAAAAGCAGATGATTCACAACAAAGTTTAGGTGTCTGGCAGGGCAGGTCCACCTCCTTCTTTAGCATCCGTCAATATCTTAAGTTTTACTCGAGGCTTCCTGCCCTGCCAAACCAATCCAGAAACATCCCTCTGCCACCTCCTGAAACAATACCTCCCATCCAAAACTTGCACATTTTGACACAAAAGCGACATCCCCGGCAACACAGCAACCCTCATCCCCACCACAACAGCTCGGCCCAATCATAACAACTTCAGATTTGTCCATATTTCCCAATCCCCCTTCTCTTCAATCCAACGTCCTTCACAGTTACCCTTAAGTAAATTCGCATTTTTGGCGGTCCTACTGACCCCCAACAATCTCTCTTTCTCAGCCGATGTTGATCCTGTCTCCTCCTGAAGCTCTGTCAAACTTTCCTTTCCCAGTTCTGGTGGGGTTCTGATCCTCAAATTCATCTGTTTTTCGTTAAGCTCCATCATAGCAAATGTCAGCTCATGTTCGTCAAGTTGCTTTTGAATGTATGGGGCTCTCTCACACTCCATTTTTTTTGTTTTACATTCAGCAGCAAAGGTTTTCTCCCTGACTTCATCCGCAGTTTGCCGTATTAAAGTAGATTCCTGTGTCAATTTCTGGGTGATTTCTGTGTTGGTGTTCACCTTTTGTCCCAGATTATTTAAACTTTCTACAATTAAATCAATTTTATTATTTGCAGCGTCCGCTTTCACATTATCACTTCTGTTTTCACATTCATCACTTCTATTTTCTTGTGAAGTTGTTCCAGCGAGTCATTTATTTTCAAAAATGCGACCACTAAGGCCTCTTCTGTTGACATTTCATCTGTTCTTTCCTTTCCATTTGCCATAACACTTAAGAGATTCAAGGTCAATCCCAGAGTCACGCAGTTTTTATCTTGCAGCTGGAAACTCCCCTAGCCCAGCTCTTATAAAGTAACCAATTTCAGAAACTTCCACTAGGGGGAAACAGTTTCTATTTATAATAGTCAAAAATGTCACCTTTAAGCGCAACTCGTACAATCCAAAGTTAGTTTCAGTTTTCTGTTACTTTATTACTCCTTTTTAGAAGCAGCCAGAGACAGTAGAAACAATATATCTCTCTTATTTTGCTAGCTGTCAAGGAGCGTTCTAAGTGCTGTCAATGGACATTCCAAAATGTCAGTCCTACTAGCAGCCCGTTTCCAGGGTCAGAGCGGCAGTATTTTAACTCTCTTTACTCTCTCCTGCAGGCATACTCAGTCCACAACTCCCCCCCCCTCTTCTCCTGCCTCCAAGGGGGATTTTATACTCTTTGCTGATGGAAATTTAATCTTTTACAAAAGGCTTTCCAAGACTTCAGCTTACAGACTCCTTGCCTCAGTCTATTTACAAATAGGGAAGGCGGACTTCCTGTTTTGAACCTCCCCGTTTCGATGCCAAATTAAACATTTAAAATCCGATTCTCCCGTATCAGCTCTACTCACGGGTAATTACTTTGGAGTCAAATTGTCCACAGGAAAAAGTCAGTGCTCTCCGGCAACAGCTATGCGGCTTCGCTCTGTGGAAGAAGCAGACGATTCGAAGCACTGCGCCGCTTACCCCACGTCGCTCCGGGTCCCCGAAATCGGGTTCCCCCGTGAGGAGGGGAGGCGCAAAAGGTGCCCGTCGAATCCCACGTTCACAGGCTTCTCTCGCCTGTGATTTTTACGGGTCTCCGCCTTCGCCGCGGCGGTACAGACCCAAATTCCCACGGGGCAAGTTCCTCCCGATCAGAGGAACTCTGCCATTGCCAGAGGCACCAACCCGGAAGTCCCAATTTTCTGTGGGATATTTAATAGTTTAATAAAGAATAAAAAGGAAGAAATCCCTGGATCCCTAGATCCAGAAATGGGGCAAACACTCTCCAGTAAGAGAGCCCCAGCAGATATTTGAAATCACAAAACATGCATCAAAGTGTGGAAATATGTCTATTAGATCTTTAAATACCCCTTTCTAAGTCACCTTCCCCATTCTTCCTCTTCAGCATAGCTGATAACAAACAGTTTTGTAAGGTAAAGAAACGATTGTACTTACAAACTCTTCAAAGGTCAGTTTCCTGTGCTTTTCCATATAGCAGTCAGAAAAACTTAGTTACAAAATGTGGTTAAAATGTTCTTAAAGTATTGGTCTAGAAACACAAAAATGGCTAGTATGTCATGCAACCAGGTGAGATCTGTATTACACATGGAGCTCACATGATAGACTAAGTGTTTCCAAATTATTTGTACAGAAACACAAAGATGGTTTTACTAAAGCCATGTAGCCATCAGGGCATGGAGTGATCAACCCCAACATCCTTCACGGTGGGAAAAAAGGGAGAGAAGACAAAAAGGAACTAGACTTCCTTCCTTCCAAGGTAAGGGGGCATGGAAAAGCAGTTTATTCTATGGTCTTAACCCTTTCATGCATTTAGAGCAAAACATGCTGGTTATGAGGCTTAATTATCCCACACTTGTGACAGTAGGGTAATCAGACACATGCCAGACACTCCTTTCTGTTCTCCATCCAGATAAGTAAGAGACAATTTAAGGGTTCAAAATCTAGCCAGACAAAAACATTACTGAATGGACAAGCAGGACCAGTGAGGGGTCTAGCCTGTGGAGTTGGGATGTGGCCTTGGGAGAGGACCACATACAGAGGCCTAGATGACCACATTTAGCTCCTGGGCCTGAGATTTACCACCTCTAAACTTTAGTCAACCGAAATAGAAATGGTTGACCCAAGGCTCTTGCACCACCCACCATCCTATTCATTCATTAGAACATATATGGAGAGTGCTGATGCATATCCATATACAAGTAAATATAAATCATTCGTCCATCCCCCACCCCCGAAGATGATTAAGTTGGCTGACAACAGTGTTGTAGTTACTTGAAGGTATAGAAAACCACCAATGCTATTGAAATTCGCTGGTTGCGGTGGCGGGGACGGTAGCAAATTTATCTTGGTTTATCAAGATTTAATGAGCGTTTCATTAAATCTTGCTGTGGCTTGTGACCCTCCTTCTGAATTCTTTTCCTCTCCGCCAAGAGAAATCCAAAATGATAGACAAGGTTGATCATCCTAAAATTAGAGCTACGGTATGCATGAATTGCAATCATTTTTGCCTCCTCTAAATTGTGAATAGGCTGTGACAGGGCAAGAACAAGGTTAGGAGCTCCTAACCATAAATAAAATGCAGACAGCCTTTGAGGAGCCCACCACTCACTGCAGATTTTAGTGCAAGTTGTCAGTTCTAAGTACAATGGGAAGGCTGAGAAAAGAATGAACACTCTTATAGGATGATGGAGAAAACAGAGGTCCCCCATGGAAGTGCACAATGTTTTCAGAGGAGGAATGTTTAGTGCTTTTAAGGATTTCATGTTCTCAAGCTTTGTCTTTTCATGCCATCTGGGTGGGCAGAGCAATTGTGCAGATAGATGGGTTAGTATAATATTCAAGGCAGTGCTAAGACGAACATCCTGTCAGTGCCATGATTTCTCCTTGTATGAAGGAATTTTCTCTCCTCCTCTCCATGCCCCCTCCCTCCAAATCTGTTCTGTGTTTCCCTCCATAGCACATTGGGAGATGGCATGGGTGGAAATCCCCTTACCCGTGTGCAGTAATAATTAAACAACACATACCGTATTTTTCACCCTATAGGACGCACTTTTTCCCCTCCAAAAATGAAGGGGAAATCTGGGTGCGTCCTATGGGGCGAATGCAGGCTTTCGCTGAAGCTTGGAGAGCTTCAGGAAGACATCCGCAGCCTAGGCAGCCCTGCAGGAGTTCCCGCAGGGCTATCTAGGCTGCGGATAGCAGCCTGCTTCCCGGAGCGTCGAGCGCCCTGAAGCAGAGCACCCAGCGCGCCGGACAGACATCCGCAGCATGGGGAGCCCTGCAGGAGTTCCCCACAGGTCTCCCCACGCTGCGGATAGCAGCCTGCTTCCCGGAGCGTCGGGCGCCCTGAAAGCAGAGTGCCCGGCGCTTCGGGAACACATCCACAGCCTAGGCAGCCCTGCGGGAGGTCCCCGCAGGGCTTCCTACACTGCGGATAGCAGCCTGCCGCCCGGCAGGCGGGGCGCCCTGAAGCAGAGCGCCCCGCACACCAGACAGACATCCGCAGAGTGGGGAGCCCTGCAGGAGTTCCCCACAGGGCTCGCCACGCTGTGGATAGCAGCCTGCCGCTGGCGGGCAGGGCGCACCTCACGCAGGGCAGACATCGGCCAGCCCCATGAGCCTGGGGGACAGCAGGGAGGCGCAGCGCCACCATCCCGCTGTTCCTCGACCTGTTTCGGTTTCCCCGACCTGCTTTGGGGGGGGAATAAAGGGGGGGAATTCCTTTATTTCCCCCCAAAAAAACTAGGTGCGTCCTATGGGACGGAGCGTCCTATGGGACGAAAAATACGGTATTTCCTTTTTTCCTTTCATTTCCACCCACTTTTCTGCTCTTCACAAGATTTAATGTTACAAGGCGGTTCACAACACATCAGAATACCAAAATATTCTAAAGCAACCAAGGGTTTTGCAGCACCTTAAAGACCAACAAATTTATTTTGCCATAGGTTTTCATGAACTAGAGTCTGCTTCAAAACAAATAATAGCAAAACTGTCATGGATTCTTTTCTTTTTTTAAAAAAACCTTCCTTTAAAAAAGCAAACAAACTTTGTTTTTAGCTGTGAGTTATTTCTGTGATGCCAGAGTAATAAAACAAGGTTATTTTTGCCTGCATACCCTTGTAGTACATTCCTAAACACAGGGAAAATGATATATGGTGCAAAACAAAGTGGGGTGATTAGCTAGTAAAGTATTGTTAGAATGTAATTCTATGTCATAAATGAATGAAAATGTAAGATGCCTTCACTGTTTGACTCGTGCTTTAAGCGTATTAACCTGTTAACCTGCCATTGTTAATCTAAGGAGTACCATAATTTTCGCTCCAAAACACGTACTTTTTTGCTCCTAGAAAGTAAGGGAAAATGCTTGTACGTGTTACGGAGCGAATGCACAGATCGGAGCCATGGCTGCCGTCAGTCAAGCAAAGCGGGAGCCGCTTACACGCAGTACGAGGCTCTCACTTTGCTTGCTTTAAAGTGACCTGGAGCAGGGGAGGAGGGAGGGAAGGAGAGCCATGACAGCAAAGCCGGCAGCAGCTGCTTACACAGGAGGAGGGACAGACCTAAGCAAAAGTCCGCGCAGTCTCTAAACAGAGAAATGAGGCTGCAGAGGGACTGCAGGAAAGATAAAATTTAAGCAACCAGCAGCAAAATAAAACCAACCTCGAGCTCTGAGCCAGCGCAGTGAAAACCAGGAAGTAAAAAAAAAAGGCTGGGGAGGGCATGAGGGAGAGGGGAAAACTTCGCAAATCCCCGCGTCTCAGCTGATCGGCTGGGACGGAGCAGCTTGTTTTCAGGCAGGATAGATTTGAGCATTTTCTGGATCCTAGTGCCCCTACCGCTTTTTTGTGCTCCATTCTATTGCTGCTGGTGGCTGCTTATCGTTCAGGCTGCAAGGAGGAGCGCTTTTACACAGCTAATGGCGAATCCCCTGCAATCCAAGTCCTCCTCACTTGCTCAAATCTATTCTGCCTCAAAACAAGGAGTGGAAGGAAAAGGCTGCAAACTGTTAAATGGAAAAAAAACCAGGCACAGGGCAAATACCTTAAGTCTACCTTTAAAGCAACAGTGCTCTTTCCCTCCCTCCTCCCCACTCAGCTCGCGGAAAAGCTCCTTCTCCACACACACCCCCACGCGTGCTCCTTGTCCCTTGAGTGCTTTTCCTTCCCTTCCCACTTAAAACATGGTTACAAAGCACGGATCCACATGGATCCTCAGGATTTTTGCACTGGGTCACCCCAAATTCACCATCAGATCACATAGCATTTCCATGGCTACAGCCTGCACCAAAAAATACACATGCACCCACTGTTTCATGGGGCCACAATGGCGCAAAAACGTGGTTACAAAGCATGGATCCACATGGATCCTCAGGATTTTTGCATTGGGCTACCCCAAACTCACTGTCAGATCACATGTCTGTGGCCACAGCATGAACCATAAAAATCATACATCCACTGTTTCGTTTAGAATATTTTTTCCTTGTTTTCCTCCTCTAAAAACTACGTGCGTGTTACGGTCAGATGCGTGTTATAGAGCGAAAAATACGGTAAATTGAACTTTTGTCCATCTAAATCAGGATAACAAAACATCTGGCTCAAATAAGAATGATACTGCACCTAGAAATTAAAGGAAGGGGCTTTAATTATGACTTAAAGTGAAAAGTCTTGTTTTGAAGTTGAATGCTGGAAATAAATTATTCCAGTATCAGGGAATCTTTTGACAAGACTAAAGACTCGGTTAACTGTCATATCTCTCTCGCCCTGACCTAGCCACTGTGATCCATGCGACGGTCACCTCCAGACTGGATTATTGTAACTCGCTCTACGTGGGGCTGCCCTTGAGACTGACCCAGAAACTCCAGCGGGTGCAGAATGCCGCGGCGAGACTCCTTATGGGGTCTTTGCTGCGAGATCACATTCATCCGGTACTATACCAGCTGCACTGGCTCCCGGTGGAGTACAGGATCAGGTTTAAGGTGCTGGTTTTAACCTTTAAAGCCCTATACGGTTTAGGACCCTCGTACCTACGGGACCGCCTCTCCTGGTATGCCCCACAGAGAAACCTACGGTCTGCAAATAATAACATCCTCAAGGTCCCAGGCCTCAGAGAGGTTAGGCTGGCCTCAACTAGAGCCAGGGCCTTCTCGGCTGCGGCTCCAATCTGGTGGAATGCTCTGTCACAAGAGACTAGGGCCCTGCGGGACCTGACATCTTTCCGCAGGGCCTGCAAGACAGAGTTGTTCCGCCAGGCCTTTGGTCAGGGCGCAGCCTGACTCCCTCCTCTGGCAACCTGCACAGAATTTTGCTTAATCGGTTGCCATCAATCTGATTTTAATTAATTTTTATAATGAAATATTTTTAATTGTGTGATTATTGTTAGCCGCCCTGAGCCCGGCTTCGGCTGGGGAGGGCGGGATATAAATAATTTTTTAAAAAATTATTATTATTATTATTATTATTATTATTATTATTATTATTATTATTATATATGAGACCATCCGGAATGATATAAATATAAAAGGATTTCATCCAGTAAGTTAGAATCTCTCACCAAAACCTCCCTGACTCTTGGGTCAGGAAAGCTCCTTGCTATTACACTATAGATCAGGCATAGGCAAACTTGGTCCTCGAGATGTTTTGGGACTACAACTCCCATGTTCCCTAGCTAACAGGACCAGTGGTCAGGGATGATGAGAATTGTAGTCCCAAAAATCTGGAGGGCTGAGTTTACCTATGCCTGCTATAGATCCTTCTGTTCTCGCTGGGTCATTTTGGGTAAAACTTTTTAAAAGAAAGGCAAAAATCTTAGGAAAGCTTTTGAAATGTTGCTGTGTTTCTGAAAACACTATTGTCGCTTTTAGTCTATGTTCTGTCCTATCATACCATATATCTTTATTATGTGAATATTGTTTGTTATTTTGAGATAAATTTGGTTTTGTGAAGACCTTTTCTGAAGTCTTTTTTCTTTATTTTTTGTAAATGTGATACCTGTTAGGACTCCACAGGGAAGGCACATTTGCTTCAGAGGAGATACTATATTGCTGATAACTTTGGTACAGTACTATCTAAATACTGGGGATATGAGATTCGCCAAGGGAGGTGGAAACTTGACAAAAGATTAATTCAGCTGCAAACACATAAGACTCAGCAGTAAAATCATGCTCACTCCCAAAACCTTCTGGGCTAATAATAATAAAAAGTTTTAACTGGGTGCCCCCACGGATTATTGTAGCTCTCAGCCTCAGTTCAGTGCAGTTGCGGATGGCATGGTGAGCTGGAGGCACTAACTTGATCTCCCAGCAGGTAAGTCACTGCTGCTTACTGAGGAGGAGAGGGTAGAGGTGGCAGGGAGGGCAGCACAGTGAAAATGTACTGGCAGGAGCATCAGACTTAGCTCAGCTGATATATTTGCACCATGGCAGCCTCACTACTGCCTCCCCCCCACCCCCGTGAGCAGCAACAAGTCGCCTGCCAGGAAGTTAGGTACACTCCTCCACCCCATCCAGGATATTAGTACAAACATATTGTACACAGTAGTACCTTTGGTTGCGAACGGGATCCATTCCAGAGGCCTGTTTGCAACATGAAAAGAGGGCAACCCGCAGCGGCGCGTCTGCGCTCATTGTGATTCGCCGCTTCTGCGCGTGCGCATATGTCATTTTGCGCTTCTGCGCATGCGCGAGTGGCGAAACCTGGAAGTAACCCTTTCCGGTACTTCCGGGTCGCCATGGGACGTAACCTGAAAGAACGTAACATGAAGCAAACATAACATGAGGTATGACTGTAGTGAACTTTGCAATATGTACAGAGTTACACAGTACAGTGTAATGGTTTGAGGGTTGGACTGTGACCGGAGAGATTAGGGTTTGAATCCCTGCACAGCCATGAAGCTCGCTGGGTGATTGTGGGCCAGTCACTGTCTCTCAGCCTAAACTACCTCACAGGGTTGTTGTGAGATCTTTGGAGAGAATGTTGGTATGTTTCTACTTTTTCTTAAGAGATCAGTCTGACAGGTTTCCTATCTCAGTTACTGAATAATTTCATCTGGGAAAATATAAGTGTGAGATAGAAGCTAACCAAACATGATGTGTGACTAGTCAATATCCTGGTTTGCCTCAGCTATATGGCCAATAATAGTTGAGTGAAAGCCCTTCAAAGGGGACTTGGTTTAAGATTACTCTGAGGAGAAGAGATCCATAAATCCAGGCACTGATGACTGGTTGGCAGTTTTGCTCATCATGGAAATTAAATACTTTCCCCCAAGGTCACACATCGGTGACAAAAGTGGAAGAGGACACACACATTGCTAGCAACATCTCTGTTTTATTTTATTTTATTTTAAGTTGATCTTTCATTAGTTGTTCTAACCTGATCATTAAAGTTGGATGCTCCCAAGCCCGAGGAAGAAGTGGGAAGGTTACAATTGCAGCAGAAATGTGAGAATAATGCATTGTGCTCTGTTGGGCACAGTGGAAGCTGTTGTGGTCCCAGCTGCAGACTGACAGTAATTTAATAGTCCCAGATGGAGCCTTGGGGATGATTTGATACTCAAGGCTGGCAGCCAAGGCCTGCTTTGGTACATTCCTGCTTTTGCACGGTGCTCTTCTACAGAATGGGAAAGGAGAAGGTATAGTACAATAAAGCAACTGATCTATTAGAAGATAAGCTGGGAGGAAAACAACAGAAACACCCAGAATCCCCTTAATCTAACCCCATGTTGCCACAGGCAATCACTTTGGCAGTGACAACAGTTATCTGAAGTGCAGAATTGTTTCAGCTCATGGGACACCTGCTATATCTGTTCAGTGAAAAGACATGGCTCACCACACTTCAAAAATTGGGCCATTATAAAAAATTCAATCATATTTGTGCAGCATATGAGTAAATGTGCTTATTGCTTTAGATTCATATGTGCCGATGTTGTGGCCAATGAGATCTGTGCTATGAGTGGGACAGGCTGGGAAAGAAAAATACAGTTGACTGTATAATCCCCATGTAAATAACTACACTTTAGTTACAAACTTTTCATTATGGAATAAACATTTGAAAAAAAGGCTTCTGTGACCCTCTTGGCATGCTGTGAACATCACTCTTTCTAGTAATTAGGGCCAGGAGATCAATATTCTGAATAGTGTATTTTGCTAATGCTATTGTTCTCTGGCCATTACCAAAAACCTGCTATCACCACAGATAGAATTGTTCAATGGTTATCATGTGTTTTCCATTTTGTACAAGCAAAAACCTTACCCACTGATTTAAAAGTTCTTTGTAATTTATTTGTAGTGGATTTTGTGAAATGCGGAAGTTAAGTTGGCACCTCCAGCTTGTTATTTATTTGTGTTTAGCATGGTTCACCCTGTTCCTAGGAGCTGAAATAGATGGCATGATTTCATTATAAACACATGATCACTATAATCCATTGAGCAATATCAATAAATATTCCCACTTGATTGATGGAAAACTTTGGCTGAGTGACTTTAGGTATGCTAAGCAAGGGTGTTCATGTGCCCAGTGCGATAATTTTAAAACACTGTTAGGAGAGGGTGTACTGGTCTTTTTGCTGACAAACCAGTCCCATAGGATTGTATTTGTGTATTAGGAAGGAATGGGATGAATCCCATATAACTGATTGCTAGCATGGTTTAGAACAATGAAGGTGAATAAAGAAAGATGGATGGTATGGAACTGTCAACTTTGTTAAGTGTGTTGATTCCTGTGAATGAGTAGAATTGGGGGGGGGTGCTATTATTATCAGCTGCAGTAGCAGTATTGCAATGGGTTATGTTGTTTGCCTTTTAATCATATATTGAGTGGTGTGCCATTTGTTGTATCACTCTATGCAGTGGTGGCCGGTGTCCATTGGAACTTTTAGAGCATATGACAGGAGACCAAAATAAGGTAGAGCTAGATGCACCCACAGCCAACAGTAGGCAGAGGCAACTAATTTTAATTCAGGCATAGGCAAACTCGGCCCTCCAGCTATTTTGGGACTACAACCCCCATCATCCCTAGCTAACAGGACCGGTGGTCAGGGATGATGGGAACTGTAGTCCCAAAACATCTGGAGGGTCGAGTTTGCCTATGCCTGTTCTCATTGGTCACCATCTTCCTCCATATTGAGTTCTACAAGGGCAACACTGAGACTGAGGCGGAGGAAGCTCCACCCTCTAGGCCCATTGTAAGTAAGCAGGCAGACAGACAGGCTGCAGCCGACTGAGGGTAGAGTGTGATTGGTGGGGCTGCTAGGCCCTTGGTAGACCAGGCACCACTGATTGGTTGACTGAAGATGGACTTTGGCTAAGAAATAAATATTTGTGCTTGATTATACTTACTTCAAATAGCAAACTCCCTTGGTGTCAGAAAGCTCACTCCACTGGATGCAAAAACTAGTCTTGAGTTGCAGTTTTGCACAAGACCACCCACTGAGGTAAAATTTGAACTCAGGCTTCCCAGGTTTAAGAGCCAATTTTCATTTTATGTTTTGGGTATGGATACCTCAAAAGGAATGAGAGACTTCAAATTCCTCTAAATTAGAAATGTCTGGAAGTGCCCTTAGTTGATCGGCTAAAGTTGATCTACGGTTCTGAGCGTGCTGTTGTAAAGATGATCAAATACCATTTTGTAAGGCTCTTGCAGTCTTAAATATGAACAGATGAAGCATCTGAGGTTCTATATCCAATGTTGCCACAGATTTGCCCTGAAGGAAAAGCCAGCATTCCCCCACCCCCCAAAAAAATATAAAGCCTGACAACTTGTATGACTTCAAATGCTTTGGTACAAAAACAAACAGAGTGAGCAGGAGTAGTTAAATGCTTTTGGCATGTCTCTCTTGTAAGATATAAGGTAAGAATTAAGCCAGAGGGCAGCAATAGGCAAATGCCAAATTCTTGTGGAAAGACATTCTAGGAGCACAGAGAACAAAATAAATGGTATCAGAGATCACAGATGGGGGAAAGCTGACATCACACAAAACTACCCAGATAAGAATAATTAAGAAACAGGAGGAAACCTGAAACAGGAGCTCACTGCTATCACACTGGAACGTAAGAAGAAAGCCCCTTTAAAGTCTTATTAATTTTGGCCTGCTTTGCCTCTAGAGATTTGTCATCTGTTCCTACTCATTTCAGAGCTTCTGATTAACCGGTTTCAATTTAAGCTAGTCTTAGCAGCCGTCCCCCTCCTTCCCGTACCAGTAAGAGAGCTGCTTGCTTAAGATGATCTCAATCTTTTGAGTAGACCAAAAATAAGTGCCCTTCCTTAGTTGTGGCAGATTGATTTCGTGTGTGTATTTTTCTGTTTCTCTAGGGAATTGGCTGCAGTAAATCAAATTAAGAACAAGCTAAGCTTTTAATAGGGCTTCTTCAATACAATGAACTTTGATTCTTTAAAGTTGAAGTTCATGATCATTATTTATCCTGACACTGTCTTTGCAAGCAATAAAGGGAGGCAATTCTTTAATGGTACCAATTTTTAGTGGAGAATAAATTGCAGTCTGATGCCTTCTCATACATTCCTAGATGTGAAAGATGCAGGTTGCATGGTGTTACGTGACTAGTTTATTTTGGGCTCTTTTCAAGTACCTTCTTCCATAATTATTAAGATAATTACCAAAGCATCTAGAATAAAATATCTAAAATTATTATGTACAGACCTGCTCCAGGATGCTGTCACAGAGATCTGATTAAAGACTGTTGGTTGAAATAGTATAGGGGCAATTATACATCAGTATCATCTGATTACACAATGTGATGGCTTATAGCTGAATGTGAGAACTGCCTCTATTGAAAAAGCACTGTGCTTGATGTGAGATGAATGTTCAAGCTGTGGTCTTTTATATGTGCAACATACAAGCCACTGCTTAAAGCTGCAGTTAGCAAATGATGAACATGCATGTATGACCCAGCCTTTAGCTGGTTTATGCAGTGCCATAGCAACCCATCCAAGAACTATGCAACTGTAGGGGGCTTCCACTCCTGCAGTTATTTTGATTGATGCACCCTAAATGTAAGGCAGTTATGGAACACTTGGCACTTGCCATTTATTGCATTCTTAAAGTGCTTCTGCAGATGTAAAGTAAGCAGAGGAGATGCTATACCATGATTCAATGTTATCCCCTTGATAAAAGAGACTGTCTTTTCTGCAGCTACAGGAATGTGGTGCATTCCCTAGTTAAGGCTTGGGGAATGCACTAGATTTTTTAGAAATTGATAGTACATGTCAGGAGCCACCAAAATTCACAAGGGTGGGTGTGAATTCACATCAGATGAATCAGGGCCAGCTCCTGATTTCTTGTGGGACTCACCCCTCCCTTTCCTCCTCAAGTTACACTCCTCCTTCCTCTTCGCCCCAGCCCTTTACAGTAAAATAGACATTGAATGTTACGTCAACCTCTTATTGTCAAAGAAAACTAATCTAAACTTTAGAATTTCATTCAGTGATTGCCTTTTTCTTTATTTATTTTCTTGAACAATATGGAGGTATAACTTAATTTGCAGTAATATGCAATATTATACCTGGGATTAACTCTCATGGAAGTTAACTTCCATGTAATTTGTTGGAATTATTCACTTCCACAATGGCAGAAGTAATTTCTCTTATATCTAACCCTTTCACCTGGATTTTAAATTGATACACAACTACTCCCCCCGTTCCCCCCCCCCCGAGTTCTGCTCACAAATAAACGAAGGCCAAAGAAAGTTTGAGGATGTCAACTGCACACTCATTTGAACAGTGAAATGTGTGTGTGACAGTGTCATTTATCTACAACGCACAAGGATGAAATCTCTTCAGAGCTATAAATTATTAAATTGATAATCAGGCAGACAGTATACATAAGAGATATACATAACATTTCATGCAGCAAGGTTTTCCTTTAAATGATGGTTATTATCCTGGGATGCCAGCAGCAAAACAGAACTCTTCAGAGGGCAAAACAGCATAAGGAACTTCACCTTCCTCAATTCCCCTCCATAGAGGAGGAAATAAAATTTTGATAGTTCTCAAGCTAACCAAAACACACCACTTGGAAGGTAACGCTCCACTGTGCAGGTAGAGACATTCCTGGTCTTGGATCATCAAGAAGGGGTAACTTGGATAGGGAGTCTCTTTAAAGAAGCCTCCATCTTGCTGTGTTCTGATTACTTTAACTGGAGAGTCCCACAACTTCTGGAAACATTCCTGAGATTGCTGAGGTGTTCTTTCCATCTCAGAATCAGAGGCTGGGGTGGTTTTGCTGCAGTTCTCAGACTTGGGTTGTCCAGCCACCACCTACCCCAGCCTGCCAGTTCTGCTCATCTCTTTTGTCTGGCCCACCTTGGCTCCTCAAACACTAACCAGCTTTGTTTTGGTGGTGGTGGGGATTTAGTTTGGGAAACCAGGGCAGGGTGAAAGTTGCTTTTGAGAAAATGCAGGACAATCTGATGACAAATCTTCCATATAATATTCCCTGAGAGACAACCTTTGTATGGTAGAGCACCCCAGGCTCGGCTAAAATTGAAGGAGTTTGTTCCAATGAAGCAGGAAGTTTGGAGTTTTAGTTCTGAGCACTTTAAAAAAAGAAATTAGCCACTGCCTGGAAACCATTAGTGATATCTTTTTATCTACATTTCAGTCTGATCCCACTCCCTTTGAAGTTAATAGAAAACTCTTCATTGTCCCACCATTGTCTCCAGTAAGATCAGGGTCATGCCCCTTAGCTCGTAGTTCCCTAACAGCAGTTCCAAAAGCTTTGGAGTCACTGATATATATGAAACCTCCCCTCTACAATTTCTTAAATTTATCTTGTAAGTGTGCAACTATGTCACAGGAATTCTCGTGTTACAATTCTCTTTGTCTTCATGCATATCCTACACAGGAAGGAAGAAACTTATTTGACACTGGTAAAGTTGCAGGAAAAAGAAACACACGTTCTAGGGTTTTTAAGGTGACACAACATATTACGCTTTCTTGTTGCTACAGACTCCTGTAACTGCCATCTGCATAGAGAATTTATACAAGAGAAACCCTGGACTTCTGAGCACATTCCACATCAAAGCATGGATGGAGTATTTAGAGGGCAAAAGTATGGGCATGGTTTATGAAAATAAACGTGGGTTAAGGCCCAGATATCTCCAAGTAGGGTTGCTCTGTCTGAAACCCTGGAGAGCTGATGGGTGGATCAGTTATCTGATGAGCAGGATGGAAGTACTAAATTGTTTCGTCCACCACCACTTTTTCCTTCGCAACATCTTCCTGACAGTCACTTTCCTAACAAATTCATCTTGAAACTCTGTCTGGAAGTAGAAGTTGTCAGTAGGTTATTATTTTATTATTAAATTTATATAGCCACCCAGCAATAAATATTTGCTTTGGTAGTGTGCAACTTAACAAAGTTACAATACCATTATATAATAAATGAAGCACCGGTATAGACTATAAAAAATGTCCCTACAGGAAAGACAATAGTACTTCATCTGGACTGAAACTCAGTTTATTTATCCGCATCCAGTCCTTTGCTACAACCAAGTCCCTATTCAGGACATTCTCAACTTCTGATGAGAAAGGGAGAAAGGGATGGATGTCATCTGCATACCAGGGCCATTTCAGCCAAAATCTCCAGATGACCTCTCCCAACTATTTAAGTGTAGATATTGTTATGAGTTGGGTGCAGGCGTAGGCTGTATGCCTGGATCCAGCATGGATTCATTTCCTGGAAAAGCCAGGCTAGCTTCCTGGCGAGGTAATAGTCCTCCAAGTATGAGCCATTAAGATAACGAAGGATGTAGCTCTGTGCCAGATAACAAATGCGTGAATCCCCCTCCCTCAACTCATTGGTAGTTAGAAAGACAAAGGCCAGGATTGAATTATCTGAGCTAGATGACGATAATGATGATTATCAATCACCATCATCCACTTATATGCCTAAAGGAAATATGCACAATATAATACACACAATATAATAAAGCAACTTAAAAGCATAAAATAACAGCAAATGAATTTTAAAAAAGACACAAAGTAGACACCCATGACAGAGACCTATTCATTCAGCTGGGAAAGGTTGGAATCATGAATCCAGCCAAGTGTTCATTTAGACCCTGTTTACAGACTTGACTGTTTTCCCATCCCCTCGTCCACATTCAGTTGCATTCAGCTGCCCCTGAAGATATTTCATTGTTTGTGTTGGGCAGCTCTCTTCCTTTCAGCCGGCCAACCTTGTATTCATCAGAGGATCTGTTTTGTGTAACCCTCACTTCATACTCCATCTTCAAACACCTTAGAGGAGCAACTAATTTCTCACGCTGGGTTAAAGCCAAAATTAAGATGAACTTACTTCGCAATGCGTGCTTTCCAAGAATCCTTGCAAGTTGGAAGGGTTGAATATGAAAAATAACGCCGATGGAACAGCTCAGATCTTTTGTGGCACTCTTCGTATTTGGGACAAGTGTCTAGGGGGAAAATATGGGCGTTCTACATTCTCTCTCTCATACTTTGGTTGATATTGGTTTGTATTGATTTGTTTTCCCCGTGTACTTTTCTTCTGTGCCTGCCATTGGTTTAAACGATAAATCTGAAAACTCTCAGCTCTCTGCAGCGGAATAATGTTTATGGGCTTAGAACATGGCTGGGCTGGCATGAAATAAATTTGAAGTAGCGGCTATCGCATTATTTATCATTTCTATAGCTCTTCTAACACTATAAAGTGCTCTTCTATTCTTACCTTGCTTGTGCTCTCAAGAAACCTGTAAACTAGGTTGGAGTGAAAGATAAGCCCTTTTTAGGTATTAGAATCTCCCGCACAAGTAACATTATGTGGGAGAGAGTGGAGATGAGCTCTGCTGTCCAATCCCCATCAACCTCTATGAGTTGGAAGGCTCAGGGCCATGGTACCTCAAGGACCACCTCTCTCCATACGAACCAAAGGGGACCCTGCGATAACCAAGAGGCCCTTCTTTGTGTGCCTCCTCTACAAGAGGTCCAGAGATTGGAACATGAAAACATGGCTCCTCTTTGTGGAAGGCTGTCGTCAGGGAAGCTCGCCTGGTGCCTTCATGACATATCTTTAGGCACCAGGAGAAAAAATGCTTCTCTTCAACCAGGTCTTTGGCTGATTAACATTCTGTGGCCTCTTAAATGTGTTTGTGTGAGTAGGCTATTGGTTTGCTTTTGTTTTATTGTGTATTTTGTGTTCTCACTTTGTGTTTTTATGCTGTGAACCACCTTGTGATCTTCAGATAAAAGGCAGTATGCAAATTTAAATTTTTTAAAATAAAAACTTCTCTAGAAGGGAGACTTTTACACTCAGGGAGGCTCCCCACATGATTTAATAGCAGAAGCAGCAACTGCAGGCAGGATGGAGCTAGCATGTTTGTCCTTGCTCTCTGGGGATAGAAGGGGCTTCTTAAACCAACACAGATGTAGATTGCCCAAATAGGGCTATAGAAACTTGTTCATGGCCACAGTGGTGATTACTGGTTTGAACCTGGTAAAACTAAGTTTGAACAGGAAAACTAACTTTGCTTTTTATGGAGTCCTTTAATGACACACTTGTGCTTGTTTGGCATCGGTTAATTTATTTATGTTGGGATGAGCTGAAGAAACACCCAGCAGCAGGTCATTCTCCACAGATAGTTTGTTTCATTGCTTTGTTTTGATTGCAGCCATTGATGGGAATCCCAGCTCCTTAAGCATGCTGTTGCAATGGGATTAAAATTCCAAGGCTTTGGTTACAATTTGGGGTATTTGTGTCTTTGTGCTATAACATGCATGCATTGTCACGCAGGAATTAACACTGTAGAACCTCCTTCCTACCTAGCATGTACAGAGACATTCTGCCCAGCAACTTCCGGCTTCCCAGATATGGGGCAGAGGCAATACTGAGAACATTAGAGCAGTGGTTCACTAGGTTGGCTAGGGTTCCCTGGATACATTTCTTCTGGATTCACTTCCAGAAGGACACTAGTGTCTCTGTTCCTCAGGGCATGCAAAACTGTGAACAGCCTGCTCAGTAGAAACCTGATAGTCAAGTCAGGCAATGTATAAGAAGCAGATTCTTCCAACATTCTTCAGCTTTGGTTCAAGCCCAGTTTCACTGTGTAAATGACCAGTCAATCAAGGACTGGTCCAAGTAGTCATTTTTGTCCCCCCGTCCCTCCCAGCTATCTCTTTCTCCCTCCCTTCCTCCCATCTGAGGTAGAGGCTGGTCTTTTAGGGCAAATGGGGTGCTGCCCCCCCCCACTTCAGACAGCACCCACATGAATTACAACCAGCCCAGGTGGTGGTACTGTCTGTCAGCTTCGTCCTCCAGAGGGCCAATCCACCCTCACCAGCAAAACCCTGAATTGTGCTGTTTGGTGGGTTCATACTTGTGCCCTTTCTATATTTGCCCTGAGAACCTCTCCAGAAAACCCATGTTTCTTTATCCGCTATTGGGTTATGCTTAGTCCAATTTTGTGCATCTGCCTTGCTTTGACCTTTGTGCGTGCTGGGGCTCAGAGCGGCTGTTCCTAAGATAAGTTGCTAATGATGCTTTAGCTTCCCAGGGTACAGACAGCTGCCCTGTGGGGCTCAATGGAGTGGCAGGGCCACTGCTGCATCCACAGCCCAGCTGAACGTGCCAACCTGAGCGAAAGGTGGAGGCAGGCAGTTTGCTGTGTCAACCTGGAGCTGGCACAGTGATCTGCCCCCTCTGTCTTTGTGTCACTCTGCAGGTAGAGGCAACGACGACTGGCAGGGCTGCACAGAGGGACATCTCCACCCAGTTCAGCACTCTCCATTCCAGTCTGGAGCAAAGGGGGTTTGGATTGCTCTGCTAGTCAACATTATAAAAAGATACATTTGCAAAATTTCATACCTATTGTTAAATGGAATACCATACCATTTGCATCTGACAGATCACATTGCATAAAATTGTTAAATTCTCTTTTGGTGACAGCATCGTTCCTCTACAAAGCAGTCTACCCCCAAACTATAATGTCATATCTATTGTCTTATTTTTGTTGCTCATAGAGTCTGTTCATGAAAATTTACTTGAAGTTATTCAGGCAAAAATAATCTTAGGTAACCTATCCTCAGATAAACATTAAGCTTAATTCAATAATCAAATGGGTTCAGAGCTTTCCTTCATAATGCCCTTTTCAGCTCTTAATAGAACCACGGTTAGTATTGTGCAGTGCTTAAGAGCCTGCCCTGGATATTTTAAAGTTGAACACAGCCTGAGTAGCCTTAGGCAAGCAACTACCTCTCAGCACCCATCTGTAATATGAAGAAACTTAATTTTGTTGATTAATTTAAGAGATTTCTAGGCCACCTTTTTGTAAAAATGATCAGGGCAGCTTGCTGCACAAATGACAAAACAGCAACACATAAAAGTGCAATTAAAACCAAACAAAGAACAAATTAAGGCAGTAGTAAAAAAATATATCAGAAAAACAGATAAAGCCAATGTTAGAACTATTTCACTCTACGTTATGGAAAGCCTGGGTGAACAGAAGTGGTTTCACTTGCTGTCAGAATGATATCGCATGTAAGCTGTACTGTAGATGGGCTGCCAAGACTGAAAAAATCCTCACCTAAGGACCACCTCATTACAGGTAGTGGAGAGATCTAGAGGGAAGCCTAAGATGATGAATGCAGTGTCTAAGCAGATGCAAATGATAGAAGGTGGTCCTTAAAGTATCCAGATTTCAGGCTATTTTAGAGTTTCAAAGGTTATGGGATGTTGGTTCACTGTACAGACCAGTTTTAAAGACTGCCGAGATCATTTATGTGAAGCACTTTGAGCGCATTGTCAAGGCCCAACTTAAAGTGGGTCATATTATGGGGTTCCGGCAACATTTCTCCCCGTCCCCATTTCTTTGTAAGAGGAGGAGAACGACAGGGGGAGAAATAAGGAGACACAGGAAAAAAGGCAAGAAATGGACATATACAGTTAGAACATTTAAAGTGGGTTTTGCTCTGAACAAAATGAGCTCTCTTCCTGCACCTGCAAATAGCATAGATAGCAGCATTTAACATCGCTATATTTAAGATGAAAATAACAATAAACCAGACTACCTCAGTGGGGTGATGAGATTATTGTAATTTAAGTTAATGAGGGAGACAGTGGGGAAGAGGAGCAAGAAGGCAGCTAAGACTGCAAAGCGGGAAAGAAATAGTAGCCATGTTTTTTTAGCAGCAATAGGCGTTACCATTAATGGCTACGTGGAATTAAATCTATAACCAGGATTGAAACCCTCTCATGGAAAAAGCAGAGTTGTGTTGCATGTCCCTTTAAGAGTGACTGTTCTGGCTGCTCAGCAATTCATGCCATTAATACCAAGTACTGTAAGTTTCCAGTAATACTGAACTCTCGGTGACCTTCACAGACAATAATTGCTTTAGCATAGGATGGACAATAACAGCAACAAACTCCCCCAAAATAAGCACAGGCTTAAAATACATTTTAACCCTAGAGACCTAAGCATGTAAAGAATACATTGTCTCTCTCCTGTGTTGCTCCATGATTAATAATATAGGCTGGGACAGTTGGGGAGGGGAGAGAGAAAAGGTTGTTTCCCCCCTGAAAAGGATTTTTAGATGTCTCGTGTTCCAGTCTGTCAGCTGGCAAGGAGCCAAGCAACTACTGTGAATAGACTGTCCTGCACAGAGATTCTGTTCTCCATTGTGCTGCTCTCCACTGTGGGCACATCTTAGCAGGAAGTTCTCCTGGGCATCAGAATGAATGGGAGCTGCTCAATCACTCTGTGCTTTTATAGCTCCAGCTCATTTCAGTAGGGTTTGTACAGAAAACACTGGAAAGAATAAACCCACTGAAGTGACATTTGGGGCTCTGAGACGCTTTTTGTGGGGACTATTCTGCCTTCCTCCAAAATGAATCCTATAGGATCAGAACAGGCTCTGTGGTGAAGCAGAGTGAGGCAGCTGCCTCAGGTGGCAGATGCTGAGGTGCGGGGAGTAGACAGAGCTGTAAATGCCATGTGACCTACCTTGCACCCCCTAAGCTAACCTGCTGCCCTCAGATGCAAGGGAGGATAATGCCCTTTCACCAGTATTGGAGGAAGATTCAACTACCAGTCCGATTAGCTTCTGTAGGTGCCTTGGGGGCGGCTGCCATCTTGTCCTTCACCTCAGGCAGCAAAATGTCTTGAGTTGGCCCTATATGGGAGTTCTCTGACCTGGGTTTTCCCCTACCTCGGGAGATACCATTGCTTTCCCTGTAGACGTGGTTTATGCTTCAGTAGTAGCCATGTTTGATTGCTGAGACAGCCGGTGGAGCCAGCTTTCCAGCCCAAGCACCAGGTCTCCTCATTATAGGATGTTCTTCCCCAGAGCCTTCCTGCATATTTTAAAGCTCACACTATCAAAAGTGAAATACACAAAGCCCTTAAATGTTTCCACATCAATACAGCACTTCCATGATGACTCAGACACTCTTCCGCAAATGCTAAAACACTTGCATAGGCACAACTAGGGGATCTAGGGCTTGCCTTCGAAAGCAAAGGGACAAAGATAAAATCCGATACAAAAATCTGACATATCAGACCCTGCACAGATCTCCAAAATGCTTAATACACACACAGCCACAAAACATAACACCCCCTTTCTAAATCCCTGTGGGCATTGCAGTGCCTCAAATTATTGGGCCTGTATAATTTGCATTTAAAATAACTTTGCTGGATTTGTTTATTAAAAGTGTTTCATAAAGAAGAAAAAGGAATGTAATTTTAAGTAGCCAAAACATTCCAGCTTTCTTAACGCTAGATAAGAAGAGATGCTCTCAAGTGGCTAAGAGGAAACTCACTTTTTCCAATCCAATGAAAGCTACAGTATTTAGAAACTGGGAATAAATGCCGTAGCTTGGCAGCTTTGTCAGACATAATGTGCTATTATAGAACAGCATTTCCTCCAGCTCCAATCGGAAACAGCTAAAGATGAAGAATTCTAAATATGGATAGTGAAGCCTGCAAGAGTGTATGGCTGTTTTTCATTAAAAACATCTCTAATATCTCTATAAAAAACGCAATCGTTATTAGTTTGAAATTTGTCCTCTTTAAATAAATAAGATTTTTTTAAACCTAAAGGAATGATCATTCCCATTTCAAAACTTGTGGTTTTGAAAAATGGACACATTCTTGCCTCTTTAACAGCCACTTTGTTTGCTCCTTATATCCACATGTATGATCACTGCCAAATTAATTGAGTGAAGGTTTCGTAATGATTAATGTGGATTACAAAGCTATTGGCATTGTTAGCCCTGCGTATAGCAGTCTTGAGATTTTTTCCTAAACTAGCCACCTCCACAAGTAGGAAGAAGTAGTGGAATATTTCTACAAGGCCAGATGTAAGCCATATGGTATCTACTGTTATAGGCATTAGCAATATGTCTTGGCTGAATCATGTTGGATAAAGTGCCCCAGTGGAAAGGATATCATTGAGTCGTTAGTGTATGACCAGAGGTTTCCAGAGTCTAATCCTTTAGAAGGGGATACTGTGCCTATAAATTTCACCCACTTCTGCCAAAAATGTTATAGCCCCTATTTGTTGATTTTCTGTTTCTAGTTAATGGAGAGACACTCGAAGCTTTGGAAAGTAAAGCAAGTCTCCACTTCATATGCAAAGCAAGGTATGTCTTGTCCGAAGTGAAGTGGCTCCCTACCCGGAAATCTAAGTAGGTGCCAAAGCTTCCCCACCCTTTACTTTTCTGTGCACATCTCTGTTGGAAACCTTTATGTTAATGATGTTTCCCATCAGAGAACTGAATATAGTTATACCTTGGATCCCGAACGCCTTGGTATTCAGACATTTTGGCTCCCGAACGCCGCAAACCCAGAAGTGAGTGTTCTGGTTTGCAAATGTTCTTTGGAACCTGTATGTCTGAAGGGGCTTCCGCAGCTTCTGATTGGCTGCAGGAGCTTCTTGCAGCCAATCAGAAGCCGTGCTTTGGTTTCCGAATGTTTTGGAAGTCAAACGGACTTCCGGAACGGATTCCATTTGACTTTCATGGTACAACTGTACCTGTTTCCTTCTCTTTTTCTCCTCTCGGGGCACAATGCTTGGTCTGAGATTGAACAAATTAATTAAACACAGAAAAACTGAACACGGAAACAGATTAATAATAATAATAATATTAATAATAATAAATTTTATTTATATCCCGCCCTCCCCAGCCGAAGCCGGGCTCAGGGCGGCTAACAACAATAAAACAGTACAAAAGTACAGCATAAACAACATTCTAAAATCATTCATTATAAAATTAATTAATTCAAGCCACTGGCAACCATTGGGCCAGAGCTCCACGAAGATTGCCGAGGGAGGGAGTCAGGCTGTGCCCTGGCCAAAGGCCTGGTGGAACAGCTCTGTCTTGCAGGCCCTGCGGAAAGATGTCAAGTCCTGCAGGGCCCTGGTCTCTTGTGACAGAGTGTTCCACCAGATCGGAGCCACAGCCGAAAAAGCCCTGGCTCTAGTTGAGGCCAGCCTAACTTCTCTGTGGCCTGGGACCTTCAAGATGTTTTTATTTGAAGACCGTAAGTTTCTCTGTGGGGCATACCAGGAGAGGCGGTTCCGTAGGTACGAGGGTCCTAGGCCGTATAGGGCTTTAAAGGTTAAAACCAGCACCTTAAACCTGATCCTGTACTCCACCGGGAGCCAGTGCAGCTGGTATAGCACCGGTTGAATGTGATCTCGCAGCAAAGACCTCGTAAGGAGTCTCGCTGCAGCATTCTGCACCCACTGGAGTTTCTGCGTCAGTCTCAAGGGCAGCCCCACGTAGAGCGAGTTACAATAATCCAGTCTGATGACAATTCCCCCCCCAAGCGCCACCCTCTGTCCCCGACCAGAGAGAAATGAGCGCAGCCATTGAAGGACTGTGCCCTGAATCCCCACGTCGGCAAGGCGGTGGTCCAGAAGTTCGTGATCGATCATGTCAAAAGCTGCTGACAGATCTAGAAGAATCAGCAGCCCCGACCCGCCTCGATCCAGCTGTCTACGAAGATCATCTGTTAGGGCAACCAGAGCCGTCTCGGTCCCATGACCAGCGCAGAAGCCAGACTGGAATGGATCCAGAGCCGATGTTTCATCCAGAAACCCACCAAGCTATTCAGCAACCGCTCTCTCAATCACCTTACCCAGGAACGGAAGATTCGAAACCGGGCGGTAATTGGATAGATCTAAAGGATCTAAGGATCTTGGCAGGGGGTTGGACTCGATGGCCCTTGTGGTCTCTTCCAACTCTATGATTCTATTCTATTCTATGATTCTATGTTTTCTTTAAGAGCGGGCGCACCACTGCCTCCTTCAGTTCCCTTGGGAATGTCCCCGTGCCAAGGGACAAATTGATGATATCCCCCAGGAGGGCCCGCACCTCGTCTGGACACGCTCTAATCAGCCAAGACGGGCACGGGTCGAGAGGGCAGGTGGTGGGCTTTCCAGCTCGGAGGAGTCTGTCCACATCGGCTGGGGATATCCGGTCGAAGTGGTCCAATACTGGACCCGAGGACAGTCGAGGGGCCTCCAGTTCCTTTATTGTATCCAAATTGGCAGGGAGGTCATGGCAGAGCAACAAGACCTTCTCCGCAAAAAAGCTCGCAAATGCCTCACAGCTGTGTGTCAAATTGTTACTTAAATTTGGCTGTCCCTCAAGGGACGTTAAAGACCTGATTATACTAAATAATTGCGCTGGGCGAGAGCTAGCGGATGCAATGGAGGCCGAGAAGTATGACTTCTTAGCAGCCTTCACCGCCATCTCGTAGGTTTTCATAAAAGCCTTATAAGATGTTCTTGAGGCTCCGTCACGGGCACCCCGCCATACTTGCTCTAGCCGTCTGAGGTCCCAGTTCATTTTCCGGAGCTCCTCGGTAAACCAGGGAGACTGGTTTCTACGGGGTCGCAGAGGGCACTTAGGTGCGATCTCATCGATGGCTGCCAGGAGCTGGGTATTCCAGCCCTCAACAAGCTCAGTCAATGAGTCGCCAGGGGGAGCAAGGTCCCGCAAGGCTTGGCGGAATCTATCAGGGTCCATCAGCCTCTGCGGGCGAGCCCAAATCGGCTCGCCACCTAAGCAGGGTGGGGGTGGAAAGTCAATCCTGGCTTTCAGAGCGTAGTGATCAGACCATGGCACCTTCATCAAAGGAGACATGATCACATCTATACCTACGCCAAAGATCAGGTCCAGCGTGTGGCCTGCTTGATGTGTGGGGCCTGAAACAAACTGGGAGAGCCCTAGTGTCGCCATGGAAGACACCAGGTCCAGAGCCTGTGAGGAGGGAGTGGCATCAGCATGGATGTGAAAGTCCCCCAATACCAATAGGTTAGGGAACTCCAAGGCCCAGCCGGCCACCGCCTCCAGCAGGCCTGACAGGGTGGCTGCTGGTGCGCTAGGTGGCCGGTACACCAGCCAGACAGCCAAGCTCTCCTTGGAGCCCCACACTAGGCCAACACATTCAATGCCGGGGATCGATGGCGATGGTAGAGCCCAAAGGACAATCTTCCCGGATTAATAATGCCACCCTTCCCCCCCGGCCCACAGTCCGCGACTGGTGGAGGACGGAGAAACCCGGGGGTGCCATCTCTCGTAAGGTAACTGTTGACCTCATTTCCAATAGATTGTACATATCCAAATTATACACATTGTATGGAGTTTTCGTGTTCCTTATAGTTCCTTATAGTTTACGGAACTTAACTTTTGCAAGTACACATCTTACTTTATTTATTGTTAATCCAGAAGTAGACAGCGTGGTATACTTTGAGGAGGTACTAGGCTGAATACAGACTTTCAGATGAATGGAAGATCGATATTGGTTCTGAGCTCCACAGGAAGGAATGCTTCTCTAGCTTCCCTTGCACATATGTAAATATTCATACCAGCAAAAATGTAACATTGCTGAATGCACACAGCTCCAGTTTTGGTTCTCTGCATATTGTTATGGCTGTTGAGATGCATAACTCATTCTCCTGGAAAAGTCTGTTTTCATAGTAATCTAGTTACTAAGCAATCTCTCAGGTGCCACTGTGGTGGGAAAGCATATCCCAGACAGATTGTAATGACTGCTGACATCAGGCCAGCTTTCCCCCTCGTTCCATATAAAAAGCTAGCAAATCCTAAATCATCAGTGAAGCCACGGTGCTTACTTGCCCTCATCATTCAAGCATGTCTTTACATTGGGGACTAAATCCATCATGACACAGTTTAAGCAAGAAATTTATTACATGGTGTCTAAAGGCCGTTCTGAGTGGGTCTGAAAAATTAAAAGTAGGATTAGGCTTTCAGCACAACGCATGTGCATCCCAAGAAAATATTGCTGAATAAATAACACTGCTTGCTTTAAATTAAAAAAAGATACCACTAGGATAGATATTTATATCCATCCTACACTTTATGTTTCAAGAGCACATAGTCAAAATGACACCGTTGTACCATTTGGATGTTAATGTCAGAAAAGAGAAATGCATTTGAGTAATGAAAAGTTGACAGGGTATAATCCCAATTTATCAAAATCCATTTAAATATCCCCACATTGTCCTCTATGAGCTCTAGGCAGCATCCTTTGCTTGTAAAATAAATAAATAAATGCCAGGCTATGTTCTGGGAGTTGATATTGGTTTGGTAAAATTGACCTTATTAGCAGATTTGGCTGGACTGTGTTATTTATATGCAGACCAAATGATGAGCTTAACTTTCTCATAACTGTTTTGAAAATGCTCTGAGCACGCATCCTTTTATTTTCAGCAGACAAATCCTTGTGGATGGTTGCAACATTGTTGTGCCAGATGTAGTCCATATATCCAAGCATAAAAGGTGTGTAGTATATTTGTAACAATTCTACCAACTATGGACAATGGGGGGGGGGAATCATAGGAGAACCCCAATCCAGCACCATCATATGGCATCATAAGTCCCATCTCACTAACCTTTTAGAGGTATGTTTTTAGTGTTCTTATTTTTAATCTTTCAGCTGCCTCACGTCCTGTAAGGGAAAAGTGAGTTCTAATAATAATATAATAACAGTGAGCATATGGATGGGGTAGACATTATCTACTTAAAACTTAAGGTTTTTTATAAAGTCCCTCACCAAAGATTCCCAAGTATAGCAGACATACTTTAAGATGAACACTTTAAGAACAGCTAAGGAAAGGATGAAGGATAAAGGCATAGGCATATCTCATACTCAAATAAAAGGGGAAAGGACATGTAGGTTGCAATGCACTACATCAGACAGCAGAGCAACCCAAAAAGAAATAGTCCATGACAGCAACCAGTAGTAACCTACTAGCTTTTTTTCTAAGATGTATTCCAGGTACCCATAATTCATGCATTGTCTGCTTACAGCTAGCTTGCAAGGAATGTGAGAGAAAGCAATGTAGACAAAACATAACTGCAAGTGAATTCTGCTGTTGACAGAAGAAATGGCCAACCTATGGATTGGTCTAAGAGAACAGCTAATGACTCAAGAATTTGTCAAGGTTAAATCATAATGGAATCTTTAATAGGTTTCTAATTGTGTAACGGGTGGACTTAACCACAGAGCAGGGATTGCGCCCAGAAAAGTTGTTGTTATGGATGAAGAGTCCAAATGCATATTAAGAGAGATTCAAAACAGAAAGGAGCGGATCTTTGTTATGCAGAAATTTTTCAAACCTTTTCATAGTTAAAATGCCAGGCTGGCCCAAGTGTCTTGGTATTAATAGTTGAAAAATGGCTGTATTTTATGAGAGTGCCTGGAAGGATAAATACATGGGCTATAGTAGAACACACACTTTGCATGAAAAAATACCCCATGTCCAGTTCCTTGCATCTCCAGATAATGTTGGGAAAGATTCCTGGCAGAAACTGTGGAGTCACTACCAGTCGGTGTACAAGGTAAAGGACCCATGTATGGTTAAATCCAGTCAAATACTGCACTAGATGAACCAGTATAATATAGTTTCTAATGTTTTTGGTACTTATTCCAAGTATCCATGTTGGCCATAATAGATACATAATTGTTCAAAGAGATATGGTACATAGAAATGGATTGGGAAGAGTAATGAATGGTGTTGCACATCATCTAAACTGACGTCAAGGATGTTATTGTAGTTTCATTGTCCATTGCAATGAAACATTGTAAGACTAATAACGACTTGGTAAGTAGTTATACCCAGAAAGGATTTGATGTCCCCTATATAGAATGTCTTCAAGTTGTAACATAGCTGTTATTTACTCAGTGCTTACCTGCATAATATCTATTGTAATAAGGAATCTTCCTTTAGCCCTGGAACTTAAAAGTTAATGAAGTCAGCTACAAGCAGGAGTTAGTTATTTCATCAACTTGTCTTTTAGACACTGTTTTGGCATAATCCTGGTAGAATTTGCCTGGAGTAGAGCAGATTGATCTGAAAGTCTCTTACTCTAATAAATGCTTGACCTCGAGGTCTGCTGAATTCACTAGACACAGAAAACTGGGGAACCAATTGCCTTGGTGGAACATCCTATTCTGCAGCCCTCATTTGATAAAGGCCTTGACTGCTTTCAACCTTTTCAAGATGACTAGATGAAAGCTGCTGTCTCAGAGTGGAAAGGTTAATCGACTACTGTGTTGTTAATCAATCACTTGAAAAGACTGAGCACTGGTAACTCCTTCCAGCCACAGGTTCTTGCATAGTCATATGGGACCTTCTCATTCAGCTTAAAGGGAAAACAGGCAAAAACGTAGCCCATTTAAGACCCTGGATGCTGGTTCCTGACCATGGTGAGGCAGTGGTAACTTTAAGTTAACTTTATATAGGGCTGTAAAGGTTTGAGAGGTGAAGATAGTAACAAATACCTGTCAAAAGATGTACGTGCTTCCCCAAACTTTATTGGACTCAGATTCTTAATCTTTATATTCTTTTTTCATGCACTGTGCAGTTTTACTTATAATACACAGTTTTATTTCATTTTATTTAGTTGTTACAAAGTCTCATTTAACGTTACTGTATTTTTACATGAATCTTTAAGGTCCTTCTTCAGGTTTCCCGGCCTAAAAAATATTAGGTGCGTGGCCAATAAGAATAGGGTCCTTTCAGTGGTGGTTCCCTCCCCAGTGAGAGTCACTTGGAGCTTATGTTAAGGTATTTTCGGCAGCAAATGGTCTTATGCTTACACACCTTCTTGAAACATTTAGACCTTGAAACAAATTATATTTAGCTTGGTTTTATATGCTGTTTTGCAAATTATTTTTAGGCTGCTTGCACAAGTTTTTTTATCTGGATATTGTGCTGAACAAGAAACACAAGAAGCTCTTTATACGGAGTCAGACTATTGGTCCATCTTGTTCAGTGTTTCTCGTCTACACTGACTGGCAGTGGCTTGCCAAGGTTTCAGGCAGGGAACATTCCCAGCTGTACCAAGATGCCAGGGATTGAATCTGGGACCTTCTGCATGCCAAGCCATGTGCCAAAGTTTGTTGAATTATTTCTTTACATTTTGTGTAAACCATCCAGAAGACATTGTTAATGGGCAGACAATATGCGCCACAATAAATAAAAAAACAAGTGCACTATTCTTAGGTGGAACATGGCCAACTAAGGCTTAAATGTTGTTCATAAATTCAAATATATTTAGATGGGATACAATTTCATGACATTGGAAGGACAATACATTAAATATAAGGAATTAACAAAGTCCGTAAGCTATCCAGAAGAACAACAAAAAAGAGTATCTCAACAGGAAGTATTTAAAAATCTTGCAATTTTATTTGCATATAAAGGCCGCTAGATATATAATATCGCAATAAATTTAAAGAAACAACTGTTTTCCTAAATTCCATTAAGATAACATAAACAGAATAAAGCTCAATAGCATTTACAGTGGTAGAACAGAAATAACTATTTGCAACAATATTTTGTGCTAGCAAGATTGCATTTACACACAGTGCAAAATAAGGGAAAAAGAAATGGAAAGACAATTCAAGAATATTTTAAATATAAAGGACAACAAAGCCTTATTTTAGTTAGGCTTGATTGTATTCATTTGATTCTATACATGCCTGAAACTGCACAAAGATTTTAAACTCAAGCTCTTGAAGGCCTCGAGCGCTTGGAGAGAGAAAAATGTGTCACATCCTTCATAATTTAGATGTGCTGTACAGCATAAATTTGCAGATGCTATACTGGCAACATTAAATGCCTAGCTTAGTTATAATGCACAAAAAATATATATAAAAATCCATATTTAAAAGGAGTCCGCATTTACATGTTTTTACTGCATGGAACACCTGCTCATTGCAGTTTTCATCCCCGTATTTTTAAAGCTAAAATAATTTAAGAAACTCACCCAAACAGTGACAATTTAGATAATCACATACAAGATGCTGCTATCTTATTGTTCATTAAAGCAGGCAGAGACAAACTAATCCTAGAAGGCTATTTTCCTCTCACTGATTGATAGGCAAGAGTTTACAGTATGCATATATATCAGTGGACAAATAGACTATCATGTGATCTCTTGTGAGCACAGGAGCTCGGATGGGCTGAGAATTTCCCAATGGATTCTCCATACTCTTCAATGGAGGAACCTGAAACCATACACTTAAAGTGTAGATCAGCAACCCGTTGAAATGAATGGGAACTCAGTCTCCTGTGCAACAGCTCCTTGACGACGATCTAGCACAGCATTAGGCACACTTAAGCCCATTTATCTCAACAGGCACAAGCACATCTTACTCTGTGTTGGATTGTGGTCTATAATTGCAAAGGAGCATTCACAAAACCCGGGTCACAAAACATAGTGTGATAATAAAAACAAAAGAAGAGGAGAGGGTGGCATTTTATCATTAGAAATGTTTATTTTTTTAAAAAAAAATCAAACAATAACAGTTGTGCAAATTTGGGTGTTTTGTTTTAAACACTGCCTTTTACATTTTTATTTAATATTATTAAAATAAGGTGTCTCACTCATTAAAAGAAAGCTTGGCTGTCCTTTTGAGAACACTAACAATTTACAATGGCAAGTTAATTAAGAAAACATAAAACTTCATTTTACAAATTCACAATGATGTATCAATTTCAAATGGATGCTGCATTTTGCTGCACAACTTCTATCTCTTTCTTTTTTCCTTTTGTACCAACAATTTACAAAAAAAAAAGCCCCACATCATTTGTAAAGAAACATGTTAAGAGAATGGATGTTTAATTAGAAAAATGGCAGTTTATAGACTTTCCCCCACTCCAGTGGTGCTTCATGATCCTTGCGGGGTTGGAAGGTCAAATATAATTGGTGGGTTGGTTGGTTGAAAGCTGACTGTACATGTTGAGGCATTTATGTACGTTGTGTAACCGTCTGTCATAATGCCGTAACCTGTAGGGGAAATGTGTCACACTTACTGTAATGTAAACAAACAATGCTGACCTAGTACAGTGCCTCAGGCTGGAGAAAAGAAAAAGCTTCTTGTAAGCAGGCCTTTTGAATTGAGTTCAGCTAAGCCTTTCAAACTGTTCTGAGCACTCCAAAGCCAGCACATCATTTCCATTTTTAAAAATGCAATAGGCTTTAATAAGAGCCACCTGTTTTTGTTTTTGTTTCTTCCAAATGGAGCAAAGAAAAAAGGGGGGGAAGCCTGTTTTACAACAGAACTGAACACAAAAGAGGGTGTTGGTTTATTTTCCATAGCTCCTTGGATCTTTTGTAACCTGGAATTTTTCAAGCGTAATAATGTGAAAAGTGTATTTTCCACTGAGCCCCGTCCCCCTGTTCCTTTCAGACACTCTTTACCGTGGATTGCATTTTGTTGAATGGACCTTATTCTCAAGTAACTGTGCATAAGATTAGATTCTTCCTACTCCGTGACAATAATCCTGCTAAACAATACATTATCCTAAATCTATCTATTATTATTGCTGGTCTTAGGCATTTCTTCTACCTCCAATTCAGCAGTAACACATCCCACTAAGGAGAGTGAAAGTGTACTTTAAAAAATAAAAACAGGAGGATGTCTTACAGCAGGGGGTCTGCAACCCGTGGCCCACGGGAGTCGTTTAAACGGGCCCCCGAGCCGCCCCCGAACTGAGTCGCCCACTCAGCAAGTCCCTGCGTGCTGTGCTAAATTGGCACAGAGCAGGGACTAGCTTCCGTTGCACCAGAAATCACGTCTGCACAGACGCTGGAAATCGAGTCTGCGCAGACATGATCCAGCACACGGAGTGACCAGGCAAGGTAAACCTTGCCGACCCCTGTCTTAACGGAAAGCCCCGTGTTGAAATCATGCACCAGGTTATGAGTCGTAAAAACTTTGTACAGTGGTACCTCTACTTACGGATGTGATCCGTTCTGGGGTGCTCTTCGCACCCCGAAAAGTCCGTAAGTAGAGCACCACTTCTGCGCATGATGCAATAGAGTGCTCCTGCACATGCGCAAAGCGTGCAGAACGCTTCTGCGTGTGTGGCAAAACCTGGAAGTATATACTTCTGGGTTTGCCGCATTCACAACCCAAAATCCACAATATGAACCTAATGCAACTAGAGGTATGACTGTAATTGTAGTCATCGCCAAATCTGCATGAAGGAAAGACCAGGGACCCATCATTCTCTGAAGAGCTGAGTCATGCATGGGCTGTGGGACGGGATGTGCATTCAATGCACACACCATCTCCTCAAAACGTATGCATGGACCATCAGAGTTCATGTTGACAATAGATCTTGGAGGAAAACCATACATATAAGCCATTATGCCAGAAACTGAGTAGTTTGGATGGAATGCAATGAGTACTACGCTGGCTTAATGCTGTGTTGTGCTAGCATCAGGAACTCATACAAATTTGCACTGTGCAATAGGCTGAGTGAGGATGGAACAACTGTCTCCACTGGTACAGCTTTATATGGCACTGGAAAGAGAAGGGAAGCCTGCTGGAATGGAACTGGGGGGCAAATATCTGCACTACACATGAGAACAACCATTTCATAATTGTTGTGTGGCCTCTTTTTGGTGTTTTCTTTCACCTGGGCCTGGCTGCTGGGCCCAAGTTAAGGGGGCAGAAGAGTCACATGTGCATTATCTGCTTCTAGCAAGGAACGTGTGTGCAGGAACCTTCTTCTGAATATATTGTGGGCGAGGGCAGAGTGGAATGAGACATTTAAAAATTAAAATACTAAAAAATATTAGGCTCAATCTTATTCCCTTTATTGCCATGAGTCATTTCTTGATGAAGCAACTCATATTAAATGAATTTGTATAATCTAAGTGCTCTTGAACACTCATTAAATTTGCTTAATACTTACAGCATGTATTACCAACCAAGTTGCAGACTTAAAATGGTACAATCCTATGTCTCACAGTGGAATTTCATGAGGCCCACAGGAAGAGGGCTTTGCCCAATACCACTGGAAGTTTGATTACTTTCAATTTGCAGTGCAACTAAAAAAGTTGCAGGCACTTTGCATGTTGCAGTTAAGACTTTTTTTTTTGCCTTCTGGTATTCACATAGCATTGATATGCTCGCATTAATATTTACTTTTAAATGGTCATTCATTTCCTAGATGTACAGGAGCACTGCATGGATACTTCTGTGGTTAAGGCTCTGCTAATGGTTTTTTTCACTAAAAAAAAAATTATTTACAGGACTATATAGTCCAGGCATAAAAACTAATCCAGGCATAAAAGCTAATTTGCTTCAAACTCATGTGGACTGGGGTTGGGGTTGGGCGTATAGGCGAAAATAAACAATATCAAGCAAGTGAGCCATCTTCTCTTCTACAAAGTTGAGAACTTTGTAAGCCTATAGTTAGAGAGAGCAGAGAATCCTAGGGAGTGAATTTAATACAAAGCATTTTAATGTGTAACTTTTAGCTCTATGGTCACAAAGCCTTGCTCTCTTTCCTGCAGCACTTTTAGTATTTATCTCACTAGGATGCAACAGCTACTTAGGTTCGTTAAATATTTAAAAACAATGTGTTTTAAGCAATCTCTCAGTACCTTGTGCTCAGTTAAGGAAGCTTTCTGCACTTAGAAATTTGCCTGATTTGAAATTAGCATGGGAGCTCAATGTTTTGAAAAGCTCATCTGAAATATCAACAAGCTATTTATTAAAAATCCTGTATGAAATTTAATCCAGAATATTCTTGTTAAAAACTCCTTTTTACTTGAGCTTTTATTTTTTCCATCTGCTGTAGTATTTGGGTTATGCTGTTCACATCTTGAATGTTCTATAAGAAACATATGCAGAATGAAGCCACTTGCTGCATATAAAATAATTATAGATGGTCTCTTTTATGTGACTGGCTCTAAATCGTTTAAAGATGTCCTCCACATTGGCAGATCATACAGGATTCTTGGTGGGCAGACAAAAATGAAATAAAATGGATTTCACCCTTATCTGCTAAGCCTTAGGATGCATCAAAATGGTGTTTTGAGGGCCAGGGGCTGCAAATATGAAGGCACTTTTATTTTGGGAGACAATTTGCTCTCTACCAGGAAGATTATACTTTTAGCATTGTGTTTCATCTGCTGTATTTTCTTTGAAAACATTGTTTTATAATGATCTGTGATTTCAAGTGTTGTAAGCCACCCTGAGTAAATAAAGAATGCCTTGGCTGGATAGAAATGTTTATATTTAAAAATTACATAAAAATAAATGGAAGTCCAACAATCCCTTGTTCCTGTGACCTCCAAGTGGCTGAGCAAACAGAGGTGGCACCAGGGACAGTGGAGCCACCACTCTGTGCTCTGCATCGCCTTAGTGGTGACACTGGTACACGCTCAGCTGTTCTAAAGTCAACTCCCCCTCTTCCAGTATTGCAGTAAGCAATGGTTCTGATGTATCAGCGGTCAGGGTGTTAGGGTCAACCCAAAGTTGCCCCTTAAAAAAAGCATCCCAACAGGTTTGCTTTGGCAAAACTTGGTTGATACCGGAAAAGAATTTGTTCGGGTGCTGGCTGACAACAGTATTTAAGCTGAAAAAGAAATAACCCACCAGGTAAACACTCTTCGCTGTTTTGGGATTAAACTTTTAAAACTTTTCAAAGACCCCTCCCTCCTTGTCACACTTAGTCCCATTTTAAGCAATACCCAATCCAGCGCTGGCCCAAGGCATTTTGCGACCTGAAGCAGAGCCCAATTGCACTCCTGCTAGGGCCAGCACTATAAGAAGGCTTGACACACCATTCTGTGCCAATTTCTGTCTTCATCTCCTTCCTGCCACCCAAAGGCTCCTCTGCTGTGTGGTGGGGGCCCTGACTCAGTCCCTCCTTTGCAGGGCTCCTAGCACCAGCTATGCATGCTTACCCAGAACTAAATCCACTAGGATTTACCCCCAGGTAAGCTTGTATAAGATCCCAGTGTAAATTAGCAAAGAAATATGAAAAGACTATTCATTCCCCTTTTGTGACTGCTGTTACTGATAGCAAACTTTATTCTGGACTATAAGGACCGATATGTGGAGGCTAGACAAATGCATGTCCTTTTACTAGAGAGCACAGCACTTTTGGGGTCTCTTTCCATTCCATTTCAATCACTGCCCACCATTTTGCCCCAGGTTTACTACTTTTTCCTCTCAAAAATATCATTTGTTGATATGATTATAATGGTTTGTATGGCCACCTGGGAAAGAAATCTCAAATATATAAAAGCCCTGACTGAGCACCAAACAATTTGCTTTATAATTGAGTCAATTTTATGTTTGTGGGTTGTCTGAAAATCTCCTTCTAATGTAGAATAGCACACCATTTAACTCTGGTATTATCTTAGTAAACATCCTCATATCTAGCATAATTCTTACCTTCATGGATTCCACCAAAGACATGGAGTTTGGGCCTTACTCGCCTTTGTACTGTGTTTAACAGTTCCACACAGCCAACTCTTTGAAGCTCCTTTGGAACCCAGTCTCGAAAACCTAAAAGCAAAATGTAATCAATGTTCTTAATTTTCTCTATTCAGGTAAGGTTTCATGCAGACTTTCAGGAAGCCATAACTCACTGAAGGTTTATTGCATTATCTGTAACCCTAACGTCTCCATTAAAGCATACAATGGCTTTTAAGAAACTTTTCATTGTCACTTTGTCTCTTTTAGGTTCCAAGGGATTCTTTTTTCTTATTTGATGTCTGCCCCCTCCTTCCCAGTTAACATTTTTCTCCACATAATTTGATTTATTAAACTACAGGTATAGATTCTTCTACATAGCGTGAGGCTCTATGACATTTATTCCCGGCAGCGGTGCATCTTCCTGCTCTCTCCCCTGCTCTTTCCATAATGGTCTTTGCCAAAATGGTCAGGTGATGACTGCTTGTCAGACACTGCAATCCTGTGCACAGTTATACAGAAGTAAGCCCCACTAAGTTCAGTGGGACTTATTCACAGATGAATTTGTAGAAGATTGCAGCTGTAGTTACTTTCTGCACAGGCTGGTCGGTATCAACTTTAGTACCTTATCTATGCCAACTATTCGAAATACAAACAGCGCAGCATAAATCTCACAGTATCCCTATGAAAACGAACGTGATCCTGCTCTGTTCCACTCAAGAGTCAGCACATGAAAATGTAACTGTGTGCATAAAGCGTTCCCCAAAACTGAAGAGAAAAGGGTAGTTCCTCCTTGTGCAGAGTCGCATGTATATCTTTATTTTGAATATATGGATTGGAAAATGCGCCCTTCAGTGATAATACTTTGCAAATGGGATTTTCTGCTGAAGAGAACTGGGCAGTCCCAAGACAATAACCTTCCATGACTTCGAGAAGAATGAGGTCTGCCAATACCCATTTATTCCCAAGACCTGGCCATGAAGAAGGCAATGCAGGGCAACACGGAAAAGACTCTCAGCAAGTTAGTATTAATTGACTGCTTTAAAAGAAAAAGCCACTAAGTTCTACAGATAATGCAGAAAATCCATAAAGTCTGACATCAATTATTACAAAAGTCTGCGGTCTGAAATAATGCATTCATAAAGATCAGAAGAGTGGAAAGATCCGAGAGGAGCAAGAGCTATATCAAATATGAATGGAGGTTGCACATTCCTCCTTGGTGTTGCTTAATCAACTTGAAAGGTGTTACACCAGGGACAAATTTGGCTAATGCTATTTCAGCACCACAGGACATTCGTTCAGCTGGTTCATTTCTTATGAACATAGGAAGCTGCCTTAATATCAAGACAACTGGAAAGTAGTTATTGAGTCCAGTTGAAGGCATAGTTCTACACCGCAGAACAGAAAGGTGACCAACTTCTCCCCCCTCTCCTTAATGCCCCTTAATGACTTGGCTAAACGGCTCACTGATGAAACTCTTAGCTCAAGATAGCTGTTTGTTGGCTTTTGTGTCACTTACCAAGAGGAGGTCCATGAGTCATTAATATATCAATACCTTCGGGAATAAGATTCCACTTGTCCAACAGTGATTGACCTCTGGGTAGGTTAAAGCCCCATCCATTAAACCATGGTGTCCTTTGAAGGAAAGAAGATACATTGTGTCAATATGGAAGAGTAATGGTTTTCGTTTTGGTTTTTTAATTGTGCATAGAGCAAATTATTTGTAGATAGCGCTTCTTCACGATTACCTACAGGCAAAAGGGCTGAGAAACAGACCTGTATTTCAATATAACAGTGTAAGTCCATTGTCACAGTGAACCCACACAACTGGTCACAGTCTCCAAGACAGAAAAAATGGAATGTTAAAACATCTTTTTCTCACCAAGGTTTAAGACAGAAAAGCTATAATTTGCTACATTAATTATACAAATGATGATTGCAGGATTGATTCTTCGGAATAATTACTTCCTTGTAGGGCACCGGTGGCTGCCAAAGGTTATTTTTCAAAAACTGACGTTTCACTAAGCAAAAATAATTTTCTGAAATGCCAATAGAAGGTTTCACAGTTTAATTTACATTCAAGATTTGAGTTTTGCCATGGCGTAGCCATGACCTAACACTGGAACAAAACAGAATCCCCACATGCAACTATGGCTCAGAGAAACTCTAGTGCTAGAGGAGGCAACGTCATTGGTAAATTGTGTTAATCTCACAAACACTTCTGAGTGACAGGAGAGAGGATTTTAAGTCACCGCGAGAACCCACTGAGAATAACTAAAAGAAAAAACTTTCCCCATTGTCCACCCCATTTATAGTATGATTGTTAACTTTCCCCTACAATTGGCAGTTGTGCCCCTTGTACTTCTGTCAGTTAGCAACTACCATGGTATCAACACTGAGATTCTTTTTAGTTCTCCAGTCTATTTTGCTCCACATATGCAAGTTCTAACTTGCTAAACAGCATACATAGCCTCACTATTCACCTAATGATGACCACCCCACATGCTACCATAATTAGCTACAGTGGCTTCAAACAGTAGCACTCAACACTAAATCTAGACACTGAAGACTGTCATCTGGGTCACCAGTTACTAATCATAAGTTATTTACTCTTCTGCTAAACTCTCCTCTCTACCACTACCTTCTTAAGCACCTTGCCCAAAAAGGGAGTGTTTGCCACAGGATGTCCACTGAAGACAATCTTACTCGGCTATGAGTGATCACCAAAGTAGTAGTAGTAGTAGTAGTAGTAGTAGTAGTAGTAGTAGTTTAACTGGCAGTTTTACGGTTGTTTAACAGGTCCTTCCCTACTGATCCTGTCAGATGTTAACATCAACAGAAGGGGCTCTACTGGTTCAACTACTCTCATAAACTGGGGGGTGGACAGCCTAGAAGAGGGCATTTCTGTGGCAGCCCCTAAGTTATGGCACTCCATGCCCACAGGGGTGCATCTGGCTTTTGGCAAGTTTTAATTGTCGTAAGCTGCCCTGGATCCCTAGAGCTAAGGGCAAGTACTTAATAATACTATAAAGGTAAAGGGACCCCTGACCATTAGGTCCAGTCGTGGCCGACTCTGGGGTTGCGACGCTCATCTCACTTTACTGGCCGAGGGAGCCAGCGTACAGCTTCCAGGTCATGTGGCCAGCATGACTAAGCCTCTTCTGGCAAACCAGAGCAGTGCATGGAAATGCCGTTTACCTTCCCGCCAGAGCGGTACCTATTTATCTACTTGCACTTTGACGTGCTTTCGAACTGCTAGGTTGGCAGGAACTGGGACAGAGCAACAGGAGCTCACCCCGTCGCGGGGATTCGAACCGCTGACCTTCCAATCGTCAAGTCCTAGGCTCTGTAGTTTAACCCACAGCGCCACCCGCGTCCCTAATAATAATATAGATGTTTGCTAAAAAGCAGTGTAAAACCAGCAGCAACAACATCACCAAGAATTAGCCCATCCTCAGGGACAAATTTCAGTTTTGAAACCCTATGCATATTCACCTATTTGTATGGCTGTAGAAACCTGCTTTTATGTAATGTATATTCCTGTTTTTTAAAACAACAACAAAGCAAACCACAAATGTAGCATATACAGACCTCTGGGTGAAACAGTCTTTTTCCCTTAATACAATAAACAAATAGCTTGGGAACAAAATTTTCAAAAAATATTCTTTTCATAGCCTACATATACCTCAAATCCATCTCAAAAGGAAACACTCTCAAGTAATAGCAGTAATGAAAGCCTTTTTTATTTCTGCCGGCACTCAAAGTAAAATGCACAAACACCCATGATTACTAGGGAGGAAGATCATTCCATTTGCAGTACAAAAATTATAGGACAGGGCATTAAATATGCATTCACAGAATTGTTCAATTACAGGACTGCCCTGTAAATATGGCCTGAGAGTATCTATTTCAGTTTTACATTTGGGTTGTAATAATAGAGAATGTCCTGAACTGAATGAACTGAAAAGAGAACAGGTGACCTTTTTGCAAAATAAAGAGGAGCCTTTCAATAAAACGTAAGAGTGCACAAATATTTGCATGCATCTGTGCCCTTTCTCCATTTAATGAAGTGAGTGGAAAGGAGCATGTTCGTAACACAGAAAACTATTGCAAAGGCTGAACCTGTAAACACAAAACCATAGAAAGCAGAAAATGCATTAAACAGAAACCTTTATTTTATTTTATTTTATTTTAAATAACATTTCTTTCTGTAGATACCCAGGAGGCACTTACAATGTTTAAGTTAAGCAACAGCGGCCCATGCTCTTGTTGCTATTTGGTTCTTTAAGAATTTATAAGAACACAGTCGGGCACCTAATCAGCATTGTGGTATAGCAACCTATGAAGAGTAAAATAAAACTACTTTTTCATTATATTTAGGGTAACAGTCATTAGGGTATTCAGGACTCATAGCTTAGTAACATACCTCTTTCATTGCATGTATGAAGTCCTTTGTATCCACGGTTTTTAAAATTTGGACCAAAGGCTTTCCACCTCTAGCTTTTTATCCAGATGAGCCAACAGATAACTGGCTAAGATCATCTACCTCGTTCCACAAAACCAATGGCAAACTTTTGCATTCATTCACCAATCACACTTGTTTCCCACCTGTCCTCCAGAGAGCTAAAAGCAGCACATTGGGATTCATACTTTACTCACACAACAATCCTGTACAGTAGTCTGGCTAAGATTTGAGGCCAAACTACTTTTTATGTCTACACTGAGTACCATGATGGAAGAAAGATGTTATCGATCTAAATGTAGGGATCAAAGAAACAAACAAAACATGTAACATGTAGCCACATCTCTTATTTTTCTTTAGTTGACAATAGCTACCACCACCCCAGTTGTTATAGGGATGTCATAGCCTAGAAAATCCACCCCCCATGGCTATGAAGTCCACTGGTGCCAATGATAAGGTTTTTTTAAACTAAGCTTCATAGATGTGCAACCGGGCTGACATTTTTGTGAGGTCATGGCTCGGATTCTGTGATTCCAACAACAATTTCCCCACAACTGCAACTAAAGAAAAACAAAATCAGTAGCTACACGCTATTAAATTAAGTGTAATATGTAGTTTTACCCTTAGTTTTTGTTTTACTTTAAGTGGCGTCTGTACTGTTCATTGCCATACCTGAAAATGGTTATTAAATCAATAACATATTAATCAAATGGTAGTGCCTAGAATCACCTTCCATATTTGGTGGCAGCTTTAGTGGGATGAAAGTGGATATTTTATAAATGGTGGCAGCAAGTCAGGATAGTAAGAGATAGTAATAAGTATACACCTTCCCCACCAATAGATGGGATGAAAGACAAACTCTCCTTCACAGCATCTATGGCTGAAAAGGTAATAATAATAATAATAATAATAATAATAATAATAATAATAATAATAATACAGTCACATGCCCGCAATTGTGATAGGAGATGTATGAATAGGCCATGAAAGTCTGCTTTGTATTATAGATTCCTTCTAGGTCTTAAACAAAGACAATGATCATTGTTCCTTTTCAAAGGAATATTTAGTTATTTTGATTATGGGGGGGGGGGGAGGGAATGAAAACCCAAGGGAAGCATCCTGGTCTCCCCACCACAGGAGTGTAGAACAGGGAAAACCCATTCTTCAGTGCTGAATTGGAGCAAAGGTAAATGGGGTTTTCCACAGATTCACATTGGCTTCAATTTAGTGCTAAATAATGGGTTTTCCCTGAGAAAGTGATGGGACAAGTGGAAAACTACTTGGACGTGTGCTTTCTAGGCATGGGAGAAGCCCAGATAATTTGGATCCATTAAACTAAAAATATTATATAGCTACTAAATTCAGTGGGAACTAAATCCTTTTAAATCCAAGACTTTCAACTTAAGCAGGTGATATATTGGGCTGCTTGTTAGTAGTGACTAGACTCTGTCACGCAAGGTTCATTCCCCCTCATATCCTCTCATAAGGTCATGTGTTGCAGATGTTTTGTTTGCTTGTTTGTTTCCTTTGGTGCAAAGGGATTTTCAGGCTGTTAAGAATTTATATTAGCAAAAGAAAGGTCAAAGAAGGGCACTTTGTACTTGGAACAGAAGGGAACAATGCTCAAGATGGTTTTTCATTTTCACAGAAGTGTGTATGAACTCTTGAACTGGCTACTGAAACAGCTCCTGCCTCTCTCTCTTTCATGCAGCCAATTTACCACTGGAAAGCATTTGTTCCATTGTATTCAAGAATCAACAGTATCCCAAGGTTTAAGGAGGGTTTTTAATTTATATATGGGGAGGAATTCAACATCGCACTAAGGCGATTGTTCTGTCAGGTCAAGCATTTCAGCATTAGAAGACAGCACCTTCAGTGTAAGAAGAATCCGCTGGATCAGGCCAATTCCTCATCTAGGCCAACATCCTGTTCTCATAGTGGCTAACCAGATGCCTACAGGAAACCCACAAGCAAGAGCTGTGGGCAAGAGCACCCCCAAGGTTGTTTCCAGCAAGTAGTATTCAGAAGCACTTCCCCCTTCAACTGTGGAGGTAAAGCATTGCCATCTCTAACTTTGGTAACTTTTACCAACTTTAAGAGTACTGGACAAATTAATGGCGAATAATTTGTCCAATCCTTTTAAAGTTGGTGGCCATCAGTGTCTCCTGTGGGCATGAGTTTCTTAGCTTTACTATGTGCTGCATGAAGAAGTACTTTCCTCGTACAGTGGTACCTCAGGTTACCTAATTTGTAGTACTTAATTTGTTCCGGAGGTCCGTACTTAACCTGAAACTGTTCTTAACCTGAAGCACCACTTTAGCTAATGAGACCTCCCACTGCTGCTGCGCCGCCAGAGCATAATTTCTGTTCTCATCCTGAAGCAAAGTTCTTAACCAGAGGTAATATTTTTGGGTTAGCGGAGTCTGTAACCTGAAGCGTATGTAACCTGAAGCGTATGTAACCTGAAGCATATGTAACCCGAGGTACCACTGTATCTGTCCTGAATCTCCCAACATTCAGCTTCATTCCAAGAATTCTAGTGTTATGAGGGAGAAACACTTTTCTCTATCCACTCTTCCCTTGCCACACAAAATTTTTTATAAACTTCTTGTTAGAATTCCTGCTCCATGATTGCAGCCATGGGATTGTTGTCTATCACACGACGGTATATGTTTGACTCTACAGAGGGGGAAGTGACGGAGACAGGATGTTTGTGTTGCTGTGTTCCGTGAAGTGGGACTATTGTCCTTTGTTCTTTTTCTCTTTGCTGTCTGATGCTAGAGAGAGAGGGAACCATGTTGCAGTGCTCCGTGTGTGTTTATATGTAAATAAAGTAGATTAGCCAAAATGCTGAGTTGCTGAGGTCTGTCACGCATGATGCGCAAACTCTGTGGATCCCTAAGTGTGCCGGTGTCGGTTGGCATCGGTCGCTGTGATGTTCGGGCTGAAGAAAGCTTATGAAGCTCCCAATCGACCAGGAGGGAGGGAACATGCCAGTCGGGCATGTGTCTCTGCCAGGGTCCTACTCAAGTGTAGGCTGAACTCCTGACACTTCTGTCATGTCGCTTCTTACCTCTCCTATTCTCTAAACTTAAAAAAGTCCAAACCTTGCAATGGTTCCTCATAGGTGAGTCGCTCCACACATTTGAATATTCTGATTGCCCTTTTCTGAACCTTTAATACCATTGCAATATTCTTTTTGAGATGATGCAACTTGAATGATTTTCCCCTCCCCCTGCATGCAGTTCTTGGGGGTGCTCTCAACCCCGTTTCCCAAGCAAATTCTAGGGGGCATGAGGGATGTGTGGTGAGAGGGGGAAAGCTCCATTGATTGAGTGGAAGTCATTATGTAGGGCTTCTGCTGACAGGACTCATTAGTCCACTGGCACCTGAGTATCATATGAAACTGACTGATATACTGAGATAAGTTCAGATAAACAACAGACGGAACATGATTAAGTTTGTGCTCCAGAGGAAGTACCCTTGCAAGACTGTAGATTCCTCTAAAGCACTTACAAAACCACGGCAAAACTGAAACTAAGAAAAGCTTCTCATATGGCAAAGATGTAAGGGAAGCAGAAAGCACAAATGACTTGTGCTTCCCATTTACGCTATTATTTTCCAAAACAGAATTGCTGCCTCTGGTTGGAAGATGTGCAAGCTTGCATTTCTACGTTTTGTTCCTGTGCAAACATTTCAACAGCTGTCTTTTCACACTATAATTTCTTAACACACCTGATCACTACTTGAAATTCCCACAAAACACTGGAGAAAGGAGGTCTGTAATTCAGTATTGTAAAATATAGAGTATCTGCAATAAAAAATCCAAATTCTGCTATTTGGCTATAGTACACAATTAGTATGCAAAATACCCCACTTTTCCACCTTCAGCCAACAAACAATATTTCTTAAGAGGTGTTGAAGAAAATGAAGCCCTTTCAAGTTTGGTCTTAAGGTAAACTCTATATAATGATTTTAACTTTCAGTTACTAGTCGGGAAACAACAAACCCTTCAGCCCTTCTGAAGTATTCCAGACCCTAATTACACTGCAAACTAGTTAATGAGCTATGGGGTGTATTTGAATATTGCAAAATGACAAAAATAATCTCTGTCTTGACTAGGGCAAATGTCAGCTCACTTAAGAGTAAACACAAAGATGCAGTGTGTTTACGTTTTATGTGCTGACAGATTTGAACTTCCGCAGATCTTTTTATAACCCTCTCATGTGACACAGTACAAACGCACTCACATTATGTTATATCTTTCAAAACAATGGAAGGCTTCCACAAAATAACTTCCGATAAGCACTTCTTCCGTTTTGGGAATGGAGACCACCCAGTCAAAACGCAGCAGAGAAATGAAAGGGGGAAAAGGAATGGCGAGTTGCAGGCGACTGTGGCTTAATAGCAGGGTCCAAGGCAAAGGCACGCCTGTGATACTGCTGTGAGAGGCACACGAAGCCCTCTCCTTGCATAACTTTCAGTAATTTGTACATGATGCAGGAGTAAACCTGTGTAACAATAGGATGCATACTGACAATAAAATTAATGTATATGCTGAGTAAATGTTGTTACGGGAAGGTAAATGTAGCTTTCCACAATCTATTTGAAGGAGTCAATTCGTGTTCCAGTCTAGATTATCCACATCTGTGGATTCTACATCTAGATTATCCAAAAGTGTTATGATGTTGTGTCTTATCAAATGTGCCGTGGGTTCTTTTTTTTAAATTATTTATTCATACCCCGGCTTTTTCCCTGATGGGACTTAAGGCAGCATAGATAGAAAAACTAATCACTAAAAACACAGAAAAAAACCATCATTTAAAAAGAATTGAGCATTGATAAAATTAAAACAATTAGAAGCAGGTATCTGTGTGTACCTGGATGATGAATCATGTGCGTATGGTACCTAGTTCCTGAGCCCTGCTGCACATACTAATCAGCCAATGAGTGTTTAGAAATGTTTTTCTACCCCTCTGACAGTGTACTCCTATGTTTGGGTGGGTACTGAAACCCAACAATAGCTGTTGTGCCCCCTGCCCCACTTCATCTGCTTCTTCTGCCCCTCTGCTGTTCACTGGCATTTTCAAAACTGTTGCAGCATTTTCAAAGAAGAGGGATCTGTGAGCTACAACCGTATGTGTGAGCCCAGCTAGAATATTAGACCTATCTGCACTGGTCTCGTGAATCAAATTGCATTGCCCATTTGAGGAGACCTGTGGTTGCTTGAGTTAAAGGTAGCATAAATTGCATTAACTCACATTTGCTGCTGCTATTCTAATGATAACCAGAGAAAAGATTGAACGTGCCACTTCCTACTTGCTGTATTTACAGTTGTAAGTATTCAGTTATAATTATTCTCTATCTGCAAAACTGTTCTACCAATTTTGGTAGCTAAAATTGTCAGCAAGATCTTTAATCTTCTGCTGTAAAAGTGGGTGGGAGGAAAAAGGCCTAGGGGGTGGAGGAGAGAAGCTTTTTGCAAAAATGACTTCAAAACAGTATGAAAAATAAGTGCCTTGGGGCAACTCTATTAATGATTAAAATAAATGTACAATTTAAAATTTAAATGTAACTGTCAAAGTATTTTGTTTTAATTATGTCTGTTAGGAATGTGCTTCCCTCTCACTCCAAACTCTAAAAATAGCTACAGCCTTTTGCAAAAGACTCTAAAGATTCATCTCTGGAATAAGCTGATTGCAGTCAATAGAATGGCAACAAAGATGCTATTGTCTCGGTGGTTGGATTTTGATAATTGGAAACTATGGTTTCCCACTATGAGAATCCGCTGCAAGCTTTGGGCTTGTGTGGTCCCCCTTCCTTCCCCTTTCACAATCCAGAAGAAGATAGCAAAAGCTTCCACTTTCTATTTTAAACAAACCACAGTTCCTAGTGGCACCGAGACTTGGTAATGTTGGAAAGTTATAGTCCCAATTTGTACAAATCAATACTGACTTTTAAAACCATGATATGCACAAATGCCATGCACTCATACACATCTTCCACTTTGTTCCTCCTTTTATTTATTTGAGGAAACAGACCAGAAAATCACAGATAGCCACTATTGGGGAAAAACCCTGCTATGGTTAATGGCTTCCAAACAGCCCAAATCCACAAGCCGAAGTTCATTTCCAAATTCTGGCTTGATTGAAAGTTTATACACTTGAACACACTTTACAGCGCTATTAGAACCCAACATTTCTATCTTATAATTTCAAAGTTTATGGACAACTGAATCGGAATTTATATTTTACAGAACCTGACTTATGGGCCATTTTATTTGCATGTGGGTACAGTATGAAGTCCAGAGGCTCACATTATTGTGGATGTATCCTTTCTAAGATATAGTACAATACACACAACACAAACACAACATGTGCGCTAGCATTTACAGCTCGCTCTTTATATGTATACAGTGTGTATGTGTGTGTGAAGCAATGCTCCTCCATCAGCATAGCAGCAAAGAAGTAATTAACAGAAGGGGCTGGGCAATGAAAATGTTTAAGATGAAAAACAAACAACTGGGAAGAACAGTTCTGGGCTGCAAAAACACTGAGTTAAGGGGAGGCTTTGTATGGTAATTAGAAAAAAAATCAGTGTAAATGTGGGTCATTCATTTCTTTTGGTTTCAATATTGTTAAATAAAGAGGTCAGCTCACATGAGAATAGGTTTATACAAAATCTAATTTTAAGCCCACCTCTCTTTGTTCTGTTGCCTGAAAGACGGCCCCTTTAACCTTAGTTTCTAGAAGAGAAAAGCACATACTTGACAGAAACTAGTATGAGACCGCTGTTAAAACAGAGCTTGAACTGAAACATAAACTTTACTGATTAAGAATCACTTATTAAGGGTTTTTTTGGGGAGGGGGATGGGGAAGATTCCATGACTTTAATATTCAACAGTTTAATATACACCTGCACTTTCATTGGTGGTTAAACACATACAGAGAGAGAAAATCGAATGACACATCAAATACAGAAAATTGAATTTCTGATTTTTATGTAATAGCATCCAGAGAGAAAATCTGTGATTAAATAATACTGTTTGGTATTTATTTCTTGATTTTCTACAATATTTATAATCAAAGCAGCTCTCAAAAGAAATAATTATAGTAAGTAAGCAATTTAAGTACTTACTTAAATAAGTATAGAAATATTCATGTTAAAACACAGTACAAAATTTTTGAAACTAGAACAAAGCAGCATAAAATGATCTGGAATGATTTTCCTTTCTCAGATTGTTAAAGGGCAGAAAAATCCGAAACCCTAGGACTGGGCTGGCAAGGCCAAAAGGTGAGAGAAGGCTTTTTACTCCCTCCACCTTTTTTTAAAAAAAACCCCACCACACATAGTTTCTTCCAATGAGAGAGAAAAATAACTATTTGAGGTCCAGGGTTGGCATAGTTCCCTCTCCTGTTGGTGTGTGCAGAGAATGAGGGGCATTTGTATTTATATACCACGTTCTTACAAAACATACAGCAGCAGCAACAATAAAAGAATACAAAATGCTCATTAAATACAAAACACTGCTTCTTCAAAAAAATCCCTGCCCTTAAGATCCAAAGCCTCTTGAGATCTACCCTAGAATCTGTTTGCATTTCTTACAACCCTACCAAGCACTGCTATGAAAGCAAAGCTTTCCAATGTTGGTCTAGTGAGGACCTCTGCAAGAGAGGACCTTTCCCTCTCCACAGTGGACCTCTGCCTCTGTCTGCAGAAGTGGAGATCTGCAGTACCCTATGGCCCCCCCAGAGACCACAGAATGGCACCCAGCTTCTTTTTTCCTTCTTCACCTCTAATTAACCATTTGTTAATCAAGTTATATTTAAAAAAATCCATTTGTAGTTTGTCAACATTAAAATGCTGAGTGTTTATAATTGCTGTAACTATACCTGCATGCTTTTAAATAATAAATACAGTCGTACCTCGGAAGTTGAACAGAATCCATTCTGGAAGTCCATTCGACTTCCAAAGCGCGGCTTCTGATTGGCTGCAGGAAGCTCCTGCAGCCAGTCGGAAGCCATGGAAGGTGTGTCAGATGTTCAACTTCCGAAAGAACATTTGAAAACTGGAACACTCACTTCCAGTTTTTGATTGTTCGGGAGCCGAAACACTGGACTCCCAAGGCGTTCGGGAGTCAAGGTATGACTGTAAATCAAATTCAAAAAATAGCATCAAAATCAGAAACAGCTATAATTACTTACGGTACAATACTGGTTCCCCACACCCCACTTTTATTCTGCCAAATATCACTAAATAGAACTAAGCATGTTCTGCTTAGTGCTAATAGGTAGTGTTGACTTACATGGCAAAATGATTACCAAACTTAATCGATATACAAGCTGTCCACAGTACTGTAATTCACCGCACAATTGCCACATTTTTAATGCCGATTTTTCTTTCCCAAAAAGGGGTGTGTGAACATTATGCAGTATGCTATGGTAAGGTGGCTGGAAGCAAGCTTCACCAATTACCCTTATTTCAATCCTTGTATGGCATAAAATTTACACATTTGTGTCTTAAAATGGTTACATGGGCTAAAAAATGAAGGTCTGTGGACTTTCCATAACAAAATTGAGACTGTAATTTTTTACAGACATCATCTCTTGAGCTACCAACTCTAGCTTTCTGTTATAGAGTGACATTTAACTACAGGGATATTTTAAAACAGTGCCTATAGACGACTGCATGCCCACAGAGTTGCATGCTATATTTTTCCAATTTTTAAAAAATGAAAGCCAAAAGGCCATTTTATCTGGTAATGTAAAAAGGAAATACATTTGTATTGTGAGCTCATGACAGTACAAGCAAAGAATATTTTTTTATGAAAGAGCACAGCCATGCTGGATATTTGTTTTTCTTTAATAGCTATGTTTTGTTTTTAAGTTCTTGAACCATGTTGTAAAGCTTTGTAGTTCAAAACTCGACAGCTGTGGAGTATAGATTTTATACTCCAGGTTCCCAGCCCCAGACAGTCTGATCTGATAAAACTCTAGAAACTTACAGTAGCCCATTATATGGACAAACTATTCATTTTATATTCACCTCCTTGTCATGTCAGTGCAGAGGTCATCTAAAGAGAGGAGCTAATTAATCAAGCTGTCAGAGCCAATGAGGAGGAGCATGTTAATAGGACTTTTATTTCACCCAGGAAAGCAGCAGTGTGACAGGAACCAGGAAATATAGCCTTGGTGTTGCTGTTTATTAGCAATGCTGAAATCAGTAGTAATAGGAGCCAAGCAGCTTATGCTTGACAAAGTGCTGGGTGTCAGGAGCCGGCAGCAACTTGAAATTAGACTGACAAGAAGCAAGATTCTTATAATATAGATAGCTGATAAATAGAAGTCAAGGTCTAAATATGCATCCAGATCAAAAGCATATTGCAAGCCACAGCTGCTATAAAGGAAAGAAGAGAAAAACAACACAAGGCAACTAAATTTTCCTTCCCAAACACACCTCCAATTTTTCATTTATTTATTTTTTTAAATCATCCTTTCCAGGGTTGGAGATCTGGAGCTCAGTTGTACGGATCCTGACTTCCTGGGTGTATGTGGGTCACCTTTGTGGAGCACAAAGTTTGGGAATAAAGCACAGGGCATTGCTGCACCTCATAGTACTGGCTGAAGGGGCTAAAGCAGGCTGTGTGGTAGAGAGATAGGAAGCAGCTAGAATGCATATTCAAAGGTGGGGGAAAGCAAGACACACACAGAGAGAGAAATGGGGGGTGGCAGAGAGAGAGATCGATCTGGGACGGAGTTATAGCTACCTGCCTTGCCCCACTTCTCAGGTCCAGGAGCTTTCCATAGGAAGCTGCTTCTGGAAGGTACTGCAGGAGAAAAGAGACATTCTGACTGCCATCAAACAGATGGCAAAAATGTCGCCCCATTTAGTCATGAATGCCCCTGTGTGGTGGTGGCAGGGTTGGCAACATCACCCCAAGTGACAGAATGGAGAAGGCAGATAACCTGTGTAGGAAAAAGGTTGCTAAAATTGATGGGCAAAGTGGGACAAAGCCCTCCCAAGATTCTGAGCCACAGACCAGTCTTTCTCCTGACACCTAGGGCCATTATTACTACATTGTCCACCGAAAGGCTTCCTATATGCTTCTGCCCATCCCCTTTGCTTTGCCAGCAGGTCCCATGCCTCTCTTCAGCATCTTTCTCCCGCAGAAATGGCTTCAGTAGGACGGTGAATTATTTTGCTTACACCCTTCTCCTTTTTTATCTGCAGGAGTCAAGAGTGGGGGAGAGAAGCTAGGGTTTATAACCAGATGGGCTAGGGGACAGGACACTGGTAAGGTCGTTCCCCCCCCCCCCGTCAATCAAACCATCCTAAGCCATTCAGAAAAAATCATTATTCCTGTGGTGTCATCTACAGAGTGTGCCAGTGACAGAGAAAAGGAAATTTAGACATGCTGGCCAAGTGACCCGGAAGCTGCACACCGGCTTCCTCGGTGTGAGATGAGTGCCACAATCCCAGAGTCGTCCGCGACTGGACCTAACGGTCAGGGGTCCCTTTACCTAATCTAGATAACAAAGTGTGATGGTGGGTTCTATTCACTTGACTTGCAAAAGTAAATCTGAGTACAGCCAGTGATTTCAAAAGTATACCTAGAACTTTTATAGCAATCCTGAACCAAAGCTTGTAATTTATCTGCAGTTATTTTGTAACTATTTTTGTCTCTGTACTTCAAATGTTCTGGACGCTAAACAGAACAAATTATTTTTGCTATTAAATGTACGGCTATGATTGCAATGAAGTTAGATGAACGGACGATATGCCTAAAACAGCAAATTTATCATGCCCTTGTGACTGTGCATTTTATACTTCAAGCCACAGTAGTTTTTTTTAATTATCACTTTCTAGAGCCTTTTAAAGTTATTTTATTAAGCCATAATTTCCAAATGAGTACAGTGAGGTGCCCTCTATTAACTTCCCTCACAACACTGAATCATGCTGATGAATATCGGTGTAGAAAAGAGTCTTCCCTTTGGCATGGGTTAAGTTGGGCAGTGTTTCTTATACTGTTGCTATTATTTATATAGTTCCATCAATTATATGATGCTTTAAAATATTAAGTAAAACAGGACCCTGCTAAAAGCTTTACACCTAAAAGTAGGCAAAATAATGTCAGTGAGAAGTATGAGAGAAGCAGAAGAAAAAGAGGGGAAAAGTGATAAGAAATGTCTTATACACATAATTATTAGGCCCTGAAAATAAAATGCAGGATGTGAGCAGGGCTTACAGTAGAAGCATATGCATGTTTAATCAAGATTTTCAATTGGGCTTACTTCTAAATATGTGTGCATGGGATTGCAGCACAAATGTATAATAATAACAACAAGTTCTGAGGAAGAAATCAAAATTCCGTGCTATGGAGTATCAAATTCTGCGCTCAGAATACATTATGTCCACTATGATTTCACAAACAGTTCTGCAGTTACAACACATTAAAGTGTTTCACATGCACTGCAACCACAGGCCACTTTAAATCTGACAAACTTTTGAACTTGGCTCACTCTGTCCTTCCAAGGCCCAATAATTTCTCATAGAAATATGCCAATAGGTAACATTAGAAAGTCATTTTGTGGCTGGAAAATGATTGTCTGACCCATTCACATGCTTGAAAACTTCCAGAAACTGTTGTAACAGACAGAATATATTAAAAAGAAATGCCCTGAAAAAGAACATTTAAGGTTTGTAAGATTAAATCATAGACTAACATTGGCAGAAGGCCATAAGTAAGCGTCAGTGTATTTATGCTGAATTCAAAGACATTCAATGGAAAGCCTTTAAGAGCACACTTGTTTTGTCATCAAAATGATGGGCATGATAAATGCACTTAGCAGAAAGAAACAAAGGGGCTGAGATATAGCAAAGGCAAGCCAGAGAAGTTGATTAGAGTAATCATACTGAGACGGAACAAGATCATCAACCAGGATTTGGGCTGTAAAAGAAGAGAGGAAAGGGAATATTTTAGAAATGTTATGAGGGAGGGGGAATCAAATGGGAGGAAAAGAAAGAGGGATGATCTAAGATCGTTCCAATGGTGCATGCCACCTAGTCAAGCCAAAGTAAAAGGAAACAACACATTCCCAATGCAACATTTTAATTGGCATCATCAACAAGCTATCTATTCTTAACAGAAAAAGAAAATTGAACATGCATGCTGAAATATCAAGACAACTATGAAAAGAGATCAGTATACAGAGGCATTTGTCACCATCGCAAGAATAAAAGGTTTTAGCAGGCAACCCAGAGAAAAGGTTAAAATAAGAAAAACAGGTCTTTGATCAGAAGACATCACAAAAGCTGAGAGAAAGCAGAGGAGGAGTTGAGCAGAAGATATGCATTAAACAATTCAACAAGGGGGGGGGGAGAACAGTAATGAAGAGACCTCAAGTCTCCTAAAGAACTGAAAGAAGCAAGTGCTCAAGGAAGGCATAAAGATTCAAAAAGATAGGACTATGCAAGAGACCATTATTACAGAAAGGTATGTGAAGAGGGCAAACCTTAGCATATGAAAAGAGGCTTTCAAATGATTGAAATAGCTCTAGGTCAGTGAAGGAGGGTCTGTGGTTTATGGTTGTTACAATGCTTTTTAAAATATTCATTCTTCTGATGACCTGTGAATTGTGCTTACCTAGTCTTCCATTTAGTAAGTTATAAAGATTTGAATTCAAACACTCTAAAAATGAATTTCATAGCTATTTATCAGTTTGGTCTGGAGGTCTTTCAACAGAAGAGCCATTTTGTATCAAACACCGATAAACACAGATACCCCCCTCTTTGCACTGAGATGTGCAATAGGCATCAATACACTGAAGTTGTCAACTGGTTTAAAAACTGACAGGATGTTGCTGGTCTGAGATAAAATTCTGTTTTGGAGGTGTATTATTTTAATATTTAAAAGGACAGCCAAATCTACAACCCCATGCACACTCAAGATTGCACACAGAGCTCATATGTAAACACAATTCACCATTCACACAAAAGGAATGTGTGCGATGGAGGCCTTATATCCACAAGGGATTTCTAGGCTGATAATTGCCTTATTTTTAAAATTACGGTAAACTGAAATTGTTAAAATTAAATTTTAAATTATTTTGCTCAAATTGCTCCTCCTTTTTTGATACCTGAGAAAATCTCTGGTGATTACCATGCAGTAAAGTTAGCCATTGCAGTGGTACCTTGGATCCCGAACGGCTTAGTTGTCAAGCAAATCGGCTTCCGAACACTGCTAACCTGGATGTGTTCCAGTTTGCAAACATTTTTTTTAATCCAAACATACAACGTGGCTTATGCAGCTTCCAATTGCATGCAGGAAGCTCCTGCAGCCAATCGGAAGCCGCGCCTTGGTTTTCGGTTTAGCGAGTCGAACAGATGGGAGCAGATGGGCACTGTCCCTACTGAGTTTTTGATTCCATCCAGTTTCTGAGATTCCACAGAAGGTAACTTGCAGTGTAGACATAGCCCTGAATTCAATAACCTCTTTCCATCAAGTACTTTTTTCTGAATGTTTTCTGAAATCCTCCCAAATGCAGGACGTAAATAGCTTACTACGTAGCTTCATTGGCAAGTGAAACATATAGCAGACCATATGTCTCATTCAACATTCATTTTGCAGTACTGTCTATGTCTGTGACAAAGCACCGCTCCCTACAAAAAGACTGCCAGAATTGTTTTTCGGAATTGTTTCATGACCTCTGCAAGAGGTGTTGCTACCTTACTTCAGAACGGAGCCTACACCTTAACCTAATGACATTGCTATAGGAACCTTATTTACAGTATGATAAAAGAAACTCTTTCTTTCTTACAGCCCCATTAAATCTAAGCCTCATTTAACTAGCAGGACATTTTTACAATGGGTTTGCTGACATACTGTGATAAATGGCTGTGTAACATCTTTCAACAATAGCTGTGGCCATAGTCCTCACTATAATGTATATAAACACAGCATCTTTTTAAACAATGCACAGTCCTCAATAGCAGGAAGTGAAGTAACTCTGCACACAAATACTTTTAATAAGATTTTTTTTGAGTGTGTGGAAAAGAAGAAACCTCCACTGAAAACTATGAGAATTAAAATTTTCTGAATAGTCCAGAGTAGTCTTTGAAATTGTGGTGCAGGCAGAATGATTTCCGGAAACCTGATGCTTTAAAGATAAAAGAGTTGGCAATAGGATGAAAGCTGCCCTCCCCCCCTTTTTTTTACATGTCAGAGAAATGAATGGCATGGCTTATGAATACATGCAGCTTGCTCATTCAGGAGCCACACTGGTGCCTATTTGTCCTGAAATATCGGTGTTAGGTTACTGTGGAAATCTAAATAATCATTAGCTAGCATGAACTTGATCTGCAAGAAAAATGTGGGCAGGAGATGGCTTTGCTGAAGAGGCTTAACAAACCTTCAGAACTCCACTGTGATCAAGGCATTGTAGGGCTTCTTTTGAGTGCTTGAGCTTTTACAACGCTAGGCACCTTTTAAAATTTGTTATACATTACAAACGGCAGTGATATGGAGGGGATGCAGGTCTTGCTAAATGGTAGGATAAATGGAAGTTTATTCAACAAGCGCAATGGTCTTCCTGCTCATAGCTAGACTCTGATATAATTTTACATAAAATGATATCATAAAGCTGGACATGGTAAAGCTACAGTATTTACACTGGAGACTAGGGTCTGACATTCTGTCTAAATGAAATTTCCCAGTTGTCCCAAACACTTTTTATCTTGTTTCCATGCTAGCAGTTAGAAATGTCACTACATATTGCCACTGTGACAGATGAGGAAAAGCACCAGAAAGCAACCTCTCTTAACTCTGCAGAATGGCAAATGTGGAAAAGCATTTAGTATTATGTTCCACAGAGGTCCAGGATTTGGGGCTCTCTTATTCTCTGAACTCCAGTTCACTCAGTTAAACATGGATTCACACACACACACACAAAAGCAAAACAAGAGTGCGCTAAAAAGGGGGGAAAGGCAGCCACACGGAGGTTAATCTGGGTCAACTCTGCATACAGAACCCAACTGTGCAGGGACATTGCTATTTGATAAACCCTATAAAGCCTGGAAAGTCTGAAACCTCCAAGCAGAATATAACCCACTAAGAGTGATAAACTTCCCGTTTTTATTTCCTGCTAATTTCAATACATGGCATATGCCATGTGTTTCACCACTAACTTGTGATCCTCATATAATTGCAGCGGATTATTTCTACCCACTTCAGCACATGACATGTTAAAGCAAGTGCCAGGGCCCACGGGGTGTATCAATGAAGGATCCTGCATAATTTTTTTTAAAAAACAACAATTTTTAAGGGGCTAGCACTGAGAAGAAAAGCACAAGGGCGGGCAACCACAAAAGTGACCTTATTTCCCTTCCCTAGGAACGCAAACCTTTATAGGAAAGCATTGGCTTATAACCAGTAATTTAACTGCAGGATATAGTGGATTCAGGTACATGCCCCCCACCGCCACCAATATCACATTATGGCTTTTGCGATTATCATACAAAAGCATCTCTATAAGTCTATAAAAAATAATGTACTAATAGTGCAATCCTATATATCTACTCACATGTAAGACTCACTGAGTTCAGTGAGACTTACTCCGAGGTAAGTGTGTAAAACACCTGACTACCTAGCTATGAAGAAAGAACCAAGCTTTTACCTGATTTACGAAGTTTGTCTGCTTGATCACCTCAAGGATATTCTAACTTGCCACACACAACTCAACAAGGGGCTTTTTACAAGTCTGCATAGCAGGAATGTGGGGAAACTTGGCTCTCTGGTGGAATGTAGTGTGCAACTGACTTTGTACCTACTACCCCAGGCATGGCCAAACTTGGCCCTCCAGATGTTTTGGGACTACAACTCCCATCACAAGGAGAAGGGGACGACAGAGGACGAGATGGTTGGACAGTGTTCTTGAAGCTACTAACATGAGTTTGACCAAACTGCGGGAGGCAGTGGAAGACAGGAGTGCCTGGCATGCTCTGGTCCATGGGGTCACGAAGAGTTGGACACGACTAAACAACAACAACAACTATGGGAACTCCCACTCTCTGCTCAAGCCTTTGAATGGCTAGTGTTTACATAGGAGAGAGCTCTTAACCCACTTCCCATGGTTTGCACTAAAGAGCAAGAATCCCATACACTTGTGTTGGAAGTTCAGGGCATAATCAAAAGTTCGGTTACTAAAAAATAAAAATAAAAAGATTTGACTATTTACTTGCACCATCTATACTTACAGTGAAATTCTGAAGATGGTGGAGAACAATTAATTTAAGAGATATTACTATTATAATTATCATACAAAATATGATTACTGGTTTTTTTAATCTCCCTTAGAATACAAATTCTCCAGAATTTTAAGATTATGACTTCTTTGTTTATACTGAAAATGTGCCACGCTTATAAAAAGGAGCTCATGATATTGCTTTTAGGCCACGTTTTATGAAGATTTTTTGACAAGCTTCTCATACAATATTTAATATTGCTACTTTCGAGTTCACAAGGTTTAACTTAAAAAGCTCTCAGATGTCAGTGCAAGTCCATGCTATAGCCTGGGTTAACATAAAGGTTGAATGTGGGTCACATGCAATCTTTCTACTGTGCCATCAAAAAGTGCAAGGAGGTGAGATTTTATCATGTAGAGCTAAATCAAAGTTTTTGTGTTTTTAGGAGTCAACAGTAAACACCCTCTTTAACTATTTCAAATGGATATGTTAGGTGCTTCTGAGCCACAGAATAAGAAGCTACCTTCTGTTGAGCTGTTGTCTATTAATAAAAGAGAATGCATGCATTTGAATTTTACAGACTTCTCCATTGTTCTCATTCTATCAATTCAAATTAGTCTAATCAAATAGTTATCACCTTGACCTTTTTATCACTTTCAATTGATGGGATTTTCCAGTTCACCTACATTCCTGTCATAGAAAAGCAACATTTAATCTTCAGCTAAAAAAGCTTAATACAAAAGTAAGGTATCAAACAGATTGCAGTTCACCATTACGTGCATATTTTTATTTTTTAATTTCTGAGTCCTGGAAGACCTGCTCCTTGCCTTGCAGGCCTTTTCCCACCTGCCCTGGGAAGATGGGGCCCTGACTCCAGCTACAGAAGCTGAGGCTGCTAAACAGACTCTCGGCCAGGGGTATTGTTTAGTGGGGGTTGTTTGGGAGTGGGTATGTTGCAGCTATTGATATTAATTTTTGTATCTTTATTTTAGATCTTATGATTTATGTGGAAATAGTTTAATTTGTATGTGTACTTTTTGATGTTTTATTTATTGTTTATGACTACTTTTGATGTTTGCAACATATGTACTTTTTCATGTGGTAAGCTGCCTTGAGCATGGTTTGAACGATGGAAAAAGTGGCATACGTATTTCATGTAATTTATATACTGCTTGGTTGTTTAAAAACAAACCTCAAAGTGACTTTTAACTACATTAAGTTCATAACTAGAGGTACTACTGTATTTCAAATGGATGTGTATGATACTTTCTCACAAGATTGTGCTCAAGGCTCCTCACAATGATTGTGTTAGGGGTACAGAACATAAGAAAAGATAAGAAAAAAGGAATGCAAAACAATCCAAACCAGTCTACTAATGATTTATAGATTTTAAAAAAGGTTGCAACCGGGAGCATCTACTTCCAGGTTAGCGGAGCTCGTAACTCGAAGCGTTCGCAAGGAGGACGGTACGTAATACGACGTTCCGCTGTATACATTACCAGACTATCTCTTGATTTCTATCTTTACATATTCTATTCTGCCTGCTGCATTATAGTAACATTTTTCAGAGAAGGCAGAACCTGCAAGAGAACAGGAAATTCTCTTCTGCTCTGGTATAGCAATAATATGAATATATCTGGAAAGAATTAAAAAACTGTAATTTGTGGGCTTTCCCCCTTTGCTTTCCTCAAGAGAGTCTACTACACCGTAGGCTGCTGACTTCAAACCTGTATAACTAAGCTCAGCAAACTCACTGCAGTTTCACTGCTTGCTAAGATCCCAAGCTGGGGAATCACAGTCCTTGAAATATAATTTCCATGAAGTTATGCAAGTTTGAACAGCAGATCTTCTATACTGAATAGTTATTCTGAATATATCCTGAGGGAGTCGTGGCATAGTAAAATTAGATTTAGTGCTTGAAGCTAAGGTTTTTCAGTTACCCTCAGGGTTATTGTTTTTAAGAATTGCCATGCTCACTGAAGAACATTGTCCTGGGAATGCAAAGCAGGAAATCAAAAATTGCCATAAATTACTAAACTCGCTCCAACAAAGCAAAAGTTATTCAGATGAAATACTGTCAACTGAAGAGGAACTTTTTTTGTAATTACATATTACACCCTGTAACAAGCAGGATAAATAGCATTTATGGCTTCAATCCTATTCCCACTTACCTGGGAGGAATCCCCACTGAATGTGACAGGTCTAAATATAAGACCGTAGCGTAAGTTGTACAGAAATGTGTGTTTTCATGTAATTAAAAATGAATTCATGTCATTAAAAACAAACAAATAAACGACTGAAAGAGATGTGGTCAAACTGATCAGGCCAGATTAAACCAATTGTTCAACTTGCTGCCTCAGGGATTCCACATATGTTGGATGAAGCTCAGTATTGTTATTGAAACCAGGGCCATCTTACTCCTAGGCGCTAGGGGTGCGGGGCACCCGGGCACCTGGCTCTCAGGGGCTCCAGGCCAAGAGTCCGGGGCCCAAGAGTTGAGGCCAGGGAAGAGCCCGCCTGCCAGTCAGAGCGCCGCAGTGGCCTCTTCTGCTGTGGGCGGCTTTCAGGGGCGCCGACTTATAAAAAATATTGGGGGGGCCCATACCGGGGTCCTGCTGCTGGTTCGCTCGGGTAGCCGGGAGAACGCAGTTCGAGGTTGGGGAGAGACCCTCGCTCAGGGCGCCACGAGACTTGGCGGCCGGCGGCCTATCTGGGGGGTTTTGGAGCGTATTTAGGCGGAGCGATTGGGGAGGAGGGGGCTTGTTGCCGGATTCTTCAGCTGGGCTGGAGATCCGCTGCCGGGGGGTCCCTGGGCCGAGTTGTGAGCACGGCCTGCTGAAGGGAGATCCAGCCTATTGCGCGACGGGGACGGCCGTGGGTCTCCGGCTAGGGCGCGCGGCTGGCTGGCTGGCAAGGGAGCAGGTGGGGAGGAGGCGGGGTCCACGGCGGCGGCGCTCTGCTGGAGGGGCGCCCGAGAACACTATCATGATTCACACCACTCTTTTCAGTTAACCTGCTTACTACCCTAATAATTATTTGTTTTAACTCATTACTGAATGTATTTTAAAAGGTAACTATCGTCAAACAAGGAAAATAAAAAATACCAACATAATTTTGTGATTTTATAAAGCATAATATAACTAATAATTTTCTTAAATTATTGGGGGGGCAGAGCCCCCCCAAACGAATTTTTGAGGGGGCTCGGGCCCCCTCAGGCCCCATGGAGTCGGCGCCTATGGTGGCTTTGCGCCATGAGTTCGAGGGTAAGTGAGTCAGCAAGGTGCTGAGGCAGCCGGGTGGCTCTTCCCTCCTGCATGCCTGGGAGTGGCGTAGGGCCGCGGAGAGGCCCACCCAGCTTGCACCACGAGGTGCCCGGCTTTGCTCAGTCGCTGGCGCCTTGGGCTGGTTTGTTGCGCTTGGCTCCTCTGCTGCTTCTGTTGGTTGCCCCCCCCCCCGAGGCCCGACAACTCTGGGGAAGCTTGCCTAAAAAAAGGTCAACAACTTTGGGCAACCGGGGGGGGGGCGCCGGATGGATCTTTGCACCCCAGCACCGCATATGCTTAGGACAGCCCTGATTAAAACTATAAGATACCCAGTTTTACAGAGCTCACAACTGAATAAAATTAACTCCCTTTTCATATCTGCTGTTACTTATTTGTCCTAGATTGAAGTCAATGGGCCTGCCCATAAAATGAAAGTCTACCGTGAGGGACTAGGGTGATGTCCTCTGCTTCCAGGAACTCTTCTCATTGTAGGCCTTTTGTGGATGAGCTTCGAGTTTGTTTGGGCTCTGGGTGAGATCTCAGAGGCTAAGAGTGAGGGTGTGTGAGAAAGAAAATGAACTGATATTGATTTTTTTTTATATTAGTAACTTAATATTAATAACTTCCTATTTATGTAATGTTTTAAAATTTAACTGTATATTTTTTGTAATATTTTGTTTAAGCTGCCTATTGCAGCTTCAATTTTTTGAACAACGCTTAGAGATATTTTTAATATATCAAGCAGCATAGAAATTGATAATAAATCAGTCAGTGGTCGGTTGCACAGATTTTCCATTTCCAGTGTAAAATGTGAAATAGATAAGACAATGTTTAGGGTAGCATTCAAAGGGGCATAAACCCAACACATTTTAGATTTCAGCTTCTTCAGCAGAAAGTACTCCTATTCCTAGCTTAGTGTAGCATGGCAATCCACTTGCAAAATGGAGTTTCCAAAGCAGCTGATGATGGGAGTAGGCTGTGCAAAAAAGGAGTCAGAAATTCTACACAAGCCCTTTGTATGAGACAATGAGTGAAATAAACCTCAACTGAAAGAAAGGTGAAATGCCAAGATACCTCCATCTTATTTTTCACACCATTTCCCGCCCTTCACACATACACACTCCAAAGAATACACAGTAGGTCTTGTGTGCACAGAGCCACCAGGGCACCCTTTAAGGGACATTCCTGGAGAACTGTGGGGACTAACATGGAGAAAAAAGGACAGCAAAGTTCTGTCTACCCTCCTCCACGGGGATCTCCAGAATAGAATCCTAGAATTGTTGAGTTAGAAGGGACAGCAAAGGTCATCTAGTCCAACCCCCTGCAATGCAGGAATCTCAGCTAAAGTATCCATGACAGATGGCCATCCAACCTCTGCTTTAAAACCTCCAAGGAAGGAGAGTCCACCATCTTCCAAGGGAGCCAGTCCCACTGTCGAACAGTTCTTACTGTCAGAGAGTTCTTCCCAATGTTCAGTTGGAATCTCCTTTCTTTTAACTTGAAGCCATTGGTTTGAATCCTACCCTCCAGGGCAAGAGAAAACAAGCTCGCTCCATCTTTAGGTTGTCCTAAACAATGCGATTGCAAAATGCACAGCTGTACTGACCATAAGCAAATGCATTCAGTTTTAAACTACTAAATGAGAATGTTAACATTTATTATGAATTAGCAGTACATTATTTGCTGTCTTCTACGCAGTCTGGACACTGTATCTATCACTGATATGTGCCACCTATGCCTTGCACTGCATGCCCTCTTTCTACACCTTGCCATTGCTTGTCTCCATTATCAGTTCAGGAAGAAATTTCAACAAAACTCTTCCTCTGGTCACTGATATCTCTGGGAACCGAATCCATCAAGATATTTCTGACCCCTGTTCATGCTACTTTAACTGTCTGGTGAACAGGAAGGAACTGATAAAAATAGAATTACAATGCCCTTACAGATGAACTAGCAAGAGACTTGATTGTGATTGATGCCTGAATAAACATACAATAGCAGGCCATACATCTCAACAAGGCTTTGATAGAAGTAGAAAAAGAGTGTAGGTTTTCATTGCTTAGACTACTGCGTTCTTTTCTCAATGAAACATTTGGGAAAGAAACAATTCACTACAAAATCCCCACAAGGGGATTCTGGCTTGTTTCTTTCATTAAAAGTAAACCAGAGAAACAAATTCTACAAGCTTGCTATTTATATGACTCCGTATGGTAACTGTGAATGCAGAAAAATGAATGAGACTATTTTTCTCCAAATAGCTCTGAATTACAAGCCTGAATGGAGGCAAGTTTAGCAATACACTACTGTTGCTGTAGGAAACATGTAAAATGGACGCACATCTTTAAACAACTGTGCATGTGCATCTGGGAAACCTTTTAGCATGTCTAAAGACATGAAGCACCCACGTTTTTCATATTTATTTCTTAAACTATTCCTACCAGGGCCAATTTTTGTAAATACTTAATTTTAAAAATTACTTTTCAGAATTTTGCGAATATAGGCCAGTTATCAGGGTATAAAATTTGGCATACTTTTTTTTAACGCTGTGGTAAGATATTTACTTAACTTTCATCAGCAAAAAGAGCGCATGAAGATTATTAGTCAGAATATATCAAAATGCTGGGTCAAACTGGGTGGATAATGGGCATGCTTAAATCCCCCTGAAATTGTTACAGAAAATTTGGTAGCCCAAACTGCTAATGCAGCCTTCACCATCTGCTGCCCTCCAGATGTTTAGAACAACTTCCACCAGCTCCAGCCAATCCAAAGCATCTGGATGGCAGCAGAAAAGTGACGGCTCTGCTAAGGCCTCAAGAACAAGAAAGCAAATGAAAATTAGATCAAATTTTTTTGGGGGGGAAACCCTGTCTCAACATACATTCACATGTCAGAAGAAGAACCCTGCTGGATCAGGCTAAAGGTCCATCTAGCACAGTATTCTGGTCTCATAGAAGCCAACCAGATGCCTACAGTGAGCCTACAAGATGCCTACAGTAAGCCTACAAACAAGACAAAGTGCAGCAGCAGTCTCCCTAATTTCACAGCAGTTGGAATTGAGAGGCATATTGGCGATAATATACAGTCGTCATGACGAGTAGCTGTTATCATTATTAGCCTTATCCTCAGTGAATTTGTCTCATCCCCTTTTAAAGCTGTCCAAATTGGTAGTCTTATCACTGCATTCTGTGTCTTAGAATTCTACAGTTTAACTATGTGCAGGGTGAAGAAGAACTTCCTTTTAATTTATTCTCTCCTATTTATTTATTCTGCCTCTCTCCTAAATATTTTAAAGGTACCTTTTTCTAGGGATGCTTGAAGAATGTAATCTTTGTGAATTCCAGTACTAACTGAGCTGTTCCACATTTCTCACAATAACGTGTGGAGCAAAATGTAGCTATCCATCTGATTTCACACTTCTCTGAATGCTGTGGCATTAAAAAAAAAAATCAAAATGTATTTTAAGATGCATATTCTTAGAAAAATGTTTAAAATATGCATCTAAATTCATATTTAATTGCAGATTTCCATGTAAATCTCACAAAAAATCTGTAATTAAAATGAAAACAGGACAGTGTTTCTCATTTGAAAGTTCTAATTTCAGGGAAATAATATTATAGTAGTTTGATGTCTACCATGTTCACGAAACCATATATCCAAATTATGTACATCACACACAACTAAAATTAGCCACAGTCTCCACTTTGATGTATTTCAGCATTGCTCTTGGCACTCAATCTGATGGCCATCATAGATTATGCTATGTTACAGCCAAACTATAGGAAATAGTTTGTTCGGATGCAAAAAGCAAAACATTATTTTTTAAGCCAAAACATCCCAAGGCAGCTTTATTTAAGTAATCTTGACACAACTGGCTTGACAAAGCAATTTTTCTGTGAAAATGCTTTTAGTATAATATGCAAAGCCATCGACAAAAGGTATTTGTTAAGAGAATTCAAGATATAAACATATAGTTATTCAGTCCTAATCCAACACGCATAATTTAAGGATGACCTTTTTATGTTACAGTGATTATTCTGACAAACACTTGCTCACGTCTGAAAAAATGGCACATATGGTTAGAAGCAGTATGCATCTGAATACCAGCTGATGGAAATTACAGAGGTGAATGCCCTTACACTCAGGGCCTGCTTGTGGGCTTACTAAGGGCATCTGTTGGCAAGTGTGAGAACAGGATGCTGGGCTAGATCGGCAACTGGCCTGATCCAGTGTGTGTGTGTGTGTGTGTGTGTGTGTGTGTGCGCGCGCGTTATTGTTTTGTTTGTTATTATGTGATATTTTTTGTGCTTTTACATTGTCAACTGCCCTATGATCCTCAGATGAAGAGTGCTTTTTCTTTTTATTTTTAAATATTCTTAAGCTCCTCTTTTCACATGGAGTTTAGTGTGTGAGCCTTTATATTTAGGCCTACTTACATACTTGGCAGTCAGCTTGAATTGGTTTCAACAAAAGCTATTTATAATTTACACTAATATTGGGCCATCATAACAAAATCTTGCCCTCAGGAGTCAGCTTAGCTGCATTTAAGTACCTGCTAAAAAGTGATGCAATCGAATATACAATTTAAATGGCACTTTCCCACTCGACACATGATTTTTGAAAACTCCAGCATAGGTGTGCAAGTTTATTTGCAACTCGCTTTGGATAATAACAGTTGTAGCGACTTGACTAGCCCTGGGCACACAAAATAGTCTCAGCCCTGTTTTCCCCATCTGTGAGAATACTGTAACAGTTGCTGGCACAGACTGTAACCATTGGCCATGCTTGCTGAAAAAGTGGGACCATGGGTGTGGTGTGTACAACGTGCATGGCCCATGCTTCTGAACATGAGAGGGTTTCCTTTCTAGGCATAACACTGAAGTCTGATGCAAATCTATTTGAGTCTTCTCCAGGGCAGGCAAATCATTATCAATTAATGTCATGACTCAACTATTGTTTGAAAGCCCTACATCTCCTCAGTCCATATATTAGCTGCTTCATTGGGTTGTGCTTTGTCCATGCTGACCTTTCATGTCTTTTGGAACACAGTTAAATAGCAATCTTATACCAACAACCCTCTGTTTGACACAGTCCAGACATAATTCCTGTGAAGAACGCTGTAATAGGATCTGCTGTTCAATAACTCCTATACAACACATAGTCTTGACTTCGTAGCAGCTGGGGTGGCTTCTTCAAAGCTTATTTGGGGAGCCTGGCACACTGAGCCCCCAGTTTCGGGGGGGTAGCAGGATGGGGAGAACAAGGCATTACTGTTCAGATTCATAATTCATAATATTATTTCTTTCCATTGCACTACTTAAGGAAAAGTCATATATTTCCTCTGCAGCCCATGTTTTTGTTTAGCTTCTTCTGGTGCACTGTAAATCTGAAGCAACCGCAGTAATTGACATGCCAATGGATAGGAAACAGATGAGGGAGTTACATTCTGCAGTTTTTCAAAACTGTATATATGTATGTATATGAAGCAAAATATAAGCTGTACATCGTTAATATATTTCAGCCTACTTAGACTTCTTTTATCATTCTACAGCTTAATGAGCAACTGGAATACAGTTTTCCCACATAATGCTCTTATTTAGAATTTGAGCCCCCCCCCTCCCCCAGTCATTTCCTTTTGGGTTGCTTTCCTACAGATTCTTCTTTCTATTCTTTCCTTCAGTTATCAGAGAAATCATCCTTCATGTATTGATTCATTTCGACCTATGTCTGGAAGGCAAAGGGAATCAAATTAACTAATATTTTACTTTTGCATGAGATTAATGCTAATGCTTACAAAGAGGGAAATACATTCCCGTGATTTAATTTTCATTCTCTGGTTGATTCTCACTGATTTAATTTTGCAGAGGGTTGTCTCTCTGCTTATTGTCTTTTGAGCTCATATTGGGGTATTAGAGATAGAAAACTCCTATTATGCTGTCTTCCAAGTGCCGAATTGTTCTCAGTACTATCATCTTGAGTGCTTGTCCATTCTAATTTTAAATAACTCAAGCAATGAGGCTCTGTAATTTCCTCCTGGAGACTGTTGCTCAGTGTAATCAATGTTACTGACAGAAATTTTACATGATGTACAGCCTAGAATTCCTGGCCTTTAATTGGAGCCAGCCTAGAGCCAGCCTTGACCAGGATATGGCCTCCAAACTGCAGTTTATGATGCTCTCTCTTGAAGAGTGTGATGGCTATCCAAATCCAGCAGCAACATTTTCATGCCTCAGTCAGAGATCCTCAGAGTGATCTGCGGGTGCTTATGGAACTTAGCACCATAAATCCAGAGATGCTCAGCCCCCAATTATCGAGTATTTCACAATGTAATGGTCGCCTCCTCCAGCTACTTCTGCTTGGGTGTGCAGTGGGGCTTCTTGGCCAGGTCCAAGCCAAGGCCAGGACATGCAGGAAGAGCCAATGGAGCCAGTTTAAAACAGGAACCCTGCAAGCCAACCTGTCTCCTTGCCTCTCGACTCTGTGCAGCCCAAGGTGGCGGCAACAGCAGCAGCAGCAGCCCGGGCGTGGCTTTGCCTTGCTGCCTCCTCCAGCTACCATATATCCACTCAGGGCTGGTAAGCCAATGAGGGCCCAAACTCCCACCCTCACCATCGCAGGAGCCCCCATGCCCGACCCCTAGCTCACCTCAGAATTATCCCTAAGACCATTATGCAGGGAATGCTCTGGGACTGATTTTAGGGTCCAAAGAAGCAGAGGTGGTGACCAGTATGTGGTGAAATTTAATGAAATTCTTTCATTGCTTGCAGTAATTTCTTTTCCTACATGATGCTCATACCCATTTGAGGCTCAATATACCCGTTAGTTGTGCCAGGAATGTTGGCATATTGGTAGTGATGCTTTTTCCTGATCTTTTCTCTGCATTGTATAGAGCCATATTAGATATGTAGAAATCTGGAACTGCTTGGATTGGGTCATCTGGAATATTTTCAGTTCCTTTGCAGGAAGGTTCACTATCCTACATGTCCATATGTTCCATATAGAATAATAGAATTGAAGAGTTAAAAGGGAGCCCAAGAATCACCCCCTGCAATGCAGGAATCTCAACTAAAGCATATATGACAAATGGCCATCCAGCCTCTGCTTTAAAAACCTCCAATGAGGTAGAGTCCAAACCTCCCAAGGGAGTCTGTTCTTGTTCAGTTCGACTGCTCTTGCTGTCAGAAAGTTCTTCCTGATGTTTAGTTGAAATCTTTTGTAATCTATATTAAAAAAAGGTAAAGGACCCCTGACAGTTAAGTCCAGTCGCAGATGACTCTAGGGTTGCAGCGCTCATTTCGCTTTACAGGCTGAGGGAGCTTTGTCCGCAGACAGTTTTTCTGGGTCATGTGGCCAGCATGACTAAGCTGCTTCTGGAGAACCAGAGCAGTGCACAGAAATGCTGTTTACCTTCCCGCTGGAGCAACACCGTTTTATCTACTTGCACTGGTGTGCTTTCGAACTGCTAGGTTGGCAGGAGCTGGGACCGAGCAATGGGAGCTCACCCCATCGCGGGGATTCGAACCACCGACCTTCTGATTGGCAAGCCCAAGAGGCTCAGTGGTTTAGACCACAGCACAACCCGCACCCCCTGTCTAATCTATAGTCTTGTCTAATCAGTATTGGTTGAAGAATACCTCCTGCCAGAGCCAGACTTCAGTGGGCATTGGCATGATACCAACAAATGGGTCCCTGCCCATTGCTTCTGAAACAACTACTGAAGTTGGGACCCCTGCCCGATGCTGCTCTTGTCACCACGCCCTGCCATTATGGCTCCTGTCCAGTACTGGCAATGCTTGCTGTTGATGCCAGTCACTCACTCTCCACCTCACCCTGCATCCTGTTGAGCTGGTAATATATTTGAATGGGAGATAGCGAAACTACTACGTGGACCTGCTTTGTGGCAAGTGGCCATGTTTAGATTTCCTGAGATGCAATGCTTGGCAATGGAGGATCTAAGAAAATGCTTGCCCATTGTGGAACAGAGCTAAGTAGCATCTTAGTCACCTCCCATCCTTAACTGTGGCCTGTCAGCTAAAGAACCATGGCAAGAGGGGGTGATTGGTGGCAGCATCAGGTAGGGCCCCTGTTGGAAATAGGCCCTTCTGGTGCCCATCTAAGTATTTAGATGAACAAAGGTCTTGCCTCCTGAAACATGCCATTACAACTGCACTTCTTGCTCACTCTGCCAGCACATGTATTGATTTGTATATATCTGATTGTTTAACTTTAGATTATTCAATATTTTATTGCAATATATTTTATTTGGAAACCACACACAGGATGGGCAGTTAATAAATAAATGTCTAAATAAATAAAATGTGGCTGAGTTAAATGCTAAACATTAAGCCAAACTAATCTTCATTGCAGGCAGGGCAGGTCAGTCTGATAGCTCAGCCCTGTTATGGATTCTCTCTCCCTTACTTTCGCTAAACCAATGCCACTTAAAGGATAAGAAGAGCTTATAGAAGTACTGATAACTGAACAGTAGTATCTTAGACAGGAGCTGCTCAAACAATACTATTTCCAAAATGAAATGTAGGCTCAAAATGGAGTACCAGTCCTTGGCCCTAAGCCTCTCCTTCCTGATAGATGCATCAGGCTACAGATGCCTTTTTAGGTGATACTAGCTGAGTTTCAGTTAACTCTTTTTTACTATATTTCTCCCCATCTTTTGTTAAATATCCCAATCCTTATAATTCTTAAATATAATTTTAAAAACATTTTTCAATATATGAATACCAAGAACAACACACACAAACAGACACCAAGTTTAGGGGGGAAATCCAAAGTACAAAGGAAAAAATGCACACGCACGGAAGTTGATAGGTATTACATTGTTGCTTTATATGCTATCTTAATATTGTCTTGTTTCCTGGCTAGAGTGAGGGGGGGGGGGATTCTATAAAATCAAGAATTCACCACCGCAAAAGCCAAAAGCGAGAAATGGCCATGAACTGCACAGAAAATCAAACCAAGCAGATTCAATAGTTTAATTTTTTTTTTTACCTTGGGCTGCTCTAATTTTGGGGCTTAGTTTTTCTAATAAAGTAACTTACTATACTTTGAAATACCATAGCTCTAAATCTACTTCTGTAAAGTCTTTCCAACTGTAGGCAAGAATGACTCTGGCTGCTGACAACTTTTTCATACAGAATTATAAGTTTTTCATTTGATCAGGGGTGACTCTTTCCCCATATTTTTATGCATGCCCTCTCTGTCTCTCCCTCTCCCCCCCCCCCCGCCCCACAGAGGATTGTTGACTAGATCCTTTGGCAGAATTGGTCTGTTTTGCTTTCATACCTCTCAGCTTATCCTGTAAAAGTAATGAAGGCTGCATGTAACTCTTTTTCCAGATCACTAAAATAAATCCGGAGGGAATTTAATGATTGTTTACTTAATGATGGCAGCCACAGCAAATGGCATTTAGCCATGTATTATTTCATACAGGTCATATGTATGACATTAAACATGGCACTGGGGCATACAGAACCCTGCATCTTGTTAAATAAAGAAAACTTGATCCAATACCAGCTTTCCTGAGAGTACAATGCACACATCCATCCCATTATTTAACTGCATCTCCTGTCTATTCATGTGGCATTTCACCTATCAAGCCAATCTGAGGCAACTATTAGATGGATTTTATTCAAAGTACGACAAAAGAAGCTTCGTTAAAGCAAATACAAAATAAAATCTACTCCACTTCCTTTATTCATTGATTTCATAATATGATCTTAAAACTAACTAGATTGTGTTGTCTATAATCATGCATAACTAGATTGTGTTGTCTATAATCATGCATATGTCAAATAAATCTAAATTCCTCTTTGTGTGTGTCTTCTTTATGGATAATTATGCACTAGTTTTGTTGGAGCATTATTACTTTATTCACTGGTGAATAATTCCTTATTTTTGAATTCTCTCCCATGAGAAACTAGACTGGCTCTCTCCTTGTTGTCCTTCCGCAGGCAGGTGAATATTTTCTTTTTCCAACAGGCTTGGAGCTGACTGCTTTTAATGAAAGGGCCAGTGCTGTGCAGCTTTTAGTGTAATTATTTGTATAATTTAAGTAGTTTAAGCAGCTTAGTCATGCTGGCCACATGACCTGGAAGCTGTACGCCGGCTCCCTGGGCCAGTAAAGTGAGATGAGCACCGTAACCCCAGAGTTGTCCGTGACTGGACCTAATGGTCAGGGTCCCTTTCTAGTTTTAATTTTATCAATGTTTAATTGTTTCTTAATTATTACGTTTCTCATATTTATCTGTGAGCTGCTTTGAGTTCTGTCAGGGGAAAAGGTGGGGAATAATAATACTGAACTTAAATGTTCTGTGTTGCCAAATTAATAATAGTCAGGATCACCCAATCATCCTGTGTTTGGCTGGGGTGGTTTTTTTGTGTTTTTTTTTGCATTGAATATCCACATAGCACAAGTATCTCACATCTTATGCAGGGGTTATGTTCCAGGGACGGGGTGTATCTGCAAAAACCCATATACTCAAACCATCCCTTTGGAACTGCTGTCAAGGTGAGCAATCTTACCTTCTGGAGCCATCACACTGAATAGGTCTTACCCTGCCCCTCAAGCAAGTTAGAAAGCATTGAAGCTCTCTGCCTTGCTTGCTGGGCTTTGGCAGACTCTCACTCAGGCTCTAGTGAGATCTCGCGCAACTGAGTTCCCACGAGATCTTGTGTGAGCCTCCCAGAGTCTGGTAAGCAAGGAAGACAGCTTAAAAGCTATTCCCAAGCAGGAAAACCCCCACACCAAAAGTGCTTTTAAGCTCTTTGACTTCTGTGCATTTAATTTATGTGATTTCAATCAGCCAGCCTTCAAACGCATGAAGTTGAAAATCACACATGCTAAAAGCATGTCAGTTGTGAGTTACCTGTATTACATTTTTTGTCGCAAAGCCTTTTTCACTTTTATATCTCTAGATCACAGGAATTATTAAGGCCACTCCTGTCTAAAGAAACAAAGGCAAGACTATTGCATGCTCTCTCTTGATTCTTCTGCATACATAATTGTCACAATGAATAGGATATATGCATAAAATATTGCTATGTTATCAGTTCTGTTTCTGTGGAGTTAAATTCTTCGGAAGAAGGCTGATCTGCTGGTGTTAATCACTGTAAGCATACTAGCAATATTTTCTAAGAAATGATTTCTACTGCTGTGGGTGGTATTCAGTGCTAGTCCTACCCACGGATAATGTATACAACTTAGTTTATTCATTTAAATGAGTCTGCCCTGTGGGCAGGATTCAGCTGCCCACACAAGGACTTCTGCTTGAGCTATGGGTCTTCTTTCCCTTCTCTGGCCCACCCTCCTTACACCTCCTGAATTTAGCTTGGGTGAGTCAGGAGAACCTGAAAAAAACAACAAACCAGCATGCAGAGGGAGAGGGTGGATCATTCCATCTGGGAAGCCAAAACGCTTGCACTGACAGAACAATCAGAAAAGCACAACAATGAATCCTCCCTGTATTTTTCCATGGCAAATTTTATTTTTCTGAAAATGTGGTGTTTCATAAAATTGCTTTGTAGCAGCATAAATGGGTACACTAACAGTTAAGTTGGGTTGTTTCAAAGTTGTAATTAACTTCTTTGGATGACCGTCCCGAAAAGGCTATATTTTATAATATCACATATGTATAAATTCTCACTGGTTAGTGGATGGAGAGAGGAGAATTCAAACCAAGTTATACATAATTCATGCATGAAAAATATTAAATTTCACTAGACTCTGTTTTTGGCATTATTTTTTGTTTTGTTTTGCTAATTATGTAGTGCTCTAGTAAGGTACAAAGAAATTATTTCATATATGGTAACTGCTGCCAGGATGTTACTGGCAGGGAAATAGAGACTATCAACAATATAACCCATCTATTAAAGAACAGATAGAGGAAACATGGGACTTTGCCTATATAGCAGAACTGACTCATTAGCTTAGATTTAAAGAAAAAAGATAGCAAGATAAACGTGCAATAATACACTGAAGCCCTTTTATTGAATACAGAAAGAAAAATGTTTTTTTTAATCACATCTATATGTTTTGCACTGTTTTGAATGCATTCAACTTCAGCATTTTCTTTATTATATATACTATTTTGTTTGACTCACTTTAAATGGCTGCCTCCGAGAGAAGAGCTACACCTTTTTCTGGCAAGGAGAGCATAAGAATTATGTATTCCTATTGTAGGCTTCGCAGTGAGGAACTCCCTTCTGTCTGCGACAGAACACCTCTCAACCACCACCTGACAGCAGGCCAGTTGTCAACACTGTCTGCAACCCGTTATTTATTTTGCATTTATATTTTCATCAGCAAACGTGCAAACCTTCCTACTCACCCCTGACTTTTTATCGTTTACAAACAAGTGAAAAACCACAGGGGCACCACCAGAGGCAAAAACTAGGGCTTGAAGTTACTCTATGCTAAATTAATTTTCATTCCAAAATGATGATCAGTTTATATGTTTTGGGATTGTCAGTCTGTGCTTTGCAGATTTAAAAGGAAGGGAAAACAGTGTGAAATGTCATGACTGTTTGCTTTTTGCTTCAGCCATATTTCTGTTCAACTGGCACCTGCTAAAAAAATCCAATGCATTTCCTGATTGCTGCAGGCATTTCTGAGCTCCACTACTCCTTAGTCATCAGTAATGAGCATATGTGATATAAGTGACCACACATGATTTGTGAAAGTGACAAGTGTGACACCAACTGTGTGGGAGTCTTAACAGAAGAATGAGATTAATGGCATAAGTTACTATAACACAGAAGCACAATTCTGAAACCAGAGGCAGTCCTCCTAGGCCAGGGGTCAGCAAACTTTTTGAGCAGGGGGCCTAGCCCACTCTCCCTCAGACCTTGTCAGGGGCCAGACTATATTTGGGGGAAAAAGAAGAACGAATTCCTATCCCCCACAAATAACCCAGAGATGCATTTTAAATAAAAGCACACATTCTACTCATGTAAAAACACGCTGATTCCCGGACAGTCTGTGGGCCAGATTTAGAAGGCGATTGGACCGGATCCGGCCCCCGGGCCTTAGTTTGCCTACCCATGTCCCAGGCTCTTCATTTCAGTTATTAAAACTGCAATCCTATAAGCACTTACCTGCAGTAAGTGCCACTGAACTTAACAGTACTTACTTCTGAGTAGACACGTGTACAGGCTTTCACTGTAAAACTGTTCTTCACCAAGATGAAAAGCCAAATGTTTTCGTTTTGCCAAATATGACTATGGTAGAAGACTGGGTGGGAGTCTTATGTTAGGCATTAATAAACTGGAAATGGCAATGAACAGGTAATACGAAGAATAGCTGAAGGCAACTGGGGAGCGAGTATGATGGGAATGAAAGGCTACCGTCTCTGAACAACAAACAAGGGAGACAGGAGCTTCCATGCCTTAACTGGTAGCTATTTTCCCGTTGGTGGCTTCTCAGAGAAGGCAGACAGTATCCACTTTCTCAATAGCTATTTTTGGTTGCAGGACATTTGGGTTAGATAAAAATTTGAGGAGAATGGAATTCAGGGAAGCAAGATAATTAAAAGCTTGGTAATCGCAACAGAAACGTCAATACAGATTACCAGAAGGGTAGCAATTTAGTCCACTGCAGCAGGTGGGGGGCGAGTGATTTGTGGCATTTTATGATTTGTGGCAAATTTATTATAGCAGAAGCTTTTGTGGGCTAAACTTCATCAAATGCATACACATGGGTCGGGAGGTGGGGGAGTTCTAAACAGTGAAATCAGAGAGAAATGAAACGCAGAAAAGTACTAACAGTGATAATGAGGTAATGGATTGCTGCCAGTTTCTTGTATTTTACTGGGAGGAGGTACACACAAAGAAAATAAGAGAGATCCCTCAAAGCAGGTCTGACTCACACCTTGAGAAACAGAATGTTATTCTCATTAAGAGGGGATGCTTGAATTTGGCATGAAATATAATTAACTTCCTAATCACAGTTGGCTTTATTTTGCTCATTCCAAATGGAGAGCGTACAGTACATAAAATGAGCTAATGCGGTGATCTCTGAGGAATGCAGCAGGCCTTGCAACTCTGCAAGCACTGGCATTTCAAATGTATGTATTAGGATGCTAGCCTCAAAATCAGTATGAAAATCAGGGCTGGTTTCATTTGTCTTTTGTTTTAGGCAGTGGTGCAGCTACAGGTTTGTGCTTTTCTCTATAAAACTGACAAATCAAAATATACTTGCCAAGTGTCAAATCCTAAAACCCGAAAAAAGTTTGGGACTTTAAAGTAAAAAGTACAAAGCAAATATTTTTTGTATTTTCATGGTGTTTACAACCAGAAGCACTGCCAAAACCCAGAATACACCTGTACCAGTAGATCCCAAACTCCACCAGTCCCTAACCATGGAACACTTGAAAAAGGTGAAGGATCCTGGTGAACGTGATTTTTTCCTGTCTGTTGTATAATGTGCTGACTTTGGTGCTGTATTATTTTTAAACGCATTTTCAAAATGTATCTTTATTTCTTATATATTGCTTTTATGGTATCACAATATAAATTCCATAGAATTCAAATCTGGGTACAGTAAAATACAATAAAAGTAATAAAAAGGCAATAAAAGGCAGAGTGAGTATTTAATGCAATGGATGTCTTCCATCTCCAACAACAAATCCACAGACACACCATAAACTGCCTGAATGTAGCTCATAGGACCAGTGGTGTGTCTAAAAATATTTGCTCGTAATAAAATAATGCAGGATTCCGTCCTCCCCTGCCCAGTATATGTTGGTTATGCATAACACACACACAATTTCTTCCCCAATAATTGGTACTAGGAATGGATTTTGCTTGTGGATACATTCCCATGCATCATAGTAATAACTTTGCACGACAGAGCCAAAAGAAAAACACAGACACAACACTTTTGAAATCAAACTAGCCACAGTTTTAGATTGGACTTTACAGGACTTTAAAAGATAGGTAAAGGTAAAGGGACCCCTGACCATTAGATCCAGTTGCGGACGACTCTGGGGTTGCGGCGCTCATCTCGTTTTATTGGCTGAGGGAGCCGTCGTACAGCTTCCGGGTCATGTGGCCAGCATGACTAAGCCGCTTCTGGCGAACCAGAGCAGCGCACGGAAACGCCATTTACCTTTCCACCGGAGCGATACCTATTTATCTACTTGCACTTCGTGCTTTCGAACTGCTAGGTTGGCAGGAGCAGGGATCGAGCAATAGGAGCTCACCCCATCACGGGGATTCGAACCGCCGACCTTCTGATCGGCAAGCCCTAGGCTCTGTGATTTAACCCACAGCGCCATCCACGTCCCTATAAAAGATAGGTAGCTGCAGTTTATAGGATAAAGAGCAGTAACAGTTAAATAGCCAACACATTCCACCCAAATAGCTTTCTAAATACAGTGGAACCTCGGTAGTCGAATGTTTTGGCTTTCGAACGCTGACAACCCAGAAGTGAATGCTTCAGTTTCTGAACGCTCCTTGGAAGTCAAATGGCTTCAAATGGAAGTTCAATGGATTTTGCCGACCAGCAATTGCGCCTCAGTTGTTGAACGGTCTTCCGGAACGGATTATGTTCAACAACCGAGGTTCCACTGTATATTAAAACCACGACAAAAAATGTGATTTTTAGAGAGAACATAGATCATACACCTACCAGCCTATCCTCAACCACCTGTTTTGCAGGGACATGCACACTGACACTAGTGCACAGCAATGCACAGCAGCCCACATCTATTCAGCAGGTACATGTGGAATAAAAGAAATAGGACCACACCCCACCAAAAAGGCAAGAAGAGGGATAAACAATTCAAAACCAGAGAAAACCAAGTTTATAGGGGTTTCTGTTCTTGTAAGAATCCAACCTTTTCTTCAGATATATTTTTCTTACTTAAGTCAGTATTTATGCTACTACTGTTCGCAACAATTTTAAAAATACTGTCTCAAGTCATCTTGTGATGGCCATTTCAAGCAGGCATTCCAGTGCTTTTATTTTTTCCACTCTCTCTGCTGGTAGAGTCCCAACCATACACATGGTTCTCTAACAAAAAAAGTCACCACACAGAGTACCGTACTTACTGACCATCATCTCAATGTGGTAGTTTGCACCAGGCATACAATGCTGCTATTTGCATGGGCTTCAACACACACACCATTATTGCCAATATAAGAAGAAAATGCAGACATGCATTTCTTTCCCCAATGGATCTCTCTTTGAACCTTCAACTGAAATGGAGCAATGCATGTGCTCAGGAAGTCCATGTGTACACTAGAGAGCACAAATAACTCTGGATCAAGGTGAATTACTTTTTTTAAAAAAGACATCTTTATAATTTCTATTTTCTTTTCATTTTCGAATAAACAGAAGGACTGTTGAATTTCAAGTCAACTGATCTCAGCAAGATTTAAAAGGAGTCAGTGACATTGCCAGAGAGGAAAAAAACGTCAACAAACCCAAGTAATTTTAGACCTGAGGGAATAACATTCTTCAATTTTATAATGAGACGGCTGAAGGACAAATGCCAAGAAAAATGAAATAAGAGCCTGTGCCTTTAAAACATAACTATGTTATGTTATGTAGTGTATGTGTATTTGTTTAACACTGAGACACAAGACCTTATTCTTCCCAATATTTTTTTTCCTAAACTGCTGATTTCTACTAAAGAATGCCAGAGTTCCTGACAGAGTTGCACAGAACCAACATTATTTTCTTCCCCCAGTACTAACTGGCATGTAAAACTTTATTGCTGAACATGGTGGTTTCTGTTCCTTTTTTAAAAGGCCTCAGTTAATTACCAAATAAGACTATGAAAATAAAAGAAATGAGACCCATTCTCTCCATCACTATATCTGAAGCCTATCATGTGAGTTGCCAATTGGTTTTTCTAATTCTACCAACTCAATATCTGCTGTTAATTTGCTTGCTATTTCAAGAACATGAAGACTGTCAGCAAAATCCATGATGCATTACACAACTTATAATTGGAAAAAAAAATCTGATGGTTTACTGACAGTGTAAAGGGAAAGTATAAAAAGCAATGGAAAGCAGTAACAACTTCATGGCTATTTGTACTAAAATATAATTGTAAATGCAGTAGAAAAAAGCAGAACCTCCATCTCAGCTCCTAGGGCAAGAAACAGTATGCAGAATTATGACAAATGACTGAATGAAATCAACTATTTTAGACCACGTTACAAAGCAGGGATGGAGAACTTGTAGCCCTTCAGTTGTTCCCGATATTTGGGTAAGATTACACTACGTGCATTAGAGGGAGAGAGCACATGCACAAAGTGTGAGTGATTTAATGGATTGTTACAAGATCAGCATACTTCCACTAGATAGATATAGATGATAGATAGATGATCGATAGATAGATAAAAAGGTAACGGTAAAGGACCGCTGACAGTTAAGTCCAGTCGCGAACGACTCTGGGATTGCGAAGCTCATCTCGATTTACTGGCCGAGGGAGCTGCCATTTGTCTGTAGACAGTTTTTCTGTCTACAGCGCACAGAAACACCATTTACCTTCCCGTGGTAAAAGGTAAAGGTACCCCTGCCCGTACGGGTCAGTCTTGACAGACTCTAGGGTTGTGTGCCCATCTCATTCAAGAGGCCGGGGGCCAGCGCTGTCCGGAGACACTTCCGGGTCACGTGGCCAGCGTGACAAAGCCGCATCTGGCGAGCCAGCGCAGCACACGGAAACGCCATTTACCTTCACGCCAGTAAGCGGTCCCTATTTATGTACTTGCACCCGGGGGTGCTTTCGGACTGCTAGGTTGGCAGGCGCTGGGACCGAGCAACGGGAGCGCACCCCACCGCGGGGATTCGAACCGCCGACCTTTCGATCGGCAAGCCCTAGGCGCTGAGGCTTTTACACACAGCGCCACCCGCGTCCCTTCCCGTGGAGCGGTACCTATTTATCAACTTGCACTTTGACGTGCTTTTGAACTGCTAGGTTGGCAGGAGCTGAGACCGAGCAACGGGAGCTCACCCTGCCACGGGGATTCAAACCGCCAACCTTCCGATTGGCAAGCCCAAGGTTCAGTCGTTTAGACCTCAGTGCCACCTGCATCCCTAGATAGATAGATAGATAGATAGATAGATAGATAGATAGATAGAAAACCCTCATAGCAAAGAGTGCTTGCATTGTCAAGAGCCACAGAACAGTAAAATGTACACCAGAGGGATCCAACAAGGCCCCAAGGTACCATGTTTGGTCTGCCAAAGGAGCGCATTGCATGTACTTTATGTGAAGAGTCTTGAATCAGCCCCAAGCTACACCTGAAGACAGCGCAAAAGCTTCTGCTGGTTCAAAATGTGGATTTTGTTCAGCGCCAAAAGGTAAGATTGTATTTCACTAATCACTACTGAGCTACAATGGATACTATTAACTCAGCTACGCTGGTTACCACTTTCTTTCCACGCTCAAGTCAACATGTCCTGGGACCAGACTATATCTCAAGAATTTCCCCTCCCCACACAAGAAGGCTGTTTTCCTTCTGGGGGCCCTCAGGTCATTCAGCTAGGGCCCTTATCAGATGAGGTGCCTAAGATTTTGAATAATCTCCCGTGAGGTTTTGCTTCATTGCAGCTTGCTTTTAGGTGGCGCTGATCTGAAACATTTGTCACTGGGGTGGGGTATGCCATATAAAGTACCCGTGAAGAAGGTGGGAGAATTTCATGGGGGGGGGTCCAGTTTTTAAAACTAAGAATTTGATGACATCGCGGTTTCCCTCATGCATTACATGCTTTAGGGAAGACCACACATTGAATATGGACATTGGAAGAGGAGTCATGCACGTTAAATTTTGGTGTGCTAAATCTCTTGTTTCCTATTGCTGATATTTGTTTTATTCCTTGATTCTTTTCTGCTGGGTTTTGATTGAGTGTTGAATTGACTGTCATTTGTTGTGTTTATATGCCAAAGAAGTGGCATTTTACTTTGGGGAGATTAAATACTCTTATAGTTTCTTCTGCCCACTTTGCCTGTCTTTGAGACACGTCCAGCACAGTTAGTGAGCCCTTCTGCCACATTAGGCAGCCCAATTAAACACTGTCAGAGGTTCTAGTATCACTTCTCACTGCAAAACCCCTTAGCACTTCACAGTACAGATAAGCAGCTTAAAATCACATGTAGTCTATCGTAAAGCTATGTTTATGTCTGGGCCAAGATTACACTAATAACGTATGTGCATTTATGGACATAATCACATCAAATTATCACCTCTTGATTCTATAACTGTATTCTTTCTGGTGCCAGGGGAAAAATATTAATTTACCCAGTCATTTTAAATTATGGTACTTTCAACTAGTTTAATTTCCCCCTCCTCTTAATTTTATAGAATCATAGATATAGAGTTGAAAGGGACCCTGAGGGTCATCTAGTCCAAACTACGTTGGCTTGTGTTGCAATATTTTGTAATTTAAAAAGTTTCTGTGTACCACTCTGAAATCCATTTTTGGATGAAGGGTGGTTTATAAATTTTAAAAATAAAAAAAGTAAGCATAATTTAAAGAGGGCAGGGAAAAATCAGGCCATGTATCAACTCTATAGAGATTCTTACTTTTTTTCAGGGGCTATATTTCCATTTGCAGAAATGAAACTCTGCATCTAATGGCTTTAAATACTACCAGGCCCATCAGACAAAGCTCAATTTTTCTACACACTAGAGACTATAAATATGCACCACTGCTCACTCCAATTGCAAACGCACATGAATGCTCCTGTGTTTTGTAAGTTATTTTCCACATACACATTCTATTAAATTGTAAGTTAGGAGGCACTACTTGAATTCTCTTAGGTCTGTAAAAAGCTTTCAGATGTACCGTGAGAAATCACCTGTAATGAATACAGACTGATATTTCTTTGCTATAGCTGCACTGAGTTGGCAATTTACATTTTCTAAATATATGGGTTATATTCAGTTTTCCCAATTTGATGGCAATTACTCTTTAGAAACCTCTTGACAGGCTAAAAACTCTAAGAGCTGCAGCTGTTATTCGTGGTTTGATCCCTCGCATGAAATGAAAACCACTAACTATACCAGTGAATGAGGACCCCTCCCCCAAATTCCAAATGAACTTGTCAGCATGTCTCATTTTAGGGCCCAATAATCTTTTCAGCCACTGCAGCTGCACCACCTCCTCCTCAATAAGATTCAAGATATCTGTAAATAGGTGCAACATAGGTGCACATAAAAAATAAAACTTTAGAAAAAGGATCTGTCATAAACTCTCACACTCAGCATCAGGTTTTGTCTGATCCAGTATGAAATCTGTGCATGTGTATAATATCGTAAGTCTGTTCAATAAGAACTTTTCCTGCAGAATGTCATACATATGCACATCCATACATATACAATTTTATTTATTTTTAATACTTCTAAGCTTCCTTTCATCCTGGTGATTTCCACAATCAAGCAAGACGCTTAACCAGTATTTCTCAACATGTTAAACCCATGCCCCTTCTTAGCTAACATAAAAATGCCTCTTTCAAACCTAGCTCCCCTAATTATTTCATTTGAATTTCTAAATGTATTTTAATTGTGTGACTTAATTTTTTATTTACATTGCACACGTTTTTGGACACGCACAAGATCTTCAGATGCTTGAGAAACACTGCTGTTAACAATAATACTGGCAAGTCACAACTTACAAAACTAAAAAGTTAGACAGGCAATAAAGCCAGTTTAAAATGTTCGGGCAAATAAAAATATTTTGACCTGGCACCAAAAAGACTGGCCTGTCAGCACCAGTCAAACGTCCTGGGGAGGATATCACCAACTGATGGTACTCAAGAGAAGGGCCTCATCCGAAAATCCTAATACATGAGCACACTGTTATGGGAGGAGCCATTCTTCATTTTATTTGGTTCCAAGTCATTTAGGTCTTTAAAGGTAAACACTAGCACCCTGATTGTATAAGGGGTTTAACTGAGCTGAGAGGATGCCCTAGAGAACAGGCTGGATTAAACTTCTTCTGGGTACACAAGTTGTTCATAAAAACAGGTGAATCATGGCCTTTAAGTTTGGTACAATTTCTTCTTTTTTTAAAAAATAATAATAATTCATGGTCAAGAATTTAATTCTGACAAACAAAGTTGGGGATCAGTAGTTAGCAATAAGAGGTTGCCTCGTTTCTATTTTTTCTTTTCTTTTTTGCTGTTTTATTTTAATGGATTTTGTATTGTTTAATATGTTGGTGTTCGGTGAAATACTTTTTTATATAAAATTAATACATAAAATGTTAAGCCATGTAACCATGTGGTGAGACTATTTTCAGTGGGGGGGGGTGCATCTGGGAAGAGATAAAGTTCTCCTTCCTTCCCCACCTTGTGATCCTGTTTCCATCTGAACAATACGTATACTCCCACCCAGCTGTTTCAGAGCTAAAAACTGACATCAAGATGTGTTACATGCCTCCAAACGGAAGGTGAATTGTTAGTTGGAGGGGAGTTCAAAGACATTACATTTTCAGTGTGTCAAGGCAGACAATGAATCCCAGGGTTTTCAACATCGTGGTGAATCGCCAAATCAGCCAAACATCGCAATTTGGTGATAAACCGTGATGTTTGGCTGACGATAAACCGTGATGTTGTAAAAAGCTGCATTGGCCTCAGCTAGTGAGGAGCCGGGTGAAACTGCCACAGCTCTCACCATGGGAGCTAAGGCTCTTTCACCTCGGTGCCGTGCGGGCTGTAACCAATACAGCTGGCCCCAGCCTGCTGCTCAGCTGGTGGGCAGAAAGGCTCCTGCCCCCAGCTGAGTGAGCCCCAAGTTCCCTGCCACTTGCACGCAACCAGCAAGGACCTTGTGGTTCCTTGGCCAGGCTGCCTCCACCTTCGCTGGCATGGGGAGCAGGCAAACTGCCTTGCCTGCTCGCCCCCCACTCTTCAAAGATAGACCAGGCGGCAGCAGCCAAGCACACTGAGCCTGTCAGGTTCCGTGCGATAGACTGCCTTAGCCTGTGCGGGTGTGCTGCCTCTTTCGTCCATGGGTCTTTCACCCCAGGAGAAGATGTGGCCCACCCTTCTGGGCGAAGTCCACAAGGCACGGGGTGCAAAGCCACCCTATCCGCGCCTTGTGAAGAGGGGCTGCTGGCAAGCGCTGGGCCTGCCAGCAGCGTCAAAGAGCCCCTACACCACCTGGCTGCCTTCCATTGGGAGGGTGGGCTCCATCTTTCTATGAGGAAAGGCACAGCACACCCTCTTAGACAAAGGTAGCCAGGCGGTAGACAAGCAAGGCTGCAGCCCCGATCGTGCTCCTGCAAGCGGGATCCGCGTTGGGCTCTCTCAGCAGGGGAGGGGGAGCACTTTAACGGAGCCCCCATCCTGCCACTGGCTCCTGCGAGCCGGTGGCAGGTCTAGGGCTCCGTAAAACTGCTTTGCTGAGGGAAGGGCAGCAGCACGCTCCTCAGCCAAGCCAATTAAAGCAGCAAGGAGGGAACAAGCTGTATCGGCTTGTTTCTCCTTCTGCCAGGGCAGAGTGCGATGGCAGTTTCACCAGAGAGCCAGTGTGCTGTAGTGGTTAAGAGCGGTGGACTCGTAATCTGGTGAACTGGGTTCACTTCCCTGCTCCTCTACATGCAGCTACTGGGTGACCTTGGGCCAGTCACACTTCTTTGAAGTCTCTCAGCCCCACTCACCTCACAGAGTGTTTGTTGTGGGGGAGGAAGGGAAAGGAGAATGTTAGCCGCTTTGAGACTCCTTCGGGTAGTGATAAAGCGAGATATCAAATCCAAACTACTACTACTACTACTACTACTACTTCTTCTTCTTCTTCTTCTTCTTCTTCTTCTTCTTCTTCTTCTTCTTCTTCTTCTTCTTCTTCTTCTTCTTCTTCTTCGGTATATCGCTGGTGAAACTCCCTCTGCCTCCAGCTCCCAGGTGGTTTGTTTCTTCCTCAGTGCGCTGGGTGCTGGAGGCAGAGGGAGTCAAGAGCAATGACAGTTTCAGCAGCAATATACCACTGAGTGAACCTGTCATCTTGGTCTCTTCCCCTCATACCGATATACCCATTGATATATTGCCCATTGCTATTCTGCATCTCATGTCATTGTTTCCCTTTTCGTCTTGAGTCATAGAGAGATGGTTTGGATGTTAAATCTGGATTTCATTTTTGCCCTAGAACTGACCTAAAAGAACTGAAAGCTGCCGTGAGAGTCTCAGCGCAAAGCATTTCCCAAACATGCTCACCAGTCTCCTTAACCTATAGGACAAGATGAATTAAAAATCACTTCTCAATTTCCTTACCACCAGTTGCTCTGAACATAAATTTACTGCAAATCATAACAGTTTTACACAAATTAGTTCAACCCAAATTAAGAGCATGGAAGGGAAATCTTCATCCTTTGGGAGAACATGGAGTCTATAAAGAAAATAGAAGACAAGGCTCAACTGGTGTTACTAAATATACATATCTGCTTCCTTTTACTGTTTGTGTACACATGAAATTGTGTCGCCACTTCTGGTCTAGCTCCATCTACTACCATAGTGCAATGATGAGCAACTTTCCAGCAGGTCAATACAGCCCCAAAATCACAAAACAGTTGCTTTCTGCAGTGCAATCCCTGCCATTTAGAGGTTCTGCTCTAGGTAATCCAAATATGAATGGGTAGAATCCATTATGAGACAGAGTTAAGAGTTCAACTGCTTCTGCTGAAAGAAGAAGGTCATTCTGAGGCCATTTCCAATGCTCACAGTCTCTGGTTAGGAAACATATGTCCCAATTTTCTGTCACTTAAGATTTTATAACTTTAAGATGTTACTTTCATGCATGCAGAATATAAAAGCTTCCGAATACAGGTTTTTAAAAAGTAGGAGCTAAGTCTCAGAAAGCAGAAAACATTCTGTTTACAAATGATTTTTTCTTAAAAAGGAGAAACGTAATATTCAAACAGGTTGCCATCAATTTTTTCACTTGGTTCACTGCCCCAAACAGGAATTATGCAAGGGAATGTGAAACTCCAGACTTGCATTTTAAAACAAATCCCACCTAAATTTAGGTAGGCAATACACACACACACACAGTAGTACCTCAGTTTAAGAACAGCCCTGTTTACGAACTATTTGGTTTATGAACTCTGCAAAACTGGAAGTAGTGTCCCGGTTTGTGAACTATACCTCGGTCTAAGAATGGAATCTGAACAGTGCAAGGGCACTGGCGGTGAGAGGCCTCATTAGGGGAAGTGCACCTCTGTTTAAGAATGGTTTTGGTTTAAGAACAGACTTCTGGAACGGATTAAGTTCATAAACCAAGGTACCACTGTATGTGAGTAGTTGGCAACTAGTACACCCGTGGGTTGTATGGCCAGTGGATTACTTTTTTCTGGTCCATCACTAGAAGATAGCCTCCTCATAGCCAGTTACAACGAAAGGTTCAGACAATCCATATGACTGATGGGAGGAAGAAATATAAGAACTGTAGAAAATGAGCAAAGGCAACTTGCTTCATTCAAATGCTACCTTCTAACAGGGAAAACTAAATTTAAGCATAGAATATGCTCCACACATAAGTACGTGAGAATACTAAGTTGATGAGTATACTTTCTGCAGGGAAGAGATGACATAGGGAATTGGGTCAGACACAGTACTTGGCCAAGGAAACAAGCTAATAGCAAGAAAAACAGTATATTGTGTTTAAGTCATATCTGAGCCGCTGACAAATGCTAGTCTGGGTTCCCTCTGTATATAATGGTGCCATTAGTCACAGACAGCCCCACTCTGTCCTCTGCAGAGATCTGGACTGCCTCTTATGGCACCCCAACTTCCTACTCTCTGCTCTGCCCAAGGAAGAAAGCATTTGATTTCAGTTCACATTCAGTTAAATGAGGAAGACCTCAGTTACAATCAGCAGAGACATAGATGGTGGAACAAAGAGCTCAAAAACACGCAGTATCTAATCAGCAAATTACCCACAAAAGTGTTGGGAGAACAAGCAGGCATACAATAGCCTTCAATATCAGTCTATTTCAGAAAGTATCACACTAAACCAGGTGGCCTTGGGGTAGTTTTACAGAAACAATTTGCAGTGTTGGTATAAACAACAGTGCTCCTTTTCTAACTTCATTTACTCAGTGTCAAACAAATGCAGTCTTTACTATAGTCACTAAAACAAGACTGTCCCTGTTTTTATAGTTGCTCATGTTTTGTCTGATTTTACAGTATTTTAGTTTTATATCCCACTATAGCATGCTGGCCTTAAGCTGATTTACAATATTCAACCATTTCCTCCATAATACCAATACTCTCTCCTCCAAATCTTGGACTATCAATCTAAAGATATATAAAACAAGAACTTTAGGATCCAAAGTCTGAAAATTGTCCGCTAAAAATACTAAAACCAAAACGCAATAATTTTGGTAACTTTCACGTATCAAATACAAATTATTCTAGCATTTATCATGTGAATCTGAGGTTCTAATAATTTATTAAAAAAAAACAAGAAAGCAAGCCAACAAGCAAATATTGAGAAGATCATAGGAACAACTATTGAAAACCATTTTCAACACTTTTACAGCAGAATCAACAGAATTTGTCAATGTAGGAATTTTTGCATATTGCTGAACTAATCACACACACAAGCAAAGAAAGTTTAAACTGAGACTTACCAAGGAGCACCATATATTCGGAATCCTTTGACTGTTACTTCAGAGTCTTGCAAGTAAATACTGTTTGTCAGAAGTGACTGAACATTGTCAAAGTCCTCTGGTTTCAATTTGGACACAGAGGGAAAGCGGTAGTAATCCTGTTTAACAAGGTCTGCCATGAATTCTTTATCAAATGTCAGTTCATGATTCCCAGCAATCACTATTTTATATTCATATGGCAAATTTCCTGAAACAACAAAAAAGCATTTAATAAGCATACCTGTGCCCAGGTTTTGTATTTTTTTTTATGCGCACTTAAGGACACAATGGATATATTTGCATTCCTGTGAGAAACAAAAGCTATTACTGCTATTCTGTGCAATCATATATTATCACTTATGTAAAATATACCAAGAAAATGCATATGTATGTGTGTATAGATGCATGTATTCAAAGTCTAAGAAAATGATCCTCTGGATAACTTGATGTGCCTAATTTACTTAGGCTGCAATGCTATGCATAATTCTCTGGGAGTAGCCACTATTCATAGGACTGACTTCTGAGAAGACATGCATAAAATTCTTCATAGGATTAAGGAGTGGTAAAAGAGGGAATATCTTCCACTCTGTTGCGTGTTTTCCCACTAGAGACTGTGGCCATGGCCATACAGAATGGCAAACAGGATGATTAATTAACATGGCCAGTGGGTGGATCGGTGTGTGTTCTATTGTTTTCACTCATCTAGTTGTTTGTCCATTTCCACAAGACTGAAAGAAATATAAACATATTTCAGTCACATCTCTCTTGTGAACTTTATTAGAAACAATGAAACACATTTTACCTATATTATTATTTCTGTTTAAAGGGTCCTCCAACCCTCTTTGACCTGCTTTTCTGGAGAAGCCGTGGCCTCAGGGAGAAGAGGAATTGGCAGTGTTTGTCTCCTTGCCCCCTCTCTCCAGCACCAGCAGAGCACTGGAACCAACCCACTGTATTTTCCTCCTAATTCTTGATGGATGAACTTCATTCTGCCTATAATAATTCATGGGACTTAGTATGTTCTAAATGCTTAAGTGCTTTCATAATACTGCATGGGCCTGGAAGGAAGAGCTGACTTGACACTCCTAGTTTCACAATTTCTTTTTCTGGTAAAGGAAAGAGAAAATAAGTGTTTCTTCTTTATTAAAGAAGAAACAGTCAAACAACCAATATACTTCTTTCCAAAGCCAGCTCTTTTAAAAACTGGAGTGGGGGCTGGGGTTGAAGGAAGGCTTTGTTCATTGAGCCTCACTCCTTTTTCATGCCTCTAGCGCTAGTTACAAGAACAAAGTGCAGGCAATCAAATTACAGAATATATGGATCACATTCATATCAACACCTCCTGAAACTGAAAGAGGTCAGAATAGGGTAAGTTCATTCTCTGATTCATTTACAAAATAAGCTGGTATGCAACCTTGTTGGCACGAATGTGCTTTTACAAGGCTGACTTCGTATTGACAAGGGGTTGCATTCACCAGGTAAAAAACTACCGTATTTTTCGTCCTATAGGGCGCACCGGCCCATAGGACACAGCTCGGGTTTTTTTTTGGGGGGGGAATGAATAAAAGATTTATTCCCCCCCCCGCCGCGGCTGCCGCCCCAAGCCTTGCGCACACCTGCCCGAAGCACGGGGCACCCTCCGGAGGGCTCCGCGTGCTTCGGGCTGCAGGCTGCCGCCCCAAGCCAGGCGCACGAGGCTTGCAGACACTCGCCCGAAGCACGGGGACCCCTCCGGAGGGCTCCCCGTGCTTCGGGCAACAGGCTGCCGCCCCAAGCCTCGCGCGCCCGGCGGGACCTCCTGCCGGGCACGCAAGGCTTGCGGACACTCGCCGGGGCTGCAGGCTGCTGCCCGCAAGCCTTGTGAGCCCGCGGGAACTCCCGAGAGAGCGAGAGGGGTCGGTGCGCACCGATGCCTCTCGCTCTCCAGGCTTCAGCGAAAGCCTGCATTCGCCCCATGGGACGCACACACATTTCCCCTTCATTTTTGGAGGGGGAAAAGTGCGTCCTATGGGGCGAAAAATACGGTATTTTAACTACCTCTGAGCACTGCATTTAAAACTGGTTTCTTACGGTACAGTGTTGTTCTTGTACATTTTTAGTGACAATAAATTTAGAGATCAATTAAAGATAGAGCTAATGAAAAGTAAATCGGCTGTGGGTACAATACTAAGGAAGACATTTATCATATAAAATGTGAATATACATAGCTTTTGTTTTGATATATTTACAAGCAAATTGTACTGGAAAATGAATGACATATAGAATCTGATAAAGAAAAGACCCACTAGAAAGCAGGATGATACACCCATGAGTTCCAAGACTCAGTCACAAAGTATGGCTCTACGGCAATGTTGCATCCTTTGGAATGATGAACCTTGCTCTGCAGTTTCACCTCTGAACTTATGCATCTGTCTAAATGCCTGCCTCTTCCAGGAGTTCCAATAAACTCTTAGGCAAAGAGAAACAAACCTGAGTGGCCCTGAGCATAGGTAGAAGGTATTGGGGCCCTCTGCCACCTCCTAAGATGTTGTTAGAATCAAATAATTGTAGAGTTGGAAGGGACCCCAAGGGTCATCTAGTCCAACCCCCTGCAATGCAGGAATCTCAACACAGAATCAAGTTTTGAGTTGATTTGAAACTAGCTGCAGTGCTCCAACTTGTGCTTATACAGTGGTACCTCTGGATACGAATGGGATCTATTCCAGAGCCCCGCTCGCATCCTGAAGCGAATGCAACCCACGTCTGCACATGCACGGGTTTTTATATTATTTTATTTTATTGGGAAAGATGATCTCTAAACCTTGAACTATTTCACCTTACATGCCCCCCCTCCGTGCCCCTGGCAATAAGATTTATCTTAATATATTTGGAAGAAATGTTTTTAAACCTGCTTCTATAACCACTATGGCAACATAGTGGACATGTTATGAGGATCATTTCCCAGGGCAGTGTTTCCCCAAATTCCTCCCACTCACATGGACCACTTGAGCATTGCTGAGTGACTTTATCTACCACTTGATATTCTGTCTGCTGTAGCATAAGGTCCTGTGATAAATGCTGTATTCAAATTGTGTATTTGCACCATGGACCACATGAATGAAGCTCGTAGACCACTGGTGTTTAGGGACCTTTGCCCTAGAGTGATTTCCAATTAAGTCCTACTCACAGTAGACCCTTGAAACCAGCAGCCTCAAATTGCTTAATAACACTGATTTCAATGGGTTTACTATAAAAAACACTGTATATTGCCTGTTATGTTTTGAAGACCTTGGTCTCTCTTAGTTATTGGAGGCATCCTTTATTATGGAAATCTTGTACATTATCTTACTATTTCCGGAAAGGTCACAGAGCACATCTAGTGCTGTTACATTCCCTGAGAATGTGAGGCTTTTCAAAAGTTCACTTAAGCTTTTGAGCAAGTAGTTGACAACAGGTAAAAAAAAGATATAAACAGTCCAGGATCAAACCAAAACAGACAGCAATCATGGATAGAGTCCATACTTAAAAATGTATAACCCACCCCCACCCCAATTATTTCTGTGAATATCTTTGAGACACCAAAAAAGGTGTTTTGTTATGTTTGTCAGGGACATGTTTTTGTTTTCAGTTATCGGGCACTCAATGTAATATTAAGCATTTTTTAAAAAATAACAAAAAATACATATATATTATTTTTGAGGATAGGGTTTTCTGAATAGCAAGTTCATCCCCCCACCCCCAATTCTTAGCTAAAGCATAATAAACTGCTCAGCCTGTCCAAACTATTGCTCAACAGAGTACCTCACTCAGATACCTAAGCTGATTCACACATATGACAATATTGTCAAATTTCCTACTGGTGAACATCCTTGGCTCATGCTTTTGCGTTTTCATAGAAGGAACCACTTCCTCCTTGGAAAAGCAGATAGTGAAAGGTATTAAAATGCAGGAAATTCAGCCACCATCATTGTCTGTAAACTAGGGCTAAGATTTCCAATACCCAAACAAAATTAATTATTCTTTGCAGGTAGAATAAAAAACCAACAGAAGTGATTATGTTAATACAGGTAACTTAAAAAAAGAAGCAGAAAAGCCTCTAGAAAAAAGATGAGCTCACAGGTTTCCAAGAACCAATTGCCACAGATTCATTTCCATGAAAGAGTCAACCCTCCCTTTGTGCACATTGATATTACTCTCAACAACAGCTCCATATGTGCATTGGAGCAACTGCTAGGAATGGAACATTTAATCTCTTTAACCAAAGTACTATGACTTGCTCCTGCTGCTTTCTTCTCAAGATCTGTAGCTCTTAATATATTTTACGATGAACGCAGTCAACGATTCTAAGATGTAACAAGATCCACCTCTCAAACTACTTTGCCAAATCAACAACTATACCGTTAGCCAAACTGTCCAAATATAATTATCACCTTTCTTTCATAATCCGACAGAATAATCTTTAGCAGAACAACAGGGATGAGATGCTAACTTTGTACACACAGAGAGTGGTGCCAGACGACAAGCATTCCTCAAAACTAATGAGCAAATATTTGTGAAGGGGGGGGGGGAATCTCATAAGCACTACATTTTAATCACAAATTTTACCTTTCACAAAATAAAAATCCTTCAAAAGTGGTATTTGAATTAGGCAGAGGCTGAAAGGACATTCAAGAAGCATATGGGAAATCCATCAAGGCAGACAGAAGAGCGAACAGCCAAACTGTTTTGGTTTTATGCAAGGAAAACACCAGGCTACAGCACAGGGAAAAGCAAAGGCCGAGACCTACCGAGTCCTGCGATAAATCTAAGGCTCACACATAAAAGCTCTCCTTTGTTGAAAATGTTGTTAGACACAACAAAACACAAATGTTACGTAAGAGCAAGCTCTGCCTCTGACCTTTCACTCTGTAACCGTCAGGCTTCATTAATTTTCACAAGGCCTGACAGCTCTAGCGTTAATACTCACGCTTGCTGATCGAGCCACACAGCAGGTTCAGACTGCTACCTTCTCCTCTGAAACTCATGCATTAGGGTTCCTTCCATGCTGGCAATGGAAAACCAAGTCTAAGAAACATTAAACACAAAAAACTACGTTACAATAATGCCAGGGTTGAGCCATAAACCCATCAAGCAGGGAGAGTAACGGGAGTCCCACCTAGTCTAAATCCCTGAGTGGGCGAGAGCACATATGGATCTCGATTAGAGTCCACAGTACTGGGATACATTAAATAAGTGTATTCCCAAACCAACGAGAGTTGAAATCCACTGGTGATCCTCTGCTGGCAAAAGGCATCCTTTGGTGGAAAGGGGTGGGTGACACTTTTTCTGATCCCCTCTCGCTTGCACCCTCTTCCCCCTCATAACTCAGTGTGCTCAGACACACTCCAGATCAATTGAGGGGGTGGGATATGGAGAGCTGCAGGATGCAAAGGAATAGCTGGAAATTATCTACCTTCCTAATGGATCCTTCTGTTACTGCAGGGATGCCACCCTTCGCCATTCCCCAATTAGTTGCTTAAAACAGTACACAGTGGTACCTCAGTTTTTGAATGTAATCCGTTCCGGAAGACCGTTCGACTTCCGAAACGTTCGAAAACCGAGGTGCAAAAAGCAGTCTGCAGAAAACTGAAAAAAATAACATGTACACGCAGCAGAAGCCGTTTGACTTCCAAGGCGAGTTTAAAAACGGAAGCATTTACTTCCAGGTTTTTGGTGTTCGAAAACCGAAACGTTAGGCTTCCGAGACGTTCGAAAACCGAAGTACCACTGTACATGCCTGTCTAATGGCAGGTTCCTTAGAAAACTTCGTATCACCAACTGGAATAGGTGACTTTAAAGGGGGCTATATATGTGGGGGCCAATTAAAAATTTCCACAGCAGTTAATGAAAATACTTGCTTCTACAAATTTATGTCTCAACCATAACATTATTCTAATGTAACTGTTTGTGATTGGTACCCTTTTTAAAATAAACTTCATTAAGCAAAAGGAGGGAGGGGGAAAGAAATGTTCCGTATAAGTTAAACATTATTTTGTTCCAACAATTATTTGGTTTCTGTTTATATCATAGTTCTTTAATAATATATAGCAGTTGCTAAGGCTGCAATCTTAAACACACTTGCTAAAGAGTAAGCCTTGATGAATACAGTAGGATTTACTTCTGAGTGGACATGGATATGATTGCACTGTAGAATGGTTAATATGACTCTTCAATATATTCCAGCAACAAGTTCCCACTAGAATTTACCAACTAGGGCTCATAATTTCTTTGTCTTAAAATTATGGTCCAATTAAGCATTTACATCCCATTTTAGGGCTGGGGCTTGAGCATATCAGTGTACAGTACAAAGCACTGTAGCCTTAGATACTTTCTGGAAACAAAAATAGCACTCCAGCAAGTATTTAGGATTTTATTGTCAGTCATTTTGTTTTTATTTAGATTTTGAATTTTATAATGTAAAACAAACAGAAAATACCGAAACAAGCAATATCTCTTACATTACACTGCAAAATTGCATAAATCTAAATAAATGTGAAGATACAAAAAGGTCTTATCAGTGTATGGATTATCAAAACCATATATTATGATAGACTAGAGGACAGGGTGGCTGTGTTCACGTAAAATAATAACACCAAAGCAGACAGCAAAACAAATTGTCTTAGTGTTTTTTCCTCTGGCTACCTTTAATTTGTGTGATCTTTTCCCCAATTAAGCCAGCTGCCACAGTTTACTATACCAATAGTCAAGCTTGCTTAAATAAAAAGTTTTGCTTCTTATGATGGCTTGAGCTGCTATAAGAAAGGAAGTGTTCAGTTCTTTATTTTTAATGTTTTGGTCTTTATTTTAAAAGAGATACAAAAACACTCCACACTGTGGAGAGAGTGAAGTAAGTTGGGTGGTAATAAGGGCAATTTCAGAAAAACCTTAAAGGAATATCATATTGTAGACTCCAAAGTCACTTGGTTTTTTTTTGCTATCATCATCCATTATGATAAGAATTGTCTCTCAGCTGGCATGCATCATAATGTAAACAAAGGTTTGGAACCACCAGCCCCCAAGTTACAAGGGATGGTATAGCAAATCCCTTCTTAAACATGGATGCTTAGATCAAAAGACAAATGCATTTGTTTTTTCTGCTGGAAACTTTACTGTACTGCCTGAATTTCCACTGGTTATGTCTGGAATGCAAACCTAAGATGTGGCAATGCCATCATTTTAATACCTGTTAATTTGTCCACTGTAGACAAATTAAGCTTGTTCTACATTCTCATGTAATTACTTATCATCTTACATACATTGCCATAGGTGGAGTACATATAACCTACTTAAAATGCTCATTGCTTGAATGCCCAGGCATCTGAATTCGTGTGATTTCAAAATGAGTGATAATGTTGAAAATTCTGCTTGAATTTTAGGGGCAGCACTGAAGAAACAGTCATCAATGTTTTGTATTGTTTAGCACCTCATATCTGAAAACATCAAAACAATCATGACTGAGATATGTATATTTTTAAAATGTTTTCTACAGCAAGATAAATATATCACAGATACATTCCTAGCCCAGCCTTTACACAAGAGTGGATTTTGACCTATCTAGCACTGTACAAAAGTTTGTATCTGTTAGAAGTATGCAACATGAGTTAAACTGCTTGTTTTCACTTTTGTAACTGTGGAAAACATTAAAGATTATCTGATAAAAATATAGCTGATTTTTAAAAAGAAGACACACAACTCAGGTGCTAACTACACTGTATCTCTATTGTACTTTTTGTAAACCATTTTACTGTAACTTTCATACATCTTCATTATTTGACAATAAAGTGAATTCTGAATCTACTGCAATGATAAATTTACATGAAATTGAACTATCCTGAAATAGCCCAATAGTCTGCAGGCAGATGGCAGAAAAAAATGTAATATGGAGAATAAATCTAGGTCGAGTTTTGGCACTCATTCCTTATTTACACAAGAATAATTTAGAATTAGCTGCACAGAACCTAGTCAGAAAACTATAGGACTTCAGCACTGTTTGCTTCTTCTGTAACCAGTACATTCAAGATCATTTTCTATTTATGATCAGACACTATAAAGACTGATTTATTATGGCAAAAGCTTTCATGGATTATAGTTCACATCATCAGATACACAAAATGTTATTCTCATTGGAGACAGACAGGCAGGCAGACATAAAGGTGACAAACACATAGTGGGCACAAATGTCAATGAAATGCAAAAGGTACATTCTGTGACAATATATAATAAGCAAAATCACCATTCACATTAGCAGTAGCTGGTGATAAAAATCTCTCTAGCTTAACTATGCTACCTAGCAACTACAAATGGGAAATAAAACTGTACATATTTAGGCCTCAACAGGAACCAAGTGGTTGAAAAATTCTAGGTCAGCATTTTTACACTGGAATCTCCCTTTGAAGTACTTTTGATGAAGAATAGTGACTTTCAGGTCAACAGCAGTATGTCCTGGGAGACTCTCATTGGTTTCTGGTTGTTGCCTTTATTAATGTTAGCTTTGTGTTCATTTATACTTTGACAATGCATCTAATCTGATTGCCCTATGTAGACAGCAGAAGGACATTGCTGGCAGGTAGCGGCTTATATTAGTTGGAGAATGATCCAGGGAATGAACCCCAGATGGTTTGGCATCATTAAGTCCTGTAATAGTGCTGTCTGAGCGCCAAACTACATACATGCTGCTATTTGTATCAGGAAGAAGCTTCAATTGGGACCAACGCAAACTTCCCTTCCATTACAAGTAATTGCTCTGGAGGTGTGAAACCTACAGGAACAGCAGCAGTGGTGAACGCTTCCTCCTTGTTCACAGCAGTTCCGATCATGATTCAGGACCCAAACATCTGCTTTTTCGTGTCTTTAAAAGTTAAATATGATGTTGAACCACATATTTTATGCCTTGTGTAATTTGGTCGTACTGTATGTGTGTATTCTGGCAGAGTTGGCAGCTATATTTGTCGATAATTGAAACTCACTCTATGGTGCAACTGTGTGTGTGTCCTCTAAGTTCCACTGCCCACAAAAGCTTCTGCATTCACTTCATTGGGGTGGGAGTGGGGGGCAGAAAAATATGAGTGTACCCAGACACAGCTTCCACATGGGTAAAAAGGAAAGACTAAATGTCCATAATCTTAATATGTACACAATAGCACTCATGACTTGGATTCAAGCTTTGTTTTGTTTTGAACAGAGCCTATCCGTTTTTCTTTTGGAATTTTGTAAATTATAACATACTACGGATCACAAATTGTACTCCAAGTCTCTTACTGTGATTTTAAACGGTTTTACTATGTCTGCACCGTATATACCATGAAAATAATTTTACCCTTCATACTGCCAGTGGGCCTAAACAGAAATGGGTGTCTTGAATTTGATTAAAGGCAAATTGAAAAAGAACATTTTTGGCTAATATTACATTAGGCTAAAATATAGAAATGAATCCTCATACTATCTAAATCTAATAAGAAAATGCCATCTCAATTTCAAAACTTTCAAAGCCTTTTCTAGAAGTGCATCACAGATCAATTTACATGGTACCTTTGCTGCTAAGCAAAACCAAATCACAGGTTTCAATTGGCTTAACTTATATTGGAAAGTGAGAGAGTAAATGCTTGAAAATGCAATTACTGCAAACAAACTCCATTTTCTCCTCTCAGAAGGGAATTTCGGTGGACATTTTATTGCCATCAAATAATATTTCTAAAGGCATCAATACACAAATCTATTTCTTTGTAGAATCTTCATTCACTAGATAACCTAATCTCCAGATTTTGAACAAATTCTTCAGAAGTGGATATTACCTTGTACAAAGACATAAGAGTCAATTTTAATCATTTGTACTGAACCAAAACAAAGAACCTAAAGCAAACATCCCTGGAAATGCTTCTAACATCATCTGCCTTTATTTCTGCAATTTACAATTGTAATTAAGGGGTTCCTTTTTCTTAATAAAAAGGAAGTAGAATACTTGTACAAAGAGGAAAGAAGGTCATCTTGTGAAATACTTTTCTGCCTGTAATTAAACTAATTATCAACTTCATGTTGGTGCTGGAGGATGATCCTGGGTTTTTCCATTTATAAATACTTTTTTCTTTTCAAAGACCACGAGAATGCTGCTATTTAGCATTTTAAAACAGTAGGGCTTAGAAAGAAACACATGAAAGGACTCAGACTGCATATCTTGCTGAAGCAAAATTTGAAAACAATTAGACTTTTGGAGTGGATCAATTGAAAAACAGATGGCATGATCCAGCCAACGGTAAGCACTTCTATGTCCTACTGCTGTTGGTGAGAGCCAAGAATGTGCTTAACTCTTCCACCGAAATCTATGAGAGTTTCAAGTGATTAGCTTGTGCTGGATAAAGGCCAGAAACAGCTCAAACACAATCCTGGCTGTTTTCATAAAAGAAAGACTGGACCAACACTTATAAAGATTTATTGAGCTATTTCAGGAAATTGGATAACAGACTTCCAACCTTTGCCAAAATATTTAAAATAAAAATGAATTGGAAGACACTACCAAATAAATCAACTGATATTTTTCTTCATTTCATTCCGCTTTGATGATTTATAAAACCGGAGAAATACATAATAATAAAACAAGTGTTGAAATTGCCTTGTAAGGTAAAACACTTTTGAAAAACAAAATCACAAGCTTTGATGGTGAAACAAACTAACAAACCCATCCCCTGAAAACTCAAAAGTTTACGGAGCACAGGTGAAATAGTAATGTCTTCTCACTTACATGTACACCGTTTGGTAAAACAAACTTCTGAAGAGCTTTAGTAAATTACTGCTTGTCTTTATTTGTGTATTGACGATATACATTTATTAAATGTCATTTACTAATTACATTTGGATTGTCTTTGAAACATTTCACCCTGTGCATAATTAAACTATGAAATTCACTGCCTCAAGAGCCATAGCCTCTGCTTATTTAAAAAAGAGATTGAACAAACTTGTGGATGCCAAGAAGATCAATGGATACTGCTTATGACAGCTATATGCTACTCATTATTGTAAGAGACAGCAGGCCTATGAAGAACAGTCGCTGTGGAGCAACAGCAGCTATTGCCTTCATGTTCTGTTTGAGGGGTTCCCAGAGGCATCTAGCTGACCTCTGCATGCAACACGACACTGGACTAGATATGCCTTAAGTCTGGTCCAAGAGGGCTCTTTATTCTCATGCTTATTATGTTATAGTTATTTGTTCTTTTATGAAGCTTCTTACAAAAGTCTGAAAGCTCAGATAACTACCGGTACATCACTATCAGCGAGTCAGTATGAATTAGACAGCACTGCCCTGCTTAATATAATTCAAAAGAAAACCTTGGGGCTTTTTCCTAGCACATGTTTCCCAAAAGGTAGTTAAATGAATAGCTCAGCTGCCACTTGAGCGAGGGTGAATTAAGAGCACAAGGGGCTTGAAACCTAATGATAACAATTCACCATTACTGATAATTATATATTGAAATATATTGATGTTTTTAAGAACAGCCTAAGCATCGTAATTTCAACATTCTAGTTAGCCTGCCATAACTCAAATCAATCTGCAATTTCTTAAATTGCTCACGTGTGACAGAAGAATTGCTTCAAAACTGTTTTATTACTCCAGTGTTAGATATAATGTTACCCAGAATTTTGGCTTATTGTTCCTAATCATTTAGGAATGTTCAACAAAATCACAAGGCGCTATTCTTCCTAGGTTGTTCTATGTCTGGTTGCAGTTTGGGAGTGTGTGCGGATTTCTAAAACTTGTCCTGTGTTTAAAAGCAACACTTTCAACTTGTATAAAATTAACACAGCAGGCAGATACACACACTAAAACCAATCAACTCAGTGATGATCAACTTCTTCTACAGCCTAATGTGGACATAGTGTTTCAAATTGTTCTTTGGCTTCCCTAGTTTCAAATGCAGTCTTAAATCTGCATCAGCACTGATCACAGTTAGACTGCGCTCCAAACCAGAGGTTGAAATCCGGGTTTGATGGCTAAGAAGAGTGCAATACAGATTCAGTGGGTTCTAGGAGCTGGTTCTACAGTGGTACCTCGGGTTAAGTACTTAATTTGTTCCAGAGGTCTGTTCTTAACCTGAAACTCTTCTTAACCTGAAGCACCACTTTAGCCTGAAGCACGTGCCGCCGGAGCACGATTTCTGTTCTTATCCTGAAGCAAAGTTCTTAACCCGAGGTACTATTTCTGGGTTAGCAGAGTCCGTAACCTGAAGCGTATGTAACCTGAGGTACCACTGTATCAGCTTCTGGCTCTTATGAACGATCCTCCCGGAATCTTCAGCATCCAGCAGTAGCAAGGGGAGTGAGGAAGACCCTCACCAGTGCTGCTGCTGCTGCTGCCGCCACTACTCCAGCTTTTAATATATAGGTATGAAAGAAAGGGATGGGCGGTAGTGTGTATTGGCACTCACTGAGTCAAAGGTTGCTTGTGATGAATGCCAAGAGGGCATGGAAAATTCTAGGAATATTTTGGAAAGTAAGTTTAGGGCTAGAGGGCAGACAATAATTTGGAGCCAAGTTCTCCAGACTCCCTGAGTACAATTCTAAGCCAGGAAATTGAAGCAAGAGGCATAGAAAAATAGTGCACAACTTTGTGGAAGCAGTTATAAAACAGTGGTGCATTAGAAAATACTTCCCCATATAGATAGATAGATATAGATAGATATATCACTATCTATGCTAGTGATATAAAACTTGTTTTAACTCCTGTAAGGGACAGTATCCCTATCAGTACCCATGAAATAATATACTACCAAAGACCAGTGTTTTAGGAGAGATTGTAGCTCACCTAACATACTCCCCAGAAAGCATATATACAAGTAATGATGCGAAAATGCCACCACTGCTATTCTTTACCCCTGGAAACATTTGATCATGCACACGTGGCTCTGTGAAGAGTTGCTAAAGCACAAGATTGGGAAAGTAGATTCCATTCTTCTAATACTGGCCTTGCCAGGACTTTTATCCTGAGTAATTATAAAATTTTTAGTAAATTATAAGATGAAATTATAAGTTACTTTTGTAGAGGCAAAAGTTGCTGTATCGTGTCAGAAGATTCTTGTATGAAGAGCCTTTGTGCATTCAAATCTTTTGTGAAATATATACTTTGGCAACTATAGCAAGTCAAGAGCACACAGCCTTCTTCATAGTTAGACAACAATGTATTCCTTGATTTTCTATCACCTCAAGTTCTAGGATTCTGTTCAAACAAACACACTCAAGTTACAGGGTGTTGTTTGAAAATCTCAAGCACCATGACATAAAAAGACAAGTACACTTCACCAGAACTAGTAATTAGCAGTGAAAGTTAACATAATTCTCACTTCAGTCACTTAAGAAGCTTTAACAATTTGCATCTTATTTACATTCCCCACCAGTAAGGTTTTGCCACCTTCATCTCAAAGTCTGGCATGACTGTTTTTACAGCTGCACTTACGGATGCACTTGTTTATTAATAGCCCTATGCTTCCAATACAGCTGTAATGGTTTGTCTTCACTAGTCAGTCAGATTCTGGAAATCATTTAAACATATCTAGGTGAAGAAGACATTTGTCAAAGTAAGGACTCCCCAGATGTACGTTCCTTGTTTCTAGATGTTCTATACTCTTCACAGCTGTTCTCCACTCTTAATCAAAAAGCTTGGGAAGGAAACAATACTCTACCGCTGATAAATCCCCCTCCCAAAAAAACACAATACACAGTACTAATGCTTCCAAATAATTACTTTGCATTCATTTATACAAAGGGTGAAAAATTCCTTTATTCGAAATGTAATTCCAACAAACTTATCCACCAGCACCAGATAGTCTATATAGAGAATGAAAAGTATTTAACATATCCCCCAAGAGAAAAGAGCAACGGATCTTTCTTATACAAATCTGACTGTACAGTAAAAATATATATATATTATGAAACGCCATCAATTTAGAAGTATTAATCAGAGTAGGCCCACTGAGTTCATGGTTTCTAATGGGTCTAATCTCATCTGAAGCTGCTGTTTACATTGGAAAGAGATGCCCATTCACACCAATGGGGATTTCCTCTCACTACAAAGAGCACCCTCAGATGAGAGATTGTTTTCAGGACCACAGCAGGGAAGAATCATAGAACTGTAGAGTTGGAAGGGACACTAGGGTCATCTAGTCCAACCCCCTGCAGTGCAGGAATCCTGCCTACAGCCGTCCCTGGGTGACTTGAATCACAAACCTTCTGGTTATCAAGTTGAAACCATCCAAGTTGGTGGCCATCATTGCCTATTATTATTATTATTATTATTATTATTATTATTATTATTATTATTATTATTATTATTATTATTATTATTCCCCACCCACATTCCATAGTTTAACTACATGCTGTGTGAATAAGTGCTTTTTTTGCCCACATTGTGGATACTGAACCTTTAGTTTGCAAATATAACATGAAACTCCAATTCTAATTCTCATTTTACACGCCCCCCCCCCCTTTCAACATGAACCATTCGACTTAAACTTCCAACTTCAGCCTTTTTAAATTGAACAGTTGCTATATTTGGGTTTTGCAATTTCACTCAGTGGTCCAGTCAGGTATTTGTAAACCTCAAATTTGTCTTCAGCATGTACTAATGGGGCAGCTGGATTAGTTTCTTGCAGCAAACACAACAAAGAGGTTTGTGGTACTTTAATGGGTAGATCACTGCCAGTTCTTTTATACTGTGAGTAGATCGCAGTCTCTTGGGAATTGGACGTGCCTGATATATACTTTTGTGGGCCAGAGTCAAGTGTGTATCTTGCAAGAAGGGTACATATACACAAGGGTATAAGAGGGGAAATGAGGTAAAATGGCAATGAAATGCAAATACTACTGTTGGTAAGAATTCAATTGGTAAGAATTCAATTAAAGCATAAATATACGCTAAATAAGCAGTCACTGCCAATAACATCAGTTAAATTAATGATCATCTATAGTGGGACAGCAAGTCATCGTCTCTATTCATCCCTAAACAAATTAGAATCAAGCCTCTTGATGAGAGGTTTGAATTTATCAGTTTACGGACTGTACTCTCTCTATTTCACTGCCATTTAGCAACACTACCTTTTTTTGCTCTATGCTCATTTACATATATGCATACACAATGCCTACTAAGGACACTTTATGCATCTGAAAAGTTTATGTCATTATAAAACCTCTTAAGTCCTTAAGATTCCATTTTGTTGTTTCAGTCTTCTCTGTGAAATGCAGCAGGTATTGTTTCACAGCATTTTACAGTACCTCGGGTTAAGTACTTAATTCGTTCCGGAGGTCCGTTCTTAACCTGAAACTGTTCTTAACCTGAAGCACCACTTTAGCTAATGGGGCCTCCTGCTGCTGTTGCGCCGCCAGAGCATGATTTCTGTTCTCATCCTGAAGCAAAGTTCTTAACCCGAGGTAATATTTTTGGGTTAGCGGAGTCTGTAACCTGAAGCATATGTAACCTGAAGCGTATGTAACCTGAGGTACCACTGTACTTTGTTCTGTTATTGAACCAACCCCTCTCTCTCTGTACCTGACCCTACAGGTATTTTCTGTGCTTCACCAATGCAGCGTACGGTTAGCAAAATTTGCTTAAAGTCCATTCTTCCCACAATCTCCAACAATTTTCTAAAACAAGCCTCTAGTCAACACAAGATTTATCTGCATCACTTTTCTGTATCCTTTAGGGGAAAGCAAGCACACTTGATGTAATAAACCAAAGCAAAAAACGCCAGGGCTTAGATGCTGGCTACTGGCCCAGGGAAGCAAGAGGATTAATTAGCAAATCAAACTGAACCCTAATACCCAGTAGGAAGCATGGCTCAGGAAACTACCTATTTTTCTTGTAAAGACAGTAATTCTACGAAACTTGATTAACCCCCTGGTATGGGTAATTACAATAAGGTGAGGGTTTGCCACCCTTGTATTAACATAAGTTGCTGCATGTTGGTTTTCAGTGACACAGTAATTCCTCTAATACTGTGAATAAATGCTAACGTGAGAGTTTTAAGACTCAAGCCCTGTTAGTAGCAAATAGTCTTAGAAAACCTTCACTCAGTGGTTGCTTGACCAGAGAAAATTCATTTCCTACCACACAGGGCAAGCCTGGGAGACATTCAGTTGAGCAAGCATTTTCTTAACTCATTCTAACATAATGCTCACATTCACCAACAATTATGGATAAGTCAAAGAAAAAGAAATAGCACGACAACAATGACAGAGCCCTAAATATTGTCTGCCATGCAGCCTGGGCCTTACAGTCGTATACGGCATAAAGCAAAAAGGCTCCGTAATAGAGGGGGCACCGCCGACCAATTTTAAATTGAATTACACAGCCTGCTAATCTTTATGATGAGATAAAATTTCTTTGAACACCAGACATTATGCTAAAATCTGCAGTGCTTTCTCCACACGCCCAAACATTTCTGTTTCAGGCCATAGCACCGAAGAGCTGTGCCGGAAAACAATGCCTGAACAAATGCAAAGGATTCTGTTTTGCCTTTATTATATACATGTATTCAGTGGAGAGAGAGAAGCATATATACAAACAAATGTTGTATTTCTCTGCCTAGATATTAGAAAGTGTACATAAATAATTCAACAAAACATGGGAAATAAATGAAAATAAATGAAGACCCCCCCCCCCGCATTATTGACATTTATCTTTAACAGGTAAAAACTAAATAGAAATATTCAAGAAATTCTGAGTAAACTCATGACTGTTCACCACACTCATCTAATTTTGCTTTTTTTATTTTTAAATTGCCTGCCTGCCTGCCTGTATCTCTCTCTGTGTGTTTACTTTTTTTGATACATTGAAACCTGTTGATGTAACTTCAAGTTCCAAGAAATTCAGATGATGAGAAAGATCATGTTCATAATACAGTGGTACCTCTGGGTGCGAACGGGATCCGTTCTGGAGCCCCATTCACATCCTGAAGCAAACGCAACCCGCGTCTGCACATCGTGATTTGCCGTTTCCGCGTGTGATGTCATTTTGAGCATCTGCGCATGCGGCGAAACCCGGAAGTAACGTGTTCCGTTACTTCTAGGTCACCACAGAGTGTAACCTGAAAACGATCAACCTGAAGCATATTTAACCCGAGGTATGACTGTATGTGATGTTTTTACCCAATGGGCCCTCTTCCTTTTGTTTCACTAGTAGTTATCACTAACTATCTGCAGTAGTTATTTTATCCTTTGGGGAAGATCTGGACAGGAAATAATCTAAAGTTGTTACTTCAAAACAAATGCAAACACAGACCTGGGGCTGAGGGTGTGGGAAGAAGATTAGTTAACTGTCCTTAATTCAGCTAACATTTGCTCAAATAATTGTCCTACCAATGTTAATGGAATCACTGAAAAGCATGCTGGATATAGAAGCAACAAGAAACCTCCCATGCTTCTATAACAAAGTTACATTAATTCATGCTGTGATTGTGTATTGGGCATATTTGGTAGCCAACAAATATTCACAATATAAAACACATTAAAATGTAATGTTTTAAAAATATGGGGAAAAAATATTTCTATTTATATATGCATCATAATACCTGCCTCAATTTATTTCACAGTAAGTATAATCAAAAGATACTGCCATATTTTTTTGTGTATAAGACAATTTTGATTTTTTAAAAAGTCAAAAATTGGGGGTCATCTTATACAGTTGTACCTTGGTTCTCAAACGAAATCTGCTCTGGAAGTCTGTCCAACTTCCGAAAATGATTGAAAACCAAGGCACAGCTTCGGATTAGCTGCAGGAGCTTCCTGCACTCAATCAGAAGCTGCGGAAGCCCCAACAGATGTTTGGCTTCCAAAGCACATTGACAAGCTGGAACATTTACCTCCAGGTTTGTGGCATTCAGGAGCTAAAACGTTAAAAGTTACAAGGGGTTTGAGAAACAAGGTACGACTGTACGCAGATGGTGAATTCACAGGGGTTCAGGCTCTGGCAGCCTGGGCTTCGGTTTGGGTTCTGGCCTGGGCGGGCCAGGTTCACCTTTGGGCTCTGGCGTGGGTGGTCAGGCTCAGATTTGGGCTCTTGAAATATGGCAACCCTAACTATTTTAAGGGATGCGGGTGGCGCTGTGGGTTAAGCCACAGAGCCTAGGACTTGCCGATCAGAGGGTCAGCGGTTCGAATCCTCGCGACGGGGTGAGCTCCTGTTGCTCGGTCCCTGCTCTTGCCAACCTAGCAGTTCGAAAGCACGTCAAAGTGCAAGTAGATAAATAGGTACCACTATGGCGGGAAGGTAAACGGCGTTTCTATGCGCTGCTCTGATTCGCCAGAAGCGGCTTAGTCATGCTGCCCACATGACCCGGAAGCTGTACGCCGGCTCCCTCGGCCAATAAAGTGAGATGAGCGCCGCAACCCCAGAGTCGGTCATGACTGGACCTAATGGTCAGGGGTCCCTTTACCTTTTTAACTATTTTAAAATAGTTAAAATAAAAGGGCCCTGCTCTTGCCACTTACCATCTGGCTTGGGGCGGGGCCTGGGGCCTCACAAGGACTGCTCTGCTGCCCAGGAAGACTCCCCTGTGGTGAGTGCCTGAGGGCCCTGCTCTTGCCACTTACCATCTGGCCTGGGGCGGGGCCTGGGGCCTCACAAGGACTGCTCTGCTGCCCAGGAAGACTCCCCTGTGGTGAGTGCTTGAGGGCCCTGCTCTTGCCATTTACCATCTGGCTTGGGGCGGGGCCTGCGGCCTCACAAGGACTGCTCTGCTGCCCAGGAAGACTCCCCTGTGGTGAGTGCCTGAGGGCCCTGCTCTTGCCACTTACCATCTGGCTTGGGGCGGGGCCTGGGGCCTCACAAGGACTGCTCTGCTGCCCAGGAAGACTCTCCTGCGTGAGTGCCTGAGGGCCCTGCTCTTGCCACTTACCATCTGGCTTGGGGCGGGGCCTGCGGCCTCACAAGGACTGCTCTGCTGCCCAGGAAGACTCCCCTGTGGTGAGTGCCTGAGGGCCCTGCTCTTGCCACTTACCATCTGGCTTGGGGCGGGGCCTGGGGCCTCACAAGGACTGCTCTGCTGCCCAGGAAGACTCTCCTGCGTGAGTGCCTGAGGGCCCTGCTCCTTCTTGCCACTTACCACCTGGCCTAGGGAGGGCCTGACAGGCCTCACAAGGACTGCTCCTGCCACTTACTATCTGGCCCAGGGTGGGGCCTCACAAGGATGGTTGTTGCCATTGATGCTGCTACTGCCCAGGAGGACCCGGAGGAGTGCAGAGCTCTTTTTACCATGTTTTGTTTTGTTTTTGTTTTTTAATATTTCCCTTTCCCTTTCGATTCTATATATGGGGGTGGGATGGATGTTTGGGTGGGCTGGGGAATTTGTTAGATTTTGATGAATTTGTAATTTTTGCAGTTTTTGTTTGTATTGTTTTATTGTTTTCTGGGTTGTTTTTGTTTTTTGTTTTTATTGTTTTAAGGTTTTATTGTTCTAGGCTGCGAAAGAATAATATTAATTGCCATCAATGGAGGCCACTATGAGGCCTGGGATTGCTACCGTGGAGGGGCGAGGGAGGTATGGCGGTGGGGGCAGATGTTACAGGCGAAGGGGATCGAGATATGGATACGCTCGTACCCTTTCCAATCTGCGCCCCATCCCGAGGGACGAGGGTAGGGTGAGCAAGGATTACTCACCTCCGTCACTGGTGCTGTGCAATGCCAGGTCTATAGGCAATAAAACCGCCACCCTGCGAGATTTCTTTATCTCGCAGGGGGTCGACCTGGCTTGTGTGACGGAGACCTGGGTGCGCGAAGGGGCAACAGTTACCTTACGAGAGATGGCGCCCCCGGGTTTCTCTGTCCTCCACCAGTCGCGGACTGTGGGCCGGGGGGGAGGGGTGGCATTATTAATCCGGGAAGATTGTCCTTTCAGGGCTCTACCATCGCCATCGATCCCCGGCATCGAATGTGTTGGCCTAGTGTGGGGCTCCGAGGAGAGCTTGGCTGTCTGGCTGGTGTACCGGCCACCTAGCGCACCAGCAGCCACCCTGTCAGGCCTATTGGAGGCGGTGGCCGGCTGGGCCTTGGAGTTCCCTAACCTATTGGTATTGGGGGACTTCAACATCCATGCTGATGCCACTCCCTCCTCACAGGCTCTGGACCTGGTGTCTTCCATGGCGACACTCGGGCTCTCCCAGTTTGTTTCGGGCCCCACACATCAAGCAGGCCACACGCTGGATTTGATCTTTGGCGTCGGTATAGATGTGATCATGTCTCCTTCGATTAGGGTGCCATGGTCTGATCACTACGCTCTGAAAGCCAGGATTGACTTTCCACCCCCACCCTGCTTAGGTGGCGAGCCAATTTGGGCTCGCCCGCAGAGGCTGATGGACCCTGAGAGATTCCGCCAAGCCTTGCGGGACCTTGCTCCCCCTGGCGACTCATTGACTGAGCTTGTTGAGGGCTGGAATGCCCAGCTCCTGGCAGCCATCGATGAGATCGCACCTAAGCGCCCTCTGCGACCCCGCAGAAACCGGGCTCCCTGGTTTACCGAGGAGCTCCGGAAAATGAAGCGGGACCTCAGACGGCTAGAGCGAGTATGGCGGGGTGCCCGTGACGGAGCCTCAAGAACATCTTATAGGGCTTTTATGAAAACATACGAGATGGTGGTGAAGGCTGCTAAGAAGTCATACTTCTCGGCCTCCATTGCATCCGCTAGCTCTCGCCCAGCGCAATTATTTAGTATAATCAGGTCTTTAACGTCCCTTGAAGGACAGCCAAATTTAAATAATAAATTGACACACGGCTGTGAGGCATTTGCGAGCTTTTTTGCGGAGGTGGTCTTGTCGCTCCGCCATGACCTCCCTGCCAATTTGGATACAATAAAGGAACTGGAGGCCCCTCGACTGTGCTCGGGTCCAGTATTGGACCACTTCAACCAGATATCCCCAGCCGATGTGGACAGACTCCTCCGAGCTGGAAAGCCCACCACCTGTCCTCTCGACCCGTGCCCGTCTTGGCTGATTAGAGCGTGTCCAGACAAGGTGCGGGCCCTCCTGGGGGATATCATCAATTTGTCCCTTGGCACGGGGACATTCCCAGGGGAACTGAAGGAGGCAGTGGTGCGCCCGCTCTTAAAGAAAACATCATTAGATCCTTTAGATCTATCCAATTACCGCCCGGTTTCGAATCTTCCGTTCCTGGGTAAGGTGATTGAGAGAGCGGTTGCTGAACAGCTTGGTGGGTTTCTGGATGAAACATCGGCTCTGGATCCATTCCAGTCCGGCTTCCGCGCTGGTCATGGGACCGAGACGGCTCTGGTCGCCCTAACAGATGACCTTCGTAGACAGCTGGATCGAGCCGGGTCGGGGCTGCTGATTCTTCTAGATCTATCAGCAGCTTTCGACATGGTCGATCACGAACTTCTGGACCACCGCCTTGCCGACGTGGGGATCCAGGGCACAGTCCTTCAATGGCTGCGCTCGTTTCTCTCTGGTCGGGGACAGAGGGTGGCGCTTGGGGGGGAATTGTCATCGCGCCACTCCTTGGTGTGTGGAGTACCTCAGGGTGCGATACTCTCCCCGATGCTTTTCAACATCTTTATGTGCCCCCTCGCCCAGCTTGTTCGGAGTTTTGGGCTGGGTTGTCATCAGTATGCCGATGACACCCAACTCTATCTGTTGATGGATGGCCATCCTGACTCGGCCCCAGACACACTGACCAGATGTTTGGAAGCTGTGGCTGGATGGTTACGTGGGAGCCGGTTGAAGCTAAATCCTTCGAAGACAGAGGTCCTGTGGCTGGGACGGGGCGATATGGGATTGGGGGGGCAACTCCCATCTCTTGCGGGGGCGCAATTAGTGCCAGCACCGTCCGTTAGGAGTTTGGGTGTAATCTTCGACACCTCCCTTTCCATGGAGGCGCAGATTGCAGCTATAACAAAGGCGGCATTTTTCCATCTCCGCCAAGCTAAGCAGTTGGCTCCTTACCTCTCTCGCCCTGACCTTGCCACTGTGATCCACGCGACGGTCACCTCCAGACTGGATTATTGTAACTCGCTCTACGTGGGGCTGCCCTTGAGACTGACCCAGAAACTCCAGCGGGTGCAGAATGCTGCAGCGAGACTCCTTACGAGGTCTTCGCTGCGAGATCACATTCACCCGGTGCTATACCAGCTGCACTGGCTCCCGGTGGAGTACAGGTTCAGGTTTAAGGTGCTGGTTTTAACCTTTAAAGCCCTATATGGCCTAGGACCCTCGTACCTACGGGACCGCCTCTCCTGGTATGCCCCACAGAGAAACCTACGGTCTTCAAATAAAAACATATTGAAGGTCCCAGGCCTCAGAGAGGTTAGGCTGGCCTCAACTAGAGCCAGGGCTTTTTCGGCTGTGGCTCCGATCTGGTGGAACGCTCTGCCACAAGAGACCAGGGCCTTGCGGGACTTGACATCTTTCCGCAGGCCCTGCAAGACAGAGCTGTTCCACCAGGCCTTTGGCCAGGGCACAGCCTGACTCCCTCCCTCGGCAATCTTCGCAGAGCTCTGGCCCAATGGTTGCCAGTGGCTTGAATTAATTAATTTTTATAATGAATGATTTTAGAATGTTGTTTATGTTGTACTTTTGTACTGTTTTATTGTTGTTAGCCGCCCTGAGCCCGGCTTCGGCTGGGGAGGGCGGGATATAAATAAAATTTATTATTATTATTATTATTATTATTATTATTATTATTATTAATAATTTCTTAATTTTGGGTTTTAAAAAAACAGGGGGCGCCTTATATGCGGAAAAATATGGTATGTTCCAATTATTCATTCGTTTGTTTAAAGTGTTTCTTGACACCCACCCACACCTACTATCAGAAGATTCCAGGGTGGTGTACCTTTATTAAAGAAGTTTATGAGAGAAGTATCTACAGAAGGTTTTGAGATGCAGAAAGGTTGGTATCTGAGCACCAAGAATCAAGCCTTCAGATTAAGTACTTCAGAAGCTCTTGTTCAAAGTGATACGCCCCCCTGTCCATTAATGAAATTAGAGTCCTAAAAAGAGATCGCTTTCTAAAGATATAGTTAAACTTACCAAGTCCCCCGGACTATTTAAATTAGCATTTTTATTAAATCACAGCTATTGGGGGCATGCAAAATTAGTAACAAGAACTAAGGGTTGAGTGCCACAAAAGGACGCTTTACAGTAAATCTTCATTCTGGACATAAGAAAATGAAGCAATACAGAGTAAAGCAAGTTCCAGATGGCAGGCATCAAAATGAGAGAGTAAATCAAACTAAGATTTGATTCATACTGTGAATATTTCACCCAAGAATTCTTCAAAGTTCCCTTTACTTCAAGAAAGCTTATAGACTTAAAAAAAAAAAAGTCAAAAAACAGAGGATAACTATATGCTGCTAATTTTGAGGGCTGTGCCTTATTTCAAAGGATTTTCATTCATTATATATTAGGAAACCCCAGAGAATTCCAGATACCCCACATTTCAGGGGGGGCAGCTTTCTAATATCCTGCATTTTTTCAAGGCTAGACCTAAGCAAAACATACATGCCAGTACTTTTGAGTATAAGACAAACTTGTGGACTTTCTGCCCCTAAATAAATGCAAGTTTAAAATATTAAAATAAGCAAAGAATATACAATTGGGAATAAAAAATGAATTAAAATTAAATGCATGTGAAGGCTGATTTAAAACCATATTTTTAAAATGAAAGAAATTACTATCAGTTCAGTTTTTCTATACTTACTTAGGCAATATATACCATGAGAAAAGCAGAGCAGGGCCATAAACCCAAATTAATATGCTGCATTGAGGGGAGCAATAACGTGGGGGGGGGGAGCGAAAATGTCGTAGAGGAATAGAAGTCGATTTCTAACTACTTAAAAACCCATGTGCCCCAAGGGCAATGTGTACAAGAAAGCAAAATAGTGTGTGAGAGTGGATCAGGAACTACGTGCACCAACAGGGAATAGGCACTACATATTTGGCCAGGGCCGAACTGCCAGATTGAATATCTGCAACCATATGCATAGTTCCCTTTCCAAGACTGGAAACAAAGTGTACAGTTGCAAACAGGGCCAGCAGCTGTGCTCTTGGATAGCACCAGTGCTTTTATTTCTGGGGGGACGAAGGGGTACACATACCCCTAAATGTGAATCTAACGAGAGAAGAAACTAATTATTATTGTTTTTTTAAAAAAATAGTTTATTCTCTAGCACGGTGGATCATCAGTTCCATTGCTACCCCCAATGGCGGCCTCATTTTCTGTCAAGGTGTTTCCTGAGTCTCAGACAGAAGCGAGCGTTTAATGTGTGAAGCAGTGTGGAATGTGTGGTGTTTTACTGATGAAAGTTTGGCCTCACTGAGAGGCAGTATTTCAATGTGAGTAGGAAAATTACTATTTTTCATCATCATGAGGTAATGCATGTTCTTTGTACTTTTGCCCATTTACTGTATTTGTTTTTCCTGATTTGAACTATAAAATGGTGGTTTTCTTGAGTCAAAATGAGAGCACCCCTAAAAAATTTTTAAGGAAAAAAAAGCACTGGATAGCACTGGTCCCTTATAGGGTGGGCGTAGAAGGCCAAATACACCTCCTTCTTCCCTGCTGAACAAGTGATCTGTGCTTTCAGCATTAATCATCTAGTTCAAGTCTTCATGCCTTTATTATGCATTGTTTTATTGCAAACATTGTTTTACTCTAATGTAGTAAATTATCTTGAGTAAATATTTTAAAGCAGGCAACTCTACTACAACATCAGACTCCCAAATCTGTTTGTCAGATTTCCATGCAAGCTAACAGACACAAATTGGGATTAAAACTGGTCGTCTGCTCATATCCCTGCCCACAGTGAACTGCCACCTTATCTCTGCCCTCCAAATGTTATCATCTCCTCTACATTAGTCAAAAGGTTAAACCAAACACTTCTATTTTCTCTAATCCCAAGTCACATATCACCATGACTCACAAGCTTTAACACACAGAGGCGCTGCTCCGCCTGAGAGAAGCACTAGCTATATCAATGTCTAAAAATACAAACCAAAAAAGGCAGAAAAACAGTACAGTAGCTGACCAAAACTTCAGCAATATCTTCATTAGCGTCTTATTTCTGTCAATAACACATGAACTCTCTGATTAAAATATTTATTCAGACCAAATTACATCAGTACATTTGCACTGAAACCAATGAGGAAAACCAAAGTTTAGCTAAGAAGATAGAAGCTCAAAACAAAAATTAAATGTAATTATATCTCCTCTCCCAAACAGAAAAAACTGTAATGATATTATAGTGAAAATATACAAGTGGGGAAGAATATTATTCACAATATACTCAAGAGATGCAAATCAGCATTAAACAACCAAATTGGATAAATGCTGCAGCAAGACCATTGACATCTACAAGAATTCACCATGTTGGAAAATGCTGCAGAGATGTAAATTTCTTTGATGCTTCCACAGCAGCTATTTGCATCAGGTTTTTTGCATCAAGAGACAGGCTTAAAGTTTAAAATTTAAACTGACAATCAGCTTGACTCCTCATCAGTATTTGCAGCCCAACTTGAAACGTTCTTCAGACTTTTCTTGCTTTTTTTCTTTGTGCTCCGTTTTGCATGACAAAGGTGAGTGCCACATACGAGCATGCACCAATTTAGCTATTCACACACATTTCTAGCTGGGCTTCCACTTTCACTTTGCATGCTCATTCTGCACTGGAGTGGAGAAGAACATGAGTTTTATTTGAGATGCCTTTCAATAAACATCCCATGTGGCAGTCATAACTTAGAACTGTACAAGCAATGCAAACATTTGCCATGAGCAGGCATATTTTTAGGGGTGGTAACAAGGCAGTGTGCAATCCAAGAGGTATAGTCCAGAACCCCTTATGATGTTGCAGACATTCCCGGTGCAACTTTTGCATCACACAGCTCAAATGTACTAAAGCTAAGTGCAGCTGCTCAGGGTGGCAAAATATTTTTGGACAGTCCTGAAGAAAATGTGTTAACAAGAGGAAACCACAGTAGCAATACGTGATACGACAAAGCTAATAAAATTCTGCTTTATTCAATAGCAACATAAATGATCCTCTTTCTGTTGGGAGTTCTGTATGATAACATGATTTCAGAATTTGATAACAAAAAGATAACCACATAGGAAGCCAACCTAACTGAAAGTAGCAAAGGTACTCTATAACATTGGTAAAGGATTACAATGCTAGGACCATTTAGTTACAACATATTTATACACTTCACCCTACACAGTACAGGTAACTTGTACGGGCAGGTGAGAGAGGAAGGAAGGAAGGAAGGAAGGAAGGAAGGAAGGAAGGAAGGAATGGAGAGCAGTGGAAACTCATTCTCCATCTATTTATTTCCCACACACACACTTCTGTACAAAGCTGCAATCATGGGCTAACCCAGCTTTGGAGTGGTAGCACAAGGGCTCTAGCAACATCCCAGAGCCCTCACACCGCCTTCCCAGCCAGTTAGGCTGACCTCCATCTTGCAGGGGTTCCTGGCTTTACTGCTTTTGTGTATATGTGTGGTCTCCTGAAACCAAACCCTTGCATAAGATGTGAGTTAACCTGTATCACAATAAACCATATTTATTGTGATAAATATTATATCCTGATTCACAGCCCTACATTTTTCGGCTACTTCCAAGCACACAGCATGTGAAGAAATATTTTGTATTATGCCACAAGTGCTATAATAAATAACATAAATAACAACACCCTAGTGGTCCCAGGCCCTAAGGAAGTTAGATTGGCTTCAACCAGAGCCAGGGCCTTTTCAGCACTGGCCCCAACTTGGTGGAACGCTCTGTCTCATGAGACCAGGGCCCTGCAGGATCTGATCTCTTTCCGCAGGGCCTGTAAGACAGAGTTGTTCCGCCTGGCCTTTGGATTGGAGCCAATTTGATTCCCTCCGCCCCCTTTTTCTTTTTTCTTTTCCTTCTCCTGCAATGAGGCTCCATTTTAATATTTTAATGTTCCATTATTTTAATGTTGTATTTTATTTTTGTTTTTAAGTTGTAATCACTCATCTTGTTTTTATTATTGCTTGTAAGCCGCTCTGAGCCCGGCCTTGGCTGGGGAGGGCGGGGTATAAATAAAAAATTATTATTATTATTATTATTATAATTACATACTTTCCAATGAAAACTGATACAAGCCTAATCAGAAGCAAATCCCATATGTTCAATGGGGTTTACTCCAGGGAAAGGGACTCTTTAAGGTATGCTTGCTCTATATACAGCTACACAGTAAAGGTAGAAATGTGAATTGTATTATACATCTGAAGAATGTATGTGGACAAAACATACACTAGCCATCACATAATAATTTTAATTCTTCCCTTAGCCCATAATGCTGTGTTTACTGCAAGGTCAGTTAAGTTACTATAAGGGATTTTTAATGAAAACAATTATAAATTTAAAGTAACTGTGTTTAAAGCATTTAACAGTCACTAGGGTCAAGTGATTACAGCAGTTACAAGACCCCTGGGATATGTTCACACCAAAACAAAGTGAATAAATTACCTCAGCAGGCGTGTGTAATCACTAAGTGACCACAAAGGTCATGCAGTGTACAAGCTAAGACGACTTTCATGCAAAACCAATAATGAAAATTTATCAGTCAAGGAGAAGGAGAAGAAACTTAAGGGCTGCAATGCTACACACACTCACCTGGGTGTATGCCCCCCCCTTGAATCCAAAGGGACTTACTTCTGAGTAGACATGTATAGGAAGGATTGTGTGAAGGAAGAATCAAAGTTAGCTGATGGGCTAATGAAAAGCAGAGATGAGAGGTAGAATGACAGGCTTGAATAACAGTATATAGGGATAGTAAAGGAATACATGAGGAGGAAGAGGAAGAGGAAGGAATAAACTTTGATTAGTTACATTGAAGATCAGATTCTAAACTGTTCACTCAGCTAGACTCTTAAGTAGGCTTTTCTACTTAATTGACTATAAATTGGTTTCCAGACTCAATTTAATATGCTGGTTATGACCTTTAGATTTCATGCTCCTTTCCATACAGAGGATGGTTTGTTACCCAGGATAGAGCATTTTTGGCAGTTCTTGGGAAGGTTTGTTCAGCTCATTTCCTGCTCGTTCTTTTTGTATCAAGCCAAGTTTATTCTTGTTCTGAAAGCCCTTGCAACTGATTCTTGTTTATTGTCTGAAGAGGCTGGTTTTTGCAGTTGTTCTCAGTAGTTATCCTTTCTGGGCCTTCTACTGCTAAATATTATTCATGCTTTTATTTATTTTTTGGATGCCTTCTGATTGTTGGGTTTACTTTTAGTGTTATTTTGTAGATTTTAACCGCTTCATAGACCTTTTAAATCAGGGCTCAGCCAACTTTTTGATTCAGAAGACCATATGCAACTGACTAGGCGGTTGGGGACCATATACCAGCAGGCATGGCTGGAGCTGGCATTGCCATATAAATATTACTAATACACTACTAGTTGTTGTTGTAGTAGTAGTAATAGTAGTCATCTGTTCCAAAGCATTTAGATGACGGACAATTTAAAATGAATAAAAACCTTTGATATAGCAAATAACACCATATTCTTCAGAAGTGAACAACAACAAAGCAAAGCAGAGTACAATACAAGCAGAAGACCCCATCAGATTAAATATTCCCAATAAATTATGTTAAAATGCTGTCTGATAAAATATGTTAATACTGTCAAAAATGCAAACATCTCTTGGGAGAAATGAAAGGTCTTTACCAGCTGTTGAAAAGATTGTAACGTGGGTGCCAGGTGAATCTCTTTGGGGAGAGTATCCCCAGGTATAGGGCCACTAACAAAAAGGCCACCTCTCTTTATGGCCACCCTCCAAATTTCAGTAGGAGGAGGCACAGAGGAGGGCCTGCAGGGATAATTACCTTATGGCGCAGGCAAGTGCATATGGGAAGAGGTGTCCATCAAGTATTGGGTTCCCAAGTTGTGTAAGGCTTTATAAAAAAAAACCAGCACCTTGAATTGGGCCCAGAAACACACTGGAAGCAAGTGTGAGTGAGCAAGAACTAGAATAAAATATTCTGATCACTTAATCCCCAATGGCAACCTTGCTGCTAAATTCTGTATCAGTTGAACCTTCTAGACAATTTTCAAGGACAACACCATGCTTAACACATTGCTGAAATCCAAACATGTGATAACCTAGCACTAAAAATCTAAACTCTGGTAATCAGCATTCAGATAGAGGACCTAGCTGGGCTACCAGACTAAAATGGCATCCACATGTACCCTTCAGTGACAGCAACTGATTGAATACTACCCCTATTCTGTGAACCTGATCCTCCAGAAAGAGCGCTACAGACTTCAACTTTTTGGCTCTCACCCACCCATTCCTGCAGTCAGGCTCTTGCAAAGCACACTGGCTACCACACCTGACTGAAATGAAAAGAAGAGGTAGAGTTAGATGTCATCTGTATACTGAGGCAACACTCTTCAAAACTCCACTCAGTGCTTTCCTGTAGAAGTTAAATGGTATAGGCCTGCAGTGGTGTCAAAACTTTTTTCAAAGAGGGCCAGATTTGATGAAGTGAAGGGCTGTGGGGGCCAACCAAAGTTGTTGACCTTTGCTTAGGATTGAAGTTGTTGAGCTTCTTTTAGGATTGAAATTGTTGAGGGTTTTTTTTTTTAGGATTTTACCCCAGGAAATAAACTGCCACAGGGGCCGGATTAAACCAGCCGGCGGGCCGAATTAGGCCCCCAAAACAGACTTTGGACATAGGGGTTAATACTGAGTCCTGAAGACCCCTATTCTGTAGGTTCTACAAGGCCAAGCAAAAAACCTCCAGCACAACTTTCTAGGATTGACCATCCATGTTAGGAGCAAAATGACGATTGCAAAACAGGAAGATCTACCTCTTGCCTGGACAAACATTCCAAACATATACCATGACCGATGGTATTGAAAGCCTCTAGGAGATCAAGAAAAGCAAGCAGAGTCACAATCCCAACACAAATTATCCCTCACAGGGCAAACAAGGTACTCATAGTACCAAAATTAGGCCCAATGCCTGATTTAAATGGATAAAAGTTAAATCAACAAGAGAACCTGGATCTGATCAGTGGCCAAGTATTCTAGAACTTCATCTGGGAAGGAAACATTTGCCATTGGTCTGCAGTTATTGAAATCTTCTGGCCCAAGGAAAAGTTTTTTCAGGTGCATCAAACTACCATCACATTCAGGCAAGTTCAGTACCACTTCCTCTTGTACTGGTGAATTTATAACCTGCTTGGCCCAAAAAGGTTTCATTCCCAGATGGATTTTATAAGCACAAAGAGCAAGGATCAAACATGCATGTGGTCAAATAAGCCTAAACAACAACAGCCTGAAACAGCACCAGCTGAAAATCATCCATCAATACTGGACTAGACAATGTTCTGGACATCTCCATAAACTGACCTGCCAACAATGCGAATGCTAACTCCAGACTACTGCAAACAGTTTATTTAAATAATTAAATAGGAAGGCAATCCTGATACATAACATATAGCTGTCATGTGAATTAATTAGGCAAAGTATATTCCACGATACACTGAGCATGCTTTGGCTTTTCAGATATACTGAGATATAACAGGGCTAGAGAATCTGTGACCCTTCAGTACTCTAACTCCCTGCAGCCCCAGAAAACATGTCCAATGTCAGGGATTATAGGAGTTGCATCTGGAAAGCAAGAGGTTCCCTAGAGTGGCAGAGAAGCTGACCACAGCTCTGCTCTGTGGGTCCTGGAGATTATGGGGAGATTAGTCAACTTTTGAGTCTGCAACCTTCAAGAGGAGCAATTATGAAGACACTCTGTTTTGTGACTATTTTATTTGATGTTTGTAAACTACTCTACAAGCAAATTTTGATGAAGCAGAGTATAAAAACGATATAAACAAATATTTCAAAGTAATTTCCCAAACCAAATTCAATTTAGACCGTTCTCTACACTATATCAGAAGGGAGCTTTATCCTTATGAAGCAATGCTGCAACTCAAAACAGCATGCATAATATTAAGGAAGAGAGGGTTGTCCTTCAATTATTATAGCCATGAACCATTTCAAATATAAGACCGACAGAATTCAGTCCTGGTACCAAGAATTGTAGAATGGGAAGGGACACCAAGGGTCATTTAGTCCAACCCCCTCCAATGCCTTCAAAGGCAAAAGAAATGGAGAAACAATGTCCAAAATAAGACAAAGGGTTTACAAATCAAATTGGAATAGGGAATAAACTGGAAGATGGTCAATATAGACAGAGGGAGGGATAAAGGGTAAAGAAAGGCCAAAATGTGGAAGAACTATTTCTTTTCTTTTCTTGTTAATCCCCACCCCAACAGGAAAAAAATTCTTTTATGAACAAAAATTTCACTTTTCTCATCTCCCCAGGGGCTTTCCAAGGGAATCCAGTGGGATTTAATGATGCCATTAGGGGCCTTTAGCGACACGGTCACTAGACACAAGCCGTAAGAGGGCAGTGTCAAAGCCATGTTTTAAAAGGCTTTTTCTATAATGATGCAGTTTCATTTAGACAAGTAAAACTTTTTCAGAAGGCTAGTTCATTCTTAAGGGTCAACTTGCCATTTTAGTCTTCTTACTACCCTCCTCTCCCTTTTCTAGCTAATCTCCCCAAGTTACCTAGGCACATGCAATTGGCCTCAAGATTTCTCACATGACAGAGATACCCAATACCTCGATTTAGAGCTATCATTGCTGTCTTTCATTTTACTTGTTAAACCATTATGTCAACTTATTAGAGGCTCACTAAGATCAGTGGGCTGTTAGGATATACTTAGCAAAATTCAGCTAGGCAACAGGTGCCTTGCTCCTTGGAGACTTTAATGCATATGAGAAGCCATCAGTCATAAGGAGGTTAATATGCTTGCACCCCTTTATCTGAAACATATGTCCATCTCACAGCATTATGCTGCTATAGAGACCCTTTCAAGGCACATTTTCTACCGCATAAAGTAGGAACAGTAGTTATATTTTTGCTAATCATTCATCTTTTGCACAGGGACAGAAACTCAGTTAACCGCCAGAACAGGAACAGCAGGGTGGTTACAGCTGCCCCTCCAACTATTCAGCTTTTGTCATCGTGTGATACCAAATAACTGAGCATCAAGTACTGAAAATATAAGAACAAACATATAAATCCATGCTCAATTAACAGAAACATGTTTTGACTAGAAAGAGAACATAGCACAATGACAAGGCATGGGGTAAATGTTCTTCAAAGCTTTAACACAATTAGGAGGCTGTAAGTGCCACTTGGATCGCAAAGGTTAATTGGGGTCACCAAAATGCAGTAATTCCTTACCTAACCAGTCATTAAACTTCTTAACCTCAGAAGGCAGCCCCAACTCAGTGAAATCGCCCGTATGAAGCAAGATGTCCCCATAAGGCATCTGGATTCCATCTGTTCTGGAGTGTGTGTCTGAGATGCAGACAAACCGCGTGTGGCCTGCTGGTTTCGGGGTGTCATATGGAATAGGGTCGACCCTAAAGCAAACATAAAGAGATTCCATCAGAATTAATATTTGCTACACATGTTGAACACATTGGGCACAATTCATTCAAAATATAGGTGCAGCTTATATGCGTGCAGAATTTCCACAGGTTACAGAACCCTGCTTTTAAACTAGTAAGCGCATGCACAAGCCATTGTTGTAGATGGCACAATGGAATGTTATACGGAATGGGATATCCGCATATTCTTCACATATGCCCATCCAACTCTCTCAACCCAATCCATGATCCTAGAAGATATAACTGGATGGCAATATAGGGAAGCATGTTCATATTATCAATTTCGCTACTGTCCCATCATGCTGTCTATGTGCATGACTGGCACACAGATAGATAAGAAGGGAGGAAACAGGCCTATGGAAATCTTCTGCATGAATTTTCTGCACCAACTGTTCGGGGAGATTGTTCCAATTATTTCATAATATAAATGTTAGTCTACAGCATAGATTCTGTACCGTACCCAGCATCGTACAACTTTTCTCTTGTTAAACAGTACTATATTAGAGTGAAATCCTATGCAAGTATGCCCAGAAGTCCCATTAATTCAATAGAACTTACTCCCAGGAAGGCATTTAAAGGATTGTAGCCTTATCCATTTAGTTATGAAGTGCTTTACAGTGTTTACCAGGTAGCAAGCAAATTGTTTATCATATACAGCATTTTGAGTTCAAAAGATATACACAAACTTACCAGCCTTGAAAGTATTAAAAAAAATAAAATCCAGAATGAAATGTGGACCTTCATAATTTAATTCAGAGGGCCATATTTATGAAAACAACTGACAATACATTATCAAGCAATTAGAAGCATGAGCCATTCACTCATACATGCAATGGGAAAACCTATTTCATCATATAAGGTTTATTAATCCAGCAAAACTTTTATTCACCAGGAAGAACAATCCTAATGAGGGGTTGGGGAGGGGCAGAGCAGTGAACGATCCTGCTGGCTAAGATAGAATTCAGGGGCCCTCCCCCATGGTCAGCTCAAGACTGGCATGGCTGAAGGACCCAAGGATTGTAGGATTTTGGATCCAGCAGATCTAAAACCTCTCTTGCCCCACTGTGAAATGTCAGGTTTTGGGGGCTTTCCACTGACTATTGCCCAACAGGATTGGTCTTCTCTTAATGGAAAGGACATTTTGTTGCATCCCAGTTCTCCCACCACCCAGCTATTGATACCAAGGGATAGGGTTGCAGGCTTAATCCAACACAAATAGTTGACAAATAGGTAAGTTATTGCCCTGTTGCCAGAATGCAGGGCATAACCATTAATTCTTAAATAACATCTATATTTTGTGTTGGTTTTGTGCCTCTTTCTCCTTTTAGATGGTAAAGGTATTATCTATAATCACAGATTTTGCTTACTCTTGCATATATTGTTAAGCAGAAAGCCAAAATAATGGGTTGACTGAATAATTATATGGCCTATATAAACGTTTAGCAAATCTGAACAGTAACATACAATTAAATGGATTTCCCCCCACAACGTTCATAAATTAATAAGGCATTTATCACAGACAAAATTCACTTACTGAGACTATTCTGGCAACCTAGGTGTAACTGTGATTATGAACGTAGCATATGTTTATCTAGTGCCTTCTTTCCTGTGTAATAACAGTGGGTTATTTTTTCCCTTTTAATTTTCTAGAAAAAACACCAGAAAGTAAACATCTGGTGCTTTATGGCTACAATCTTATCGACCTCATGTCACTTCAGTAGAAAATGAACTTCTGCTTTCAGTGCTATAGAGTACCTTGTGCAGGTCTGTGTCTCTGTGTTAGATTTGAATAAATACATCAGACCTGTGACACTCCCTTTTGCTTATATTTTTGGTTCCCTATATTTCCCTAGCTTCCTCCAGCTCTTTCCCAAACACATTTGCTATTTTCAAATTTCTTTTTCCCTATAAGAATGGCTGAATAATGGGACAGATGGGGAGAGAGAGAGAGAGACAGAATACGTTAGAGGAAGAAGCTGAGTGCATAATGAACGGACACAGACCCTGCAATCATAATCTGAGGCCCTTTTTGTGTGCCTCCTCCATGAGAGGTCCGCAGGATGGCAACAGGAGAACAGGTGTATCCATTTGTGGAGGTTGTCAAAGAGAACAACAACTACCAGGCTTTTAGAAGACATCTGAAGGCAGCCCTGTTTCGGGAAGCTTTTAATGTTTGATGTATTATAGTATTTTAATATTCTTTTGGAAGCCGCCCAGAGTGGCTGGGGAAGCCCAGCCAGATGGGCGGGGTATAAATAATAAATTGTTGTTGTTGTTGTTGTTGTTGTCCCGAGGGAGGCTTGCCTGGCCCCTTCAATACGTATTTTTAGGTGCTAGGCGAAAATGTTTCTCCACAACCAGCCCTTGGGCGGATTAACATTAAATGGCCTTTTAAATGTGTTTGTGAGTGGGGGTTACTGGTTTATGTTTCTTTTACTGTGCATTTTGGGTTCTCATTTGGTAATCTCGCCTTGTGATTCCCTATACATTTAAGGGTCTGTAGCTTTTTCCTGCTAAAAATGTATGTGTAAAATATGTGATAGGTTTGCACATTTTTGGCCCCGGCCCCGATTCAGACTGACAACACACAGAGAAGCTTTTCCTGGTATACAAATAAAAGGAAAGGAAAATATCCACCTGGTTAATGTCCCCTGCCATTACACTGAAAAGAGAGGGGGCACTTTAACGAAGAGTTTATATTAAAGGTGCATTCCAACCTAAACTAAGAATTCCAGTGATGTTGATATTAACTAGAACCTGCCAAAATTTTGATCAGGGAATAGGTTACAGGAATTGACAGGTTACAGGAATTGACAGGTTAACTGACTTCCCCAGTGTATCAGCAGCATAGCTTGAAAGAAAATCCAATAGCAATGACTCTGCTGTATAACTAGTAATCCCTTAATGCAGATCAAAGATGTGTTCTGAAATATCCAACCCGTTTACAGGATTCTTCAAGCTACTAAACCTGAAGTCAAAGCCAAGTTCTTCAAACTCTATAAAATAGAAGAACAAGCCCACCCATGGTGTAATTCTATCAATTTGAATTAAGTATCTGAACGTTACAGCAAGAAGATCTTCTTCCAAGAGGAGTAATGCTGACAAGCTCTTAACCCTAACCTTTTTGGCAAGGACCACAGTAATAACAGTGTCTTAATGAGAGAAATAAAATGGCATTGGTTCAGACCTCAGGATAATGAATTGAACTTCATATACTATGTTATAGGATGGCACTTGTGGATGGCACAGTTCTCAAGAGTTCCAAATGAACTGATGATACGAAAGAGGAAAAGCAGAAAGGATTCATAATCTTGATGAGGTACTAAGGTCTTGCTCAGGTCATTATTTAAACTGAGGCAGCTAAGAATTAACTCAGAATAGCATCTGCACACTTCATGCAGGAGGACCTGAAGCTGGTACAGAATATAATCTCCATTGTGCAGACACTGCTGAAAACACTATCCCTGTGGTAAACAGAAATTGTATATCAGTTCTAACATTTCCTTGTCTTTGGTTATTCAATCATTCCTGTGTGGCTTCCAGTATATGTGAAAAATTCAGGAGATATTCATAAATGACATAAATATGTTCCAACATGAGCCAGAAGAAATGGACTTGAATCAAAGTGGAATGTCTTCTTGATGGTCCTGGGTGATATTTTTTCTTCTTCTGACAGAAGTTCTATGTATAGGACTAGCATATAGCATAAGAGTCAGAAATTTGATCAGTGCAACTTTCCCCTACCTACAAGAGTCTGTGATAGGAACAGCTGCACCTGATGAATATCTACCTGACATGCAATTGATGACACAGTGTCTGTCAGGAAAATGCTGGCAATCCCAGGCTTATTGCCAGACTTGTGAAGCTATAACAAGGGCACAATATACAAGGACTGTGTAGTAATGTGTATCTTAAATAGTTATGTATAAATTATTAATAATATCTCTTCACAGTGACAAGGCAACAATATGTGAAGATGATGATTGTTATTTATCATTAACAGGTAACCTTTAATCACAGATACTTGTATCCTGTGATTTTACTGTAGAAACGTGTAATTTGATGTTAGGTCACATATTTGGTTTCACCATTCCTTTAAAATAAAACAAAGTTTGTATTCCTTAGGAATGCAAAAGATAGGTTTGGAAATGTATGTTAAATCAAAGAATGTGATCCAGTTTATATAAAATAGCAATGCTAATTCAACACTGGACATAATTTAAAACATAAGCTACTAACTCCTAATGGTCAGAGCGTTAAATAGTTTTTCCCCCTACACAGAAAAGCAAAGTTACACAATGTGCAAGTATTTTCTTAGTGAGACAGTGATTTACATGAGCCTATGGGATACCTATGGGCTACCTAGGGATGCGGGTGGTGCTGTGGGTTAAACCACAGAGCCTAGGACTTGCCGATCAGAAGGTTGGCGGTTCAAATCCCCATGACGGGGTGAGCTCCCATTGCTCGGTCCCTGCTCCTGTCAACCTAGCAGTTCGAAAGCACGTCAAAGTGCAAGTAGATAAATAGGTACCACTCTGGCGGGAAGGTAAACGACGTTTCCATGTGCTGCTCTGGTTCGCCAGAAGCGGCTTAGTCATGCTGGCCACATGACCCGGAAGCTGTACGCCAGCTCCCTCGGCCAATAAAGCGAGATGAGCGCCGCAACCCCAGAGTCAGTCACGACTGGACCTAATGGTCAGGGGTCCCTTTACCTTTACCTTATGGGCTACCTACTGTCTATTATTGGACTGGATCTCAAGCTCAAGTCACTGATTCCATTCCAACACTATGTTCAGTTACTAGATCACAAGGGCTCCCGTGACATCATCTTGCAAGCACTGAATCAAAGTTCAAATTTTGGAAATCATACATTCAGGGCTAAGAATCAAGTACATATAAGTCATGTTCATTTCAAGTTTGCATTGTATCAAAGAGTTTCTCCAGTCATGAAGTCTATGCATCAAGGTTGGCCAAACAGATGCCTATGGGAAGTCCACAAGTGACAGCTCTACTTGTGGCTCCCAGCAACTGACATTCAAAAGCATGGATACAGAAAGCAGCCATCATGGCTAGTAGCCTTATAAAGCCTTTTCCTCCAAGCATTTGTGTAATCCTCTTGTAAAGGCATTGGTAGCCATGCTATACCTACCTTATGGAAATGATTTCCATAGTTTAACAGTGCTGTGGGAAAAACGCACTGCTAAAATGAGCTCCTGCTCTCCACAGAATAACTCTGAAATTGAAGCTAATTTTTACTTCCCCAAATATTTGGTCAGAAGGATGATAACTTTACCACATACTTGTAGTATAAGAAAGCTGCTGTGCTCCCTTTTCATCTAGAAGCAAAATATACAGTGCAATAGGGAGCTTCTGTAGTGTCTTTGCAGAGGTTTCATTTTCTAACCTAAAGGCGTCCCCCTCTCCAGGGATAAGATGCAATTCAATATTCATTCCATCACAGAACGACTTCTCTGCTTCACAAAAGGTACCAGTCATGCCTGTTGCTCTGCTATATGATTAAGCTTTCTTTCCACAAAAGACAGAACCGCAGCCTAAACACCAGTTGAAACTGGAGTGGGTTTTTGCCGGGCAAATTACAATTGCCTCCATCTTTACTTGGCAAACAGTTCAAAGAGATGTGCAAACAGTTTTGGATATTGGATAAATTTCCCCAATAGCCACATGGTATAAGCAACTTTTTGGGAAATGTTTGTGATCAAATAGTTGAAAGAGAAGTCAAAAATCCCACTGAGCACGCATAAGTCTTTGGGCATGCCTAAATAGCTTTTTTTGGATCCTGACTACAGCTCTTCATCAAACTATATTTTGATTGGTTTTAGGCAAAAACATTTAATATACTGTATTCACTTTGAAGCAACAGGCTTAAGGGATAAGGAATCCTAATGAATAGCAGAGCAGCACCTATTATGTAAACTAGTAAACATGTAACTATGATGTAACATTATGCAAGAGCTGGTACTTGAATGTGATTGGTTTCTGCTATTCTTTCCGTTTACTGCTTTGCATGATATATTCTATTCTTTCCCATTACTCCTCTGCATTGCATCTATTATTTTGACCTTCTAGAATGCCTTGGCAGAAATGTATATAAATGTAAAAAGAAGATATAAAACATCTGCGGCGAGGAGAAAATGTTTTTTGTTGATTGGATCAATGACCAAATTTTAAGTCAGGAAAAGAAAAATGATAAGGATAATGAGATATTCTTTCCTTGTGAGCTTCAGGATCACATACTCCCCCCAAAGAACTTTAGGGGGGCAGAAACATTTCTGTTAATCTAAACAAATTTCTTAACTAGTTCCACATTAGTTTGAATTACGTATTCATTTGCATAATAAGAAAGATCTGATGATGGAGTCAGTGAACCCACAATCCAACAGTGGGTTCTGGGTACAAAGTGTTAGCATAGTTAATTTTCCAAAGAGTCCACATCTGAACTAATACCAATACAGTATCTGCATAGCAAGAGCAGCTAAATCTGTTTATCTGCTAAAATGTGACTGTAAGCAATTTTGTGCATGATGTTTTTTAAACAACTAACAGTCTTCTTTTATTAAAAAATAGTAATCAACTTTTGCTCCAACAACAAAAATATTAATTCAAAATAATTTAATAGACAACATTGTCAACGGAGCAACAGCCTGGCATTCTGTTTGAGAAAGCCCTTTATTGCAAACTTCAGAAATAAGGTTCTGAAATACCCTTACTCTGCTTTTAGGATATGTTTATAACCCTTTCTTCATTTGTGGTTCTCAAATAGCTTGGCCTTGAGCACTGATTATTGTTGCTAACCATTCCTTTCAGAACTACCGTGATAATTCCACAGAAATTGTTTCCCCTTAGCATAAAACAAAAATATAGTTGCCCATGAACATTGCTATGCCTTTGTTATGACTCATTCAAAGTGTTTAGTTTAAACAAAACAAATAAAAAGTCAACAGCATTGTAAGAAGGGACTTTGAAGAAAATGGGCCTTCTTTATATAATATATAATGCTTCTATAATGTAATAAGCAGAGGTTTTGTGGCCAACCACACAGAAAGTTATCTATGTACACTGTGTCTATCCTTCCATCTTCAAAAATTAATGAATTAAGACTTTCTCAGAGGGAATACCTGAGACATTCCCATTTATCATCAGTTTTACTGACTTATGTGGTCAACAATTATTCTTCCTGTGTTAAATCATTTATTTTTCAATGAGTTCCAAAAATGAATTATAGTCAAGATAAAAAATTGCCTCAAGGTTAGTTTTAGAAACTCAATTTAAAAATTGTTTTACCTTCAATTTTATACCAGTAAAAGACACACAGAGCGAAACATGGCCATAAAGTTAGCAATTATAACACAAGTCAGTTGGGAGTGAAACATACTGAAATGCTTCATTGTACACATCCACAAATCAAAGTTAAAGCCTTACTACTTATTGAGCAGAAGCTGCCACTAATGAGAAAATAAGATTAGCAAACATTTCATATGCAACAGCACATGAGATTTTTGAATATATGAAAACTGCTTTCTAAATTTGTCTCCACTTGTCGGTAGTTGGGTTGCAAGACTGATGGTGCCACGCACTAGAGAATGCCAGTTTCTATGCCTAATAAAGTGAGTATGTATCTGCTTATTCTCAAGTGTAAAAGAAAATTGTCAACATATAAGAAGCTCAAGGCCTGAGAAAGAAACAAGCTGCACAACATAACATTTTATGATGCAGAATTAGATTCAGGAAATGTAATTTCACTTATGTGATTTACTTATGAGCAATGCAAATGCAATCTTGCTGATTGCACTTTAAGACAAAAGACTCCATCTACTTATTTAGAAATGATTATGGAGCAATGGTAAAAACATGACTTGCCGTGGCTATTGGAGAACTTGTGGAACAATGTTGGATCCAACGGAGAAGTCCATTACTATAGGAGAAGGGAAAGTTACTTTTGCCTATTCTCCCTTCCCACTAAAGCTTCCCCTCAAATCTGTTCCAGAGGGCTGAGGGACACTCCAGAGTAGAGCAGAAGGTGTTGTGTGGGCTGCAGCAGGAAAGGCAGATTGCTAATGTAAGCGAAAGCAAAGCTATTTTTGCCAAAGGAAGGAGAATTCAATCCTGAGTGGAAATGAAGAAGGGAGAGGTAGTATGCATCCCTGATAATGGCTCTCAGCTTGTGAACCCTGGCTTGTTTTGACCAGGGCTGGATTTAAAAATCAACCAGCTAACAAGGTCCTGGCTTAGGGCCCATGATTTTCATAATAAAGCAGTGGCTTTGATGACCATCCATGTAAAGGTTTCTGTGGTCTGCGGGGAAGCACAGTAGTTTCCAAGCGATCCACACACAAAAGTATGACAACCGCTGGTCAAGGTGGCAACAGTTAATTATGAGGATGGTTAAGACCACCCTGTTACAACAGGTGTAGAGTACTGGATGATTTGTTCTGCTTGTTAAGTTGGTGTTTGATCTCATATATGTGTGTGTGTTTACGCTGGCAAATTCTGTATTTTGATCATTGCTCAATGGTAGTCTATTCCAAATTATGAAAGTGTATCTTACTTTGATTGGAAAACATGCCATACAGGCCTGCAACTATGCCAAGAAACAGACACCTCTCTCCAATCAAAAAGATTGTGCCCATACGAATGCTGATGGAAACTATATACCGTATTTTTCCGTCTATAAGACACCCCCATGTATAAGACGGCCCCTATTTTTGGGGACTCCCATTTAAGAAAATGGGGGGGAGATCTATCCATGTATAATATGCCCCCAAATTTTGGACGTTATTTTTAGTGGGAAAACCTAGTCTTATACATGGGAACATACGGTATGTATGAGCTCTTCCACTCATTTCTATGGAGTAAACAAGGTCATAAAACCCTTCAAAAGAAATGTGCTGTCTTCATTGAAATGAATAGGGCAAATCTTGTTGGCAACAGACCTTCATGTGTGCACTTGAGTTTCTATACATTATTTGAGTTCTATGAGCTTGTTTCCAACCACTAGCAAAAACAATTATTTTACATGTATTTCCCCTTCAATTTATTGTTTTCCTTCTATTTTGCTATATATCATACTTATCAAAATAAATAAAGTGGAACATTGGGGATGGGGGGAACACCTCAAGGCTGTGTCTTATACCCAGATTCAAGTACTTAAGTTGTGCAGATTTCTACAGGATTTCTAAGCATATAAGCTTAAGAATTTATTGCTGCCTTTTTGTTCATTCTTATTTTATCTATTTTAGTGGCATAATTATTGATTATTCGCCAGGCTCTTTATAAAATCACTAGCCATCCAGCCACAGAGTAGAAACAATATGAGGTGATTTTATAAACTATCACACTTGGAATGGTCAGAATGAGGATTTTTCTGAATAACCATCGACCAGAATATTTCACACTACTTGGTCAACAAATATGAATAACAAATGCAACTGGAGAAATCAGAGTTGGTTCAAATGCTCCATTTATAGAACAAAGAGCTAAATTGGCAATGAATAATTCAGCCAACTCCAGAAATCTTTTGAAATTCCTTTCACGCTGAAATATTCAAGAATGTAGTAGCTACAGACATGGGTGTGCTAGAAAATTGGGAGCAATATTAAATTTTGGGGGTCTTTAATGGCATGTACACATTTAAAATTTCCTTTAAATGTCCACTAAAGTTGTGGTAAAGTGAACTGTATGTAACAATACTGCAGTAAGAATTACACTTGAAGTTTCTATTACTGCTGCTACCATCTAATATAAAGCTAAGACATTATAGCTGACTGCAAACTCTCCAGTTATTGGAAGGCCCTAATCGCCAAGGTAGATTTCTAAAGTAAAGTGATTAATCTTTGTGATTATTTGTACTGCAAAAAATAATGTGAAGTTCCTAGATCTGTGCATCATGGGCTCATTGAAGCACATACAACTTCAATTGACGCTAGCACTAAACATAAAATGCCCTCTCCAACTGGCTAACTAAAGGATACCGCCGACTACTGCAAACTATTCTGCCCAACAATCACTCATGCATAGTGTGGTGACAGGAGACATATAAACATGATCCAGTGCATTACTTTCCCCTTGACCTTTGATAAATAAACTATGACCAAGTCATAGCAAGGGTTGCAGACTTTCTGTCTTGTTATTCCTCTGTCTGCTGAGCATGACCATTTGAAGTAACAAGCCAAAGAAATTAAAAGAAGGTAAAGCCTGGATATGCTCACACCAGGGCAACTGTTTGGTAAAAATCTAACACCATAGTAATTTAACATGATAGCGCTGGACATTTTATCTCCCACTCTACCTACCTACCTACCTACCTACCTACCTATCTATCTATAATCTAAAAGACAGTTGTACACAGAGCAAACACTACACAGTGGTACCTCGGGATGCGAACGGGATCCATTCCGGAGCCCTGTTCGCATCCAGAAGCAAATGTAACTAGTGACGGCACGTCTGCACATGTGCGCATCACTTTTTGCCACTTCTGCGCATGTGCGCGATGTCATTTTGAGCGCATGCTCATGCGCAAGCGGCGAAACCCGGAAATAACGCGCTCCGTTACTTCCGGGTTGCTGCGGAGCGCAACTAAAACGCGCTCAACATGAAGCATATTCAACCAGAGGTATGACTGTAATTACTACAGGAATATTAGCTGTGGCAGTGTTTTTGTTGCTGTGTACTGGAGTACAAAGATTAAGGTGATATAAATCATAAGCATGTGTATACTCTAAACAGCTAAACCATGGACTTTTGGTAAAACGTGCAGTTCTTTTTGCTTCTGATACAGGAAATTAAAACTTTTGAAATAAAAAGAGCTGGTGTTAACCTTCTCTCATACTTTACTTCTCATTACGTTATCGGTGTGTTGGAGGGCGAAATGTAATTGAATGTAAAGGGTGCTGTACTTTGCAAACTTCCCTTTCTTATTCTACCACTCCATGTTGCAGCTCCATGTCGTGCTTTTTGTTCTCCCAGCAAACCACCTAGCCGTTTTTCATTCTTGAGTTTAAAAACAGCTTGAAAAGCACACACTCACATCAAGAATGAAAGGTGGAGCTGTACAGTGTTAGCTTTGCAGCCTCTGTTCAGCAGAATCACTTCACAATTGCTTGATTTGTTTCCCCAGGGACAGTGTGACATGAATGCCACATGAACTGCCAAACCTGGGAAAGGAACATTTCAATCAGCTGCTACAGTGGAGAATCAGACCTCCAGTGTCCATTGGCCAGATGTTATTTCATGCCCTGTTAGCAACCCTACACCATGACTATCACTGCTACTTTTTATCTCTTGGCCATTTCAAACATCATCAGCCATGGTCAAATAAAATGAAGGGCTTCAAAAATAAAGTGAATCTTTCTTCCTATGTCAGTTTTTTGCTAAATGAGGTTTGGCTAATGTAATGACACAAAGGATGCCAATGAATTAGAAAGGTAGCAACGATCAAGGAGAAAATATTTATCTGCATACAATCCAAAAGACATTTCAAGATTTAAAAAATCAGCATTGCAAACTATTCTGTCGGTCATCTATCAATCCACTGCTCCATCAAAGAATACTACATACTTGCAACATCCATAATAAATGGTTCCACTTTTGGAAACACATCCTTTTATAAAACTAATTAGGTTGCAATCCTATACAGACGTACTGAGTAGGTCTTACTTCTGAGTAGACATCAGACTGTGCTGTTAATAACATAACAGAATATAAGTCAAACTGAATAACTGGAATAGATTCAGCACTAGTCAAATCTATAATAAGTTGTACTCAACAACTTTTTCATATATATTTATGTTTCATATATATCTGCAAGCACATTAAAATTATTATTTTAACACTTTTTTATCCAGGAAGATTTTTACCTAATCATGTAACAATTATTAACAATAATCAATAAAACTGCTCCAGAAAAGAATACTACAAATCATACTATTTGGCAAGAAAATATGACCAAATAAATTCACCAGGAATTTATACCAGTCCAAAATAGATTGCAATAAATGTGTACACAAGACATAGATTTGGAAGAGGGAGAATCACATAAGTCATGGACTCTAAATATATGCTTGGAATTATGTTGTGCAAAACAAAGTAAGGACAAATAGCAACTTTGCTCAGTAGACTATGGGTAGGTGTAAAATATGCACATAGAATTACCATAGAAAGGACAGAAATGCAAAACCCCCGAAAGGACAGAGGCTGTCTACTGTGTGTACTAGTACACGCATTAACAAACAAAAGAACTGGAGAAGCACTGTGGAAAAGAATAATAAGGAAAGGCTTTCTGAACAATAAAGCAAAAATAATAGTAGTTTTCTGTCACGAATGTCATGAAACGCCACCACAAATGTGAATCTGTTTGGCTTGAAACTGTAAAAAAGGGGGGAAGATGCACAAGAAGAACTGCGTAACAACTGAAAAATATCATTAGGATTTAAAAGAAGGGGGAAATAAGTATATTTGGTTAAAATACCTAAAATATTGTTTTTATAACAAGTTACACAAAACAAAGAGAATAAAAAATATAGAACCAGCTCATATGTTGTACATTGTATATACCCTCCCCTCAATTTAAACAGTAATTCGATGTTTTCTACAGTGGCAGAAAGGTGGAATTTTCTCACTTCAGAAACTTCCATCTTTTAATTAATTAATTTGCTTGGGGTTTCTTCTGGCTATTGTTTGATATGTTGCTTTAAATAGTAAGGCGTTTCCCATATTTTTCTTACCCATTCTGATATAGAAAGAGGATTTTCGTTTTTCCAGTTGCACCTGAGGCATGACCATGCACATATCAAGAGGAATGTGACTGGTTGTATATCCAGCTTTTTAAAATCATCATCATCATCATCTATAATATTTTTATTTCAACATATATTTGACCAAAAATAATCTACAGTCTGTTTTGGCTGCTCTCCAACTTCTTGCATTGGTTTTATAAATTTTGTTTTCCCATAGGGTGTTAGGAAGCCACCACTATATGAATTTTCCCCTAAGATTGACTCTTATTAATAATAGTATTGTATTGAACAACCAAGTTGTTCCATTTCTTTAATGAAGTTAATCTGTTAACAGATCTTTCTCACACTTATTTTCGAATGTTGGGGATAGCTGGTCGAAGCATATGCTATATCCTTTTTTTCATCTGAGTTTTTCAGAAGTTTGCCAAAGGGACTTACTTAATTGAAAATATGGAAATAATGGTGGCCAGATAGAGTCCAACTTTAATATTACTTGTTGAAATGTGATTATGTGCCCATTAATTAACCAATTTGAAAAGTACCACTTTTTTCAGGGACCATACTAAACAAGCAATCCTGCAGATTCGTTTGTTAACAGATGCAGTAGGAGAGACGCCTGTGGCTCATTTTTTATTATATTTACACCAACACCAAACTTTCCAAACAGACATAGCCATTGACAAGTAAAGGGAGGCAAGGCTGCATGTTCTTGGTGCGTACCATAGCAGATCCCGTAAGTATTCATTACATTTCTTATTTATTAAGCAGTTCTTGCTCTGCTTTAATTGTCCTGCCTTGTTGTTAACACGATTTTTGGTAGGATCACCATTTTAATTGCAAATATTTTTCCTAGTCATGATAACGGTCATGATTTCCATTTTGCTAAATCTCTTTCTACTTTCATTATCATTTTAAAAAAACAAACAAACAAACACCAAAAGAAATAAATATATTTCAATTTTTTAAAATGCTAGGGGGAAATCTTATTGAAAAATACTGAGGCTGCAATCCTATACCTCCTACAAGAGAGAAAGGCACGCTGAACTCAACAGGACTTATGTCTGGGAAGATACGTATAGGATTGTGTATACATTGGTTTTACTATGTTTCCGTACATACGAAACAGAAAGGATGAAATAGACGTACTCCTTTTGCACAAAAGGCTTTTGGTCTAGCAGAAGATGCAATGAGTACAAAGAGTGGGAGGTGCTGTTTTCTTATTCTCTCCTCCCCTTGAAGACCTCTTACCTTATTACATAGGATTCCCCAATCTTCTGGGGCAGATTTTGGGTGCAAGGGGCAAACTGAGAAAGTCACTGCCCCACTTTTGGTGGCAGGAATATCCAGAGTTGGCAGTAGCAAAACTGGGCTCCAAGGCAACAAACTTACTCTCTCATGCATATGTATAGCAAAAAGAACTTTAAATATATTTTAAGTTTTGCAATAGGAAAAAAGAGATCATTCCAGACTGATCCGTGTTAATTCAAAGCACTTTTAATTCTAACATATCCTGAGCGTTATTACAGTTCCATGAATAGTGGAAGGACAACTGTCTGAAGATTAGCTGTGCATTGATAAGTTTCTAGCCTGCTATTTTATTAATTTCATAAATAAACAGTAAGAAATTCAATGAGGTGTCAAGGGAAGCATTTCTAGATTCAGTCTGAATGCAGTCCTGGCAAAGTAGCAATCTTCAAAATGGAATGTGAAAGCAGGTCAAACTGTCAATAAAGCCGAGTGGCCTGTATGAGTTATTGCTTTTTAATAATGTAGCTACTGAAGAGCCGTCCTACTCTTATATAAGCCTGGCTTCAATGTTAACAGCAAGAGCAATAGGAAATAAATAATAAGTCAAATAATATATTATACCAAAATAACACCAATAAAATGGTAAGCTGCAAGGCTTAGCATAAAAATGAAAAACACTAATGGAACATAGTGCAGTTTGCTCATACTATGAGCAGTCTAGAATCATGCATAATGTAACAGTGCAACTGCTAACAGCCGCCTCACACAAGATAATTTACACTTGTTTTTATGGACATGCGGAACTGATCTTTGAAGTTGTCCCTAATGAGATTCTGCTTGGCCCTAACAGCATCCTGAGAGAGCATGCCGGGTTTTCTCCCCTGCATCCGGTGCATATTTAAAGTGGAATATAGGCTCATCTAAACTGCCCATGTGGATTCATTCCTTTCCCCTCCCCATAATGAAGGGGTAAGTTTCACACTAGGGGAAACACCAGCATCTCCTACCTCCCAAGTGTTTAAATAGCCTCTGCCACTTTTGCAAATGACCAATAGTACCTGGAAATGGAACAACTCTTCTGTCTACATTGAACCCACCTGAACTCTTAGCTGGGTCCCTTAATGTCATGCAGTGTTGTGGTGCAGTAATTTCAGACCAGAAAGCTCACACTGTGTCTTAAACATTTGATGATGGCATCTTCTCAGGACTGGAAAATACCTTGGTATGGAAAATACCTTGTACAGTGGTACCTCGGGTTACAGACGCTTCAGGTTACATACGCTTCAGATTACAGACTCCACTAACCTAGAAATAGTGCCTCAGGTTAAGAACTTTGCTTCAGGATGAGAACAGAAATCGTGCTCCAGCGGCGTGGCGGCAGCAGGAGGCCCCATTAGCTAAAGTGGTGCTTCAGGTTAAGAACAGTCTCAGGTTAAGAACGGACCTCTGGAACAAATTAAGTACTTAACCCGAGGTACCACTGTACATCTCAGGGTGGTAAGAAATGTGGGGGACAGAAAGCACGAGTCACTTGTTCTTTCTAATGCCTGGGCATTGCATATTGCACAAGTTGTGCAAACGTAATAAATGTGCGCAGGCACACATATGTCAGTACGTAGGATAGTCTCTACATATTTGGTTTCCCTGTATAGAAAGGTATTGTATTGTAAAATCATAGATATTCCCCCAAATAAGTAAAAATACAAGTATATTTAATTTACTGTTTATCCCCAAACTATAGAGAGAATATGCCATACCATACAGTGGTACCTCGGTTTAAGAACAGTCCTGTTTAAGAACGATTCGATTTACAAACTCCACACAACTGGAAGTAGTGTCCCAGTTTGTGAACTTTACCTCACTCTAAGAACGGAATCCGAACGGTGGAAGGCCTCATTAGGGAAAGCGTGCCTCAGTTTAAGAACAGTTTCAGTTTAAGAACGGACTTCCGGAATGAAGTTTGTAAATATGTTTGTAAATATCCAAACTATTGCAAGAGATAAATTGATCTTAGGGAGGAGGGAACCTGAGAAACCTGCAGAACATCTCTGTTAGGCAAGCCTTATTCTACAAATGATCTTAATGATCTCTATATATCCTCGTGCCAACATAAACCTATGCAAAAACACTCCTAGTTATTTGGCTATCCAGTGACACTGATGGAACATTTAAATATACGCAATTATTGATGTACAGGAAATGACTCTTAGTTCAGCAGGTTAGATAATATTTCCATTCTCTTTTGCTCTCCTTAGTAGGAAAGCCTGGATCATGGGACTACTTTGTAGTTATGAGACCTCTTATTAATTTTGGTCTCATAGTTAGCAATCCATACCAAAATGACTATATTACAGTTGCTTGTTGCCCTGCATAGACTATAGGTCTGTATGAATAGGATAAACCTGAAGTTTTTTAGTTCACCTTGCTGCACTTTTGTGTTCAAAAACAAAAGACAGCCTGATTATTTTGATTAGACTGAACATGTAACAGGCAGAGAGGTAAGAACAACCTGATCAGGGACTAAGATATCTTCCTTATTATAGACACAGATATCAGATATCCAGCGTTTGAAATTAGCCAGGCGCATTTTGCACCTAGCTATTGGCCACTTGTGACCCAGTGAAGATGCCCACCATCTGGCGGTGCATGCCTAAGGATCCTTGGATCTTGCCTGTTTTCACACACTAACAACACATCTTTTAGAATTCTATCCATGATATTTTATCTGCACACTCAGAATGCATCTGAGGAACCAAAAAAATGCATTGAAAAACATGACTTTTGTGCCATCTGGTCCTCAAATGGCAACTGGGCATTCCGTTTTGGCAGTTTAAGGAGCCATTTGGCACAGAGTTTATATATCTGAGTTTCTAATATTTCATATAACCTATTTGAATCAATAACACATACTTAAATAGTCCCCCCCCCAATGAGCATGCAAACAAGGTTCATCTCTCAAGTGCCTCCAATGCAAGTTTTGTTAACATTTTAACAAATATATTCCCATGAATATACTCCTAAATACTCCATTTGTAATTTTGGCACTTTATGCTACATTGGCAGACAGGGAAATATTCCAAGTGAAAATTCATTTCCAACCCCAAAGGGTTGATAGAACAGTGGTCTGATGTGATATAAGGTAGCTGCTTATGTTGCGTGATGGAACTCAACCTACTTAGCTTCACAAGAACGTAAGTGCTACTGGATCAGGCCAGTGATCCATCTGGTCCAGTATCCTGTTCTGAAAGTGGCCAACCAGATGAGCTTCTATAGCAGGCTTCCTCAACCTTGGCCCTCCAGATGTTTTGAGACTACAATTCCCATCATCCCTGACCACTGGTCCTGCTAGCTAGGGATCATGGGAGTTGTAGGCCAAAAACATCTGGAGGGCCAAGGTTGGAAGAAGCCTGTTTTACAGTGTTGCAGATTCACGTGCCTTCTGCACACATTCTGCCTTCAACACACCAGTACCATAACTTACACGTGTAATCAACATTCTGAGACTGCCTTGTGCGTACCTTTATGGCCTATTACTTGAGAGCTGGGGGGGGGATTAACAGCTAAAAAGGACTTTTGTTTGTGACATAATAAACATGCATAATCTTGGTCCGTCTCTGATACCAGAACTCGGATAATAGCAAGCAATATTCATTTTCTCAACTGTACTGCAAGATTGCTTTCCAATGCATACACAGACAGACAAGTGCAACTGTAGATGCATGATATGTGCAGAGAGTTATATTCTGTGCCTGTTTTCTTGCAAGTTGCTTTCTGGTTCTTTCAAATCAATTGTTCATCTTTCATCTTCTATTCATTTTGTTTCCAGCCTAATGCTCCCGTTGGCACTGTTCACCTGCAATTTTATTACATTTCTTTAGTGTTTTATTAGACAGGAGGTGTAGCTGCCTCTGTTGCCCTCCACATAGCACCAAATGAAACAGCGTTATTTCTTTCTAATGTGACACAGGGTAAAACCATCTTCCAAGGTGAGGTTAGTTACATTTGCAGGAAAACATGATTTTTTTGTCTCTGCCTACACTGCATACTGAATGGTGAAATTTTATTGACTTCAAAGGCTTTGAGATCAAACTCTTAAATTCTGTCCTTGACAAAATAAACATCTCATAAAATACAGGGAGCTAAAGTCATTTAAAACTGGGGGAAAATTGTCTAACCTCCTTAAAGAAATAAATTGGCTCAAGGCAATAGCTTGGGCACATACAATGTATACTTATCATTAAAGAAGGCCAGTGTGCTTGTACCTCGTTACAAGTGAATTCTGCATACAAATTAAGGTGCATTTCTCTAATCTTCAACATGCCTAAATTGTAAAGGATCTTTTTAACAAAATCCTCTTGCCATTAATGGGATCTAGCAAACTAAAAGGCGGCAAATGTTCAGAAGAGTTAATTTTCTTAAAACCAACGAAAGCAGAAGTTGTTTTTCCCTTTTGCCTAGAGAAAAAAACGAATGCTCTACTTATGAACACGCATCAAAACAGTCCCCTTTTCCCAAGGCACAAAATTTATAGTAACAGATAATTAACAACAAATTGTGAAAACTCTATGAGTTAAAGGTCTTAGTTTTGTTGCCAAGCTGATGTATCAAATTCAGAGATAAACAAAGCGTATGCTTTTTCGCCATTAACACAGTGGCAGTGTCAAGATGGAGCAATGCAAAGTAGTCTGGCAAAACACAATCAAAGGTCACAGTGCAAAAAAATAATGCCCCTAGAGGATTATTATCTCCCTTTTAATTCTCATAGGATGTCTAAAAACTTGTATTGCTGTATTTGATCCACACTGCCTCATTATAATGATAGCATCCCTAGTAGACAAAATAGTCTAGAAACTTTGCACAAACAAGTAAAACAATCTCCGAAGTATCCGAAAGCTTGGGTTGGCAATCTGATCTCTCATTAATTCCCTGGAAGTGCTTGTTCTAAGAAGTGTTCTGGGATCCCCCCCCCCACCTCAGTCAATCACAGCAATGTATTTGAAATACAAATTGCTACACAGTGTTTACAAAACGAGACACGGCTCTTTCTCGAGATGAAAACTCAAGACAAAATGAATGAGTATTTACAGAGAGATGGCCTTTCAAAAGTTTGTTTAGTTTCAAGAGATTTAGCAGTACCACGCGTGGTGGGGCAGAGCCCCCTTTCCTATGCTGCTGCTTACCTAGACAGGGCTGGTGGCAGGGCAGTGCCAAGACTGGGGCTGCACAGTCGTACTGGCAGGACTGCTGCTACCAATGCAGTGTTCCTGCAAGGGTATCTTTGTGGCTTCAACCTCACTTCACCACTGCCCACCCATAGCCCCATCCAAGCAACCAGCAGTGGGGTTTGGAAGGTGGCTTCTGCCACACACGACCAGAGTCATAGCAAGGTGATCTTGCGCCCCTGGCGGAACCGTCCAGATTGCACCCCCTAGCCATTGACCAATTAGCTCTTCTTTCCACCTCTTATCCACCAATTCAATTCACCCTCTATTATGAGGCACCCTTCTTATGAGGCAATATTCAATATTTTTATTTATAGGCCTATTTATGGACATATTTTTAGCCAATTTTGTGGGGGTGCCCTTGCCTGCGCTCCTGGCGGGGGCCCACTTCACCACCCCCTAGCCACAGCCCTGCACATAACTACAGAAAGGCTGGTGCCAGTATGAAAGCTCAGTCACAATGTCAGTGCCAAGGCTGTTCCCATAAGAAAACAGAGGGTTAACAAAAACCTCTCTCCTTTCCAGGGGTCTAGAATTGTAGAAACAAGGGAGAGAATGCCAAGGCACAATACATGACTTGGAGTCAGTTTTCAGCTGAAGAGCAGCTTAAACACAGTAAGCTTGGCCTTGTATTCTCTGTATTATAGACTGAAAGCTGATATACAGTAATAATGCTATTACTTCTCCACAAACTTGATATAGTGGTTAACATTTCAGAGTGATGTGCTGACCCTGCTGCTCCCAGTCACTGCGTTCAATTCTTTGCATCACACACACAGCAAATGTGGTAAATACTTTAGCAAGGCCTTCTGTTACAAATACTGCACATAATGTGCTTCCAACACCTTATGCACAAACACTCTCCTCAGCCTTCCCCACACTACTGCCCAACAGGAGGGAAAGCTGTCTACAGTGTGCTGAATGAATATACGTTATTAGTTCTATGTGCTTGCTGATAGAATAGTGATGCTCTGCTTTGAGGGAACTGTCTATTTGTTTCAAAATACACAAACAATACTCTAAATCAGTCAAAATCTTTGAGAACCTTTGTAGCTCTAGTTTCAAGGAATGCCTGGGGAAAGAATGATAAATGCAAAACAGGGACAAAAGTAAGTCTTACGAGATAGGATTGTATGGGCAGATTAAAATGGAACAATAATGTTTTTGCTGGGAAATGATATGGCAATACATCCAAAATTGTAGGTCATTCCCATCAACTGTGAAGGCCGCTCCTGACCTCCTGGGAGGCAGAAGGATTTTTTTCATCTGTGTTCAGGGTTAACACCTAAAAAAATCGATGCTCGCTAGAAACTTAAAATATAAACCAGTTCCTGAATCCTAATAACTCCAACTGGTTTTCACTTGCATACTTGCTAAACTCCATTTTCCACCCTATTTATATCCATTTTATCCTGCTAAATACCCACCATGCTCTAACCAATGGAGCTATCCAGGCTTGCCCATTTCTCTTAATGCGCCTATAGCTCTATCAAAGAATCAAACAATTGTAGAACGGAGGATCATCTAATCCAAACCCCTGCAATGCAGGAATATGCAGGCATCCCATAAGGGAATTGAACCTGACACCTTGGCGTTATACAGTGGTACCTCGGGTTAAGTACTTAATTCATTCTGGAGGTCCATTCTTAACCTGGAACTCTTCTTAACCTGAAACACCACTTTAGCTAATGGGGCCTCCTGCTGCCACTACGCTGCCTTTGCACGATTTCTGTTCTCATCCTGAAGCAAAGTTCTTAACCCGAAGTACTATTTCTGGGTTAGCGGAGTCTGTAACCTGAAGCATATGTAACCCGAGGTACCACTGTAGTATCATGCTCTAACCAACTGAGTTATCTCAGCCAGGTGATTCTATTTGTGTATTGTCCATATCAATTCCTATTTTTCTGTCTCTATCTCACATGTTTCAAATACTTATGTACATAGGCCCTCAATCCAGAAACAGCAATTAATAAGCCTACCAGCAGGCCAACGCATCAAACTGTTTTCTTGAGCCCCTGTCCCTAGGATGCCCAGTTTTATATTTGGAGATTTTCCTTTCACCCCTTGCCATACCAAGCGGACAGTACATCATAATAAAATATAAATAATAATATTAATTTACATCCCATTCTATCTTACTATAATAGAAAGCACAAATGCAACAACCAATTTATAACATCAGTTGCAATCACACTGTGACCAGCTTAGACGAGTGACACAGCCACTTTCACCTCCACTGACTTGCTGCTTATTCTGACCAGAGAAGATGGAGAAGGAGGAAAAATCGCTATGCTGCCTCTAGGCTGGTACAGAGAAGAGGCCCTCTTGCAAACATGTGATGAAAGCAGGGACAGCTGAGAATCTGTTTCTGACCTTTCCCAGCATCCAAAACACTGTTTTCCAGTAGCTTCTGCCCATTTGGGCAGGTGTCTTAGAGTACTCTTTGCCAGCAGGGCTCTCTCACTGGTGGCAGAGCAGATCCAGGAAGGGCTGGCTAGCAGGACACCTCTGCAGCACAGGGGGACAGGTGGCTGAACTGCCCTGTGTATAGTAAGTGAGAAGATCCTTGAGGAACCTCAAAGTAGAGGAGTCTTCTTTTTAGATGCAGCAACACAATGTGTTTGTTTCAGAAATTAATGTCCTAATAACAGACGACAGCAGTCCAGATCACAACCCTAGCTGTGCTTTGCTCAGCAAAAAAATAATGGAACAGTTACCAGAAATGGTTCCTCTATCTATTGAAGTGCACGTAAACAAGAACTATTTCCAAAATTCCAGATGTCTTGGTCCTTAACCCTTCTACACCATGCCCTGCAAAGAAATGACAGAACTATTATGGCCATTTTACAAGCCCCTTGGAAATGTCATACAAAAGGATCTTGTCCCACACTCTTCAAAATAACTGTTTTGATGGTCACATTTGATGGTCACCGAGAGGTTGCATTATGAAGAAACTGGAGCTGGGAACTTTGAGTCTCTGTGCTCTGTTTTAAACAATCAGCACTTATCAGTTTTATTCAGTTCTTGCTATTCCTTTTCCAAAGGAGGTAATAAAATACACATGCTAGCTCTTTTTTATTCCATAAGGGCTTTTCTTGTCATACTTATGCATCTTTGTATTATTAGTTTCTTTATCTCTCTATCCCTTTCTCCCTTGAGAACTATTATAGATTTCAAAAGGGATTGAAAAACTAATAAGGTCATTGTATTGGTTTATGATTATGTTTAGTTGCTTCAGATGACACCTTGTAAATGAGGCCTTGTCTACCTCACAGGAAAATGAAAGGTTACTAGGTCAGGCCAAGTGTCCTACTTTGCAGAGGATGGTTCTTTATTTAAAGGGAACCTCTTTCTCTAGAAGTCCTCTGTCTGATTCAAGTCTAGTTTAAAGATAAAGGACCTTAAGAACATAGAGCAGGAACTTTGAAGTTGGCTGTCCACAGCACCTGGACAGCAGAATAAGCATACAGGCCATCTGGTCACAGGTCCCCACATTGTGGGATGGGTTGACATCATGTGGCTTTCCCAGTCCCACTCCTGATCTCATGTTCAGGATGGATTTCTGAGTCAGGGAAGCCTTCACATAAACACCTGCTGAATAATAGCTTCTTCTTACAAGGGAGAGATTGTTACTACTCACAGACGACCTCACAATCTAAAGCAAGTCCTCATCATCAGTAACAATGGAATGATGACCAGGCTTCCTCAACCTTGGCCCTCCAGATGTTTTTGGCCTACAACTCCCATGATCCCTAGCTAGCAAGACCAGTGGTCAGGGATGATGGGAATTGTAGTCTCAAAACATCTGGAGGGCCGAGGTTGAGGAAGCCTGCTATAGAAGCTCATCTGGTTGGCCACTTTGAGAACAGAATACTGACCAGATGGACCACTGGCCTGAGGTTAAGGAAGCCTGCTATAGACAAATTAACCTCTGCAACAAACCCCAGTCCTAGCTCTATCCTCGTATTTACTCAAGTAACACTATTTATTTATTTATTTATTTATTTATTTAATTTCTATACCACTTTATATTTTTAATAAACAACCTCAAAGCGGTGTACAGCATATTAAATCAATAAAAAAATAGCCGTCAATGTTCCTCCGGCCTCATGAGGAGCCTCTTTAGTAGGTCTGGGTGAGTGTGGGCCCTGCCCCCTAGGCCAGCTGGAAAGGGCTTTGCGGGGAGCGGCCTCCACTCCTCACAGACGGGCGATGGTCCTCCAGCCTCATGACTATCACAGGACATTGCAACAACAGCCATACTATCAAAGACTCGTCTACCTGCACATCTTCTAGTGTGAAGCATTCCATCATGCACCTGCACAGCCCCAAGCTCACTGCTGCTGCACCCCATCCCAGTAAGCAATAGTGCTGCCAGTGTTGGAAGGGTGACTGTGGCACAGCCCACCATGCCCGCTACTCCTGGATAGTTCACTACAGAAGGCAATGGTCCTTCTTTTCTAGTAAGGTATGATTTACAAGTCAATGAAATCCAAGAGACACTCTATTCCACTGGCGCTGTTTCAATTTAATACTTGAAAGCTGCAATCCTGTACTCATTCATTTGGAAGTAGGCACCATTGAACTCAGCAAGACTTACTTTTGAGCAGATATGGCATAGATTCATAGATAGAGTTGAAAGGGACCACAAGGTCCCTTCTAGTCCAACCCCCTGCAATGTAGGAATATTTCACCCAAAGTGGGGCTCAAACCCCACTGACCCTGAGATTAAGAGTCTCACATTCTATCGATTGAGCTATTCTTTAAAGCATGTGTAGGACTGCACTGTAAATCTACTGCCTTCAAAAACAGGGAGAGAAATTTTTTCAAGCTGATCCTCCCCCCCCCCAAAAAAAAATCTTCCAAGAGAAACTTAATTTCTGCAATCAAGTTGTTTCAAAAAGGATTTGGAAAAGAGGTATCAAATGTAACTATATTTTCACAAGTTGCTGAATGGCTGCTTCACAGCTGGCTCAGCCACGCTCTGTTTATTTTAATCTCCATAAATGCTGGTAGACTGAGAATCTGAACCGCAAATATGATTGTCATTGTCAAAATTATAGACTAAACTGACCTATTCATCAAAAATGTTGACAGTTCTCATACAGACCCGCTCTCCATTGTTATATTAAATAAAACCACAGGGTCAATAACTTTTTCCAGGTCTTCCTTAAAACATCAGAGTTTCGTTTCTTTTGGCACAAGGCTGGAAACTGGACAGAAAAGCTAGATTTGTGAGGATGAAGTAATTTACTGCTATAAAATAAAAAGCGCAAAAGTAGAAAGTGGATAGAAATGTAAATGCGTATTCACAAACATACGCAAAGTGGAACACATACAACTATCTGAAGACTTCTTGTTAACTCCATGAACTTTATGTAAACATTGATTATTCTTATTCACTGAACAAAATAAGGAAGGAATTGTGCTGAATATATCATTCTCACTTTACCAATCTTTCTCTTGCACTTCACAGAAATTAACACAAAGATTTGAATCCTTCCGCAGGAAGATATCACTCACAAAAGGAGGTCTTCTGTGGGTTCAATTCTTCTTCTGTGAATAGAAATGCTTTCTATGAATGGAGCAAAGAGTTAGGATTCAAGTCATATTTCTCAGAAGTCTAATTTCTCTCAGTAAATAATCTTAATTGGGACTGAAATATAAAAATCATTAGCTCCAACAAGTATTAAACTGAAGTGAAGCTTATGTGATCATCCTAACAGCTTCTTTGCCTTTAAGCCACGGAAAATAAACTGGCCTTGTTCCTGTATACTGTTCAAGATGCACTCACAAATTGTGAATAACCTTAATGAAGTTTCAGACAGGCTGTCCATATGGAACGGATTCCAGAAACAGACTGGAACCTTAACATTATAATATTGAATCCCTCCATAATGTCATCAACATTTTAATGAAACCCGTTCTCCTCTCAGCAGCCTTTGTGCAAAGATCTATGAGAAAGATTCCCAAGAATGATAAGGGTGTTTGTGCACAGTTTTTTTCCTGAAATACATTAGTTTTGCTCTTCAACTGAAGGAAGGATGGACCATTTGAGAAGACATGAGTTTTCACAGCTCATGGTTTATAAGCCAGACTTCTTGATATTTCACTAAAATTAAAACTCTAAAAAGTAGTTCCTTTAGATGAAAAAGAAGATGATTTTAAAATAAAATTACCAAAAAAAATCCTGCACAAATGAATATTAGATGAATAAAAAAAGAAAACCAGATATAATCAGAAATGCTGTTTTGGCTAGCTTTATCTGCTGGATTAGGATTTTTAAAAAAAGAAAAAAAGTTATCCAAAATATTTTTCCAAAGCCACGTAACTGCTAGCATTACAGCCAATATTAGAAAGTGCAATTCTTTGCTATAAACAATTAATGATGGGATGTTGAGACATAGGATGCAGAAAGCCATTCAGATAATCATTTAGAACTATGATTTCCCTAGAATGAGATACGATCCACCTGTGGGCTGAGGACTTCGTGAATGAGGTGACAGGCTTCTAGCAGTGTTTGAGTGTCAGGCTGATGCAGTATAGGAGGTTAATGTGAATTCACCAGATCAGGAATTAGACTTATGGGCCTTGAACAGAGACCAAGTTCCATTAGTTCTTCAGCAAAATACAGCAGTGACTCTCAATTTGAACACACTTACATGCTGGCTGCAACAGCTAATGTGAGACAGGATGGAATAAGGTGACCTCAGAGAAGTAAAAACCCAGCGTTAGATGAAACATATATTTTTCTTTCTAAAGGCACACCTATGCATCTTTTTCCAGTGTTGTAGAACTACTCTACCTCATGGGACAATCTTCTTTCAGCAGAAAATAGAGAATGAATTGAAAACTGAACTGGCTGCAAAGCCAAGTAATCAAATGGGACATTTGACCATGAAGCAAGAGGCATCACGTTTTTAATTCACCACATGCTGTAAGTTATTTTGGATAAGGGGAACTGGGGACAAACTAAATACAATGCTGAACACAATAATGTGTGCTTGACATTCATTTACTAAACAGGAATTGCATAGTAATAATAATAAATAAACTTTTATTTCTATCCCACCCTCCCCGGCTGAAGTCGGGCTCAGGGCAGCTAGCATCAGTGTATGTATATATATATAGAGAGAGAGAGAGAGAGAGAGAGAGAGAGAGAGCGCGCGCGTGCATGGGGGGACCGATCCAGATTGGGGCTGCAGTATGGGGAATTACCCCCCGCACACGGTCCCAATCAAGTACATGTATGAAGGCACCCCACTGCTGCTATTTTCCCCAGGAGAAGACTATCATTAGCATCAATTGTAGCTTCCTTCCTTGAGAAAATACCAGCCATAGGTGGCTATCCACATTGGGACCATAGCACAGACAAAAGGTTAAATCCCTCCCTTGCTCCCATTCCGGCCCTGCTATGGATGCTGTTCTGTCAACAAAAACAAGCACACAAGAGCCAATCACATAGTACATTGGTGCCCCGCAAGACGAATGCCTCGCAAGGCGAAAAACTCGCTAGACGAAAGGGTTTTTCGGTTTTGCGTTGCTTCGCTAGACGAATTTCCCTATGGGCTTGCTTTCCAAGACGAAAACGTCTTGCACTTTTTTTTAAAAGCCGCTTGAAGAGGTGCAGTTGCGACGGACCGTGCTTCGCAAGACGAAAAACATCGCAAGGCGAAAAGACTCACGGAACGAATTCTTTTCGTCTTGCGAGGCACCACTGTACAGTTTGGTCCTGTGTCTCACAGATTTCAAAATCCAATTATGATTGGGCTGCAGCCGATTTCCTGACTTTCAGTTTGTATTTCAATATACAAGTAGGAGGTTTGTCCAAGGGAAAACAATGTATAATAAGGTGCAGGCTTTCACTGCACTGAGTGCAGATCACAGCACCAAGCTCAGTCAAGAACTTTTTGTGTCTGCCATGAGATTAGAGCCGTCTGCAGCAAGGCAACTTAAAACTTACAGTTCTTATGAGCTCACTCACTGTAGACTGTGTACTTACGGAAATAAGCATTGTTAATGAAAGACTGAGCTCTTTACCCCCCCCCAAAACCCCCCCACAAATTCTGCAAAAACGAGAGAATAATTTGTGCAAAATAAGCACTTCAATTTGCAAAATAAGAATTTTATTCAGTTGATACAGGAGCAGTCATTTTTAGGCTATCAAGGAATGCCTTGATAGTGAAGAACCAAACCCAAAATGTATGTAATGTGGACGAATTTTTATCAACTCTGAACTGTGCTATCTCCCAACTTCACTATAGTCAGGGAACTAAGAAAACATTTTGCAATGTGGTGCTGGACGTAGACATAAAAGCTACACATTACTTGCAAACTCATCTAATAAAGCTCTGACAGTCTTACAAAAAAAAAAACCAGAAACAGCTTTAGAGTGGAATTATTTTGTACAGAAAGCAGGGGGAAACGGATGCTTAACTCTTTCACCACCATCTTTTTTTAACTGAATTCCTCACTCAACTCAACACAGTATCTCCCTCATGGCGTTCCAGTTACACATTTACCTTGCAAAATATGTAATTTATCTTTGTGTGCTTAGCTTTGCAAAGCATTTAACCAGAACTCCACGGAGGAAGGGAGTGCTGTTTAGAAAAGTTAGGAGAGCTGCAGCAGAAAAATATCTAACATGCTTTGAGTTCCAGAAAAACTCAGCCAACACCAACTGACATGGCTATAGTACTGTACATACATTTTCATGAAAGTAAAAAGTATCACTGTACCAAATAGTCAGTGAACACCTCAGGATTGAAGTAGCTGGAAGTTGAAATACGTAAATTGGCAAGGAAAGACACTGGATCAGAATGCAAGGCTAGTGATCCTTCCCAACCATAAGAACCAAAGCATCTGGTTTTGAACCTTTAATGGAAATTGCCTGTATGTTGTGCATTCATTAGCCACTTTTCCTATAACAGATCCACAGAAATCATAGGACAAACCTGGTGTACTATGTGTCAACTTCATAATACTGTATATGGATTACTTACACTGTTCTGTAGTCTAAAATGAATTGCTCAAAATGCTGCATCAAGATAATTTCCAAAACCAGGTGATATATATATTTGGTCAGAGGAAAGGTGATCTCATTCCATTTTTTATTATTATTATTATTTTGTAGTGAAGCAGTAGAATCCTAGACACTCAAACTAGATTGAGCTTCAGCCTTTCAAGATTATAAATTTTCTTTAGAAAATTTCCCAATCCACAGCATTGATCAGGACAGCTTAACTATATATAGAACAGGTGGTGTAGCTGGGTCTTAGAAAGGAATGCAATAATCAATCAACGATGTGAATCTGCATTTCACATAACACCCTGTATCAGAAGGAATTATTAATAATCTCTTAAAGTAAATTATCTTTGTTACAACAGCTAAAGCTTTCCAGTTTCAGAAATGATGGCCTAAAACAGCTGCATGTTCCCAAAATCACAAATACAAAGTCATGGTAAAATATGTTGAATAGCTGTATTGTCCATTTCTGCACAGCAAATGCACCTACGGTCAGATACAACAATCAGCTAAAAGCGGTTTTCAAAACAACGCTCTGGAATTTTTTCCTGCTTATTTCATCATTGCACAAGCCTATTCAATCATGCAGAAGGGAAACCATGAAGAGGGGGTTTGGTTTCTTTTTAAAAAACTGTATTCTCTAACCCTCCCATCAAACACATATACCCCACATCAAACGGCTTTTTAAAATTTACACAGCTTTTAGAGTTTATTGCAATACAAAATGAGAAGATTGTCTTCTTTTGGGGGGTGAAAGGGGGAACAAGAGCCCTGCCAGGTTACAATTCTAACTACATGTTTATCTGGTGCATAATCAAGGCTGCTTTTTAAAAGTGATTAATATATTTGCATTGGCATTTAACTTTTGTCCTTTTCTCTATGGCTGAAAAAAAAAGCTCACTTTCCATTCTCATTAACAAAGAGTTCTGCATAACTCAAAGGCTGGCACACCTCACTCAGGGCAACAGGAATTGATGGAATTAGAAAAAAAAAACCTTTGCCCCCTTATCAGTTATTGAAGAAACATCTAATCTCTTAGAAGTATCTCTCTTCCAACGCTTTGAATTCTCACTATGCAATGAATAAAAGACCTGACTCACCTTTGGTCAACATGAGGTCAAGAGGTGCCTCTTTTGTTTTATAATTTAACTTGTCCTTCAAACCATTAGGGAAAAAGGAGCTTATGTAAAAATTGCCCCTTTTAAAGATCAGACATCACTAGACAATAGGAAGGAAATCTGGAGTTTTAAGTCTTCACTTAGGTCTTAAAACATGTGAGTGTACACATGTACACACACAAACTGTGCCTACACAAGTCCTTCTGTTGTCAGTGTGATCTCACAAGCCACAATACCAAAACATAGCAGGCTGAGCAGGGAACCTTTTGCTCTGCCTTTGTTGGTTTAAGCTCGGGCTATAAACATTATTTTAATGCAGTATTTGTATTTCTTGGGACTAATAGTTCAGCAGTCTTGAAATCCTTTGTCTTCCTTGTTGTAAGAGGAATGCAGCATGCGGCACACGTTCCCCTTACAACAAGGAGGACAAAGGATTCAGTGATCAGGAGACAATTAGTCCCAATTAGGCCTATTTCGCAGCTGAGTGCAAAGGGTGGGGGAAGGGTGTTCACATTTTCAAGAAATATGTCCCTCTGGCAAGTTCCAGTGAAATCAATAAAGCTACAAGTCTGTTACTAGGCCTGCAGCTCACATACAAAACTGTGCTGAGTTTTACCAAGCCTCTGACATCTGGAGCTCTTTGAACACAATTCTGTCCAATAAACCATGCAACAAATTTTGGATATATTTTTTTTGTTCTCACCTAGTTCATAACAGGGATTACCATAACTCTAATAATCCCACACCCACCATCAGTCCAGGGGTAGGTAACATGAACTTTCAGATCATAATTTATACATCCTACAGGCTAACATTTCAACTCTCCCCTTTTTATTTTTTGAAAACGTTATCACAATAAATGTTAGAAGACTAGCAACAAGTAAAAAGAAGCCCAAATTCTTATTTTTCTACTCTCGTGATTACAAAGTCATCACAACTCTGATATGTTGACCTAATTTTCACTACCAGGAATTAGAAAACTGTAAAATAGGTGCAAAATATACGCCAACTTTGATTTGGATTCCAGAAAGTATGCATAATTGCAAGCAAATTACGCAACTCAATTACAGCAAAATATATGGTTGTTTCACACCTTGTTACAGATGGAAAACTTGTTCAGAATTAAGTGCCACCTTGCTGTTATATCAACAGCAAGGTGGCACTTAATTCTGAACAAGTTTTCCACCTGTAACTTCCACTACATGAAGTTCAAAAATCAATAATAGTACTTACATGTGTACATGGGGAGGCTGGAACCTGCTCTGGTTAATGTTGTAGTGTGTGAACGCCTGGGTTGGATTTGAGCTGTATTCATCCACAGAAATGGTAACTTTCCCTTGTGAAGGAATTCCATGAGCCATCCTTTCTCTTTATAGACATGAGCAACTTACAACTTTCCAGAACAAAAGATGGGAGTGGGCATTGTGTTTCAGCCAACGACAGAAGCCAAATATCTCCTCATGAGCTCTGCAGACTTCTGGAAAAACAGAACAGTACAGAGATATTGATCAATTTGTAATGAGGGTTTTGATTTCAGCCTAGCCTGTGATGGTTTCCTATGGAAATATGTATTGATCCATTCCTAATAACACTAGCATATACAACTAAGAGTAAACTCATTCTCTGAGCCTAGCTCTTAATGTACCTGAAATGACACAATCCACATACAAAAGGGAGGTATCAGCCCATCCGGGGAAACTCTTTGGTTAGCCAAAGTAAAAAAAAATCTTAAAGACAAAATCCTAAAGGTGGGAGACCTCCAAAGACAACACCCCCTTAAGGAATGCTAGCTGACTGCTGGGAAGCGGGTATGGAAAGCCGCTGGTGAAGGACAATATAATGGAGTACAGTGGTGCCTCGCAAGACAAAAAACTCGCTAGACGAAAGGGTTTTGCGGTTTTTGAGCTGCTTCGCAAGACAAATTTCCCTATGGGCTTGCTTCATTTTCGTCTTGCGTTTTTTGCAAGTTTGTTTCCTTTTTCTTAACACCGTTAATACAGTTGCGACTTGACTTCGAGGAGCAACTCATAGAACGTGGTGTGGTAGCCTTTTTGAGGTTTTTGGTGATTTTTGAAGCTTTTCCAAAACTTTTCCGACACCGTGCTTCGCAAGACGAAAAATTTGCTAGACGAAAAAACTCGCGGAACGAATTAATTTCATCTTGCGAGGCACCACTGTATCTTGGGAAAGGGTATGGCTGGCTGCAGGAACCCTGAACAGTAGCATTCCACAGGGGCTACATATTGTTTCAGGTTCAACTTGTTATACCCACATGGTATGCTGTCGTCATGCTTAAAGTACTTTACGACAGTATTTCTATGACGTTTGGAGGACAACACTGGCACCACGTCTCCCTCTCCAACAAAGAAAACAGAGTTCTGACACCAGATATGGAGATGCCGCTGCAGAAGCATCTACAGCCCTGGCCCAATCAATGTTGGCGCTCCAGCTTCAGTGGAAACATGGTAAGCGGTGAGCTGGGGAGGTTCAAGGATGTGCCAGGGAAGGTCTGGGAAGTGGCTTAGATCCAAAGTGATTCCACTTCCCTGACATGCAACCAGGGATTTGGAGACTAACTCAAGAACCTGCAAAACAGACAGTTGTGCAAGAGTTCTCCTCCAACCACACATCTGCTCTGCACAGTTAAACCACCCTCAGATTACACTTGCACACAGTAATCTTAGGAATTTTAGAAGGCTCAGAGGACTTTTACTTTAAATTAAAAATATCAACCTCTTCATAAATGCAAAGAAATGTAATTGCAACTGTAAACATTTTTGATATTTTTCTAAATTCACAAACTTGAACGTCTTTGGTCCAACATTCTCTCATTCCTACCCCTCCTCCCCGCTCACCCTTCCTCCAAACATGCATACAGTTGGTTCTCCTAACCCACCATAAAAGACAGCTCATCTAACATTTCCATGAAACAAAACAAAAAGATTCACCAATTCATTTATAAGTACTGTTTTTCTTAAATTTAAAAATGATATTTTAGCAGCATTGCAACATATCCACATCCCAAATTTTACAAGGTCAATGCTCAAGCAACAAGGGATATTTTACTCTCAGTAGGACATGATGGAGCTGGTACAGGCAGTGCTTTTTTCCTGGGGGGACACAGGGGGACGCATATCCCTAAACATTTTGTGAATTTAAGTTTGGCCTCATTGAGGGGCAGTATTTCAATATGAGTAGGAAAATGAGAGTACCCCTAAACATTTTTTTAGGAAAAAAAACACACTGGATAAAGGTATAGAAAAGGACAACCAAAACGATCAAGTTGTTCAAGCAGTTTCTTGACAAGAAAAGGTTAAAGAGAATAAGAGTTTTCTTGTTTAGGAAAAAGAAACACTATTGATGTTCACAGGAAAGGAGTTTATAATGTTATGAACAACATAAAAGTAGTTAAGAGGTGTATTACAATACTAGAATCAGGCTCATTCAAAAATATTCACTGGTCCTGGGGTTAAGGCTTGCCAAAATTATGCATTCTAAATGCAGTGAATAACTAATGCATGATAGCTGAGGGTGTATTGTTATTGTTTGTTATTATAGTGTACGTTTTTGGGGTTTTATATTGTAAGCTGCCCTGTGATCTTCAGATGAAGGGCTGTATAGAGGTAAATAAATAAACAGCACATGTATATTCAGAGGCAGTATAGCTCTAAACGCAGAGACAAACAAACAAGGTATAACGATGGTTATGAGTATCCGTAAGCATCTAGCAACCCATTCATGGTTACAAAATACTGGAAAAGATGGGCCTAGAGATGGTTCATCCATCAGGCCAATCCATATGGCCTAAACTAAAGAATGGGAGCTACAGGAGAAAGATTGCTTTCTACTATTGGGTATACACCCTATCATTCCTAAATTTCCTTTCATTATTTAAGCCAAAAAAATGTATAAAAAAGCAGAAATGGACAGTTCTTTATACTCAAAATCAATTATAATTTATTACTGTGAGTTATACACTTCCATTATTTAACATAACCCACATGTTCTAGCCATTTGCTTCATTCCTTCACTAAATATTATTCTGGTCAAAAAATTAGTAAATGTCTGCTAGCCCTTTTGAATGTTTCAGCCATGAAAGGGAAACTCAAGTAGGAAAGAGCTGTGGATATGCCCCTTGAATGTCGTCGTCCTCACACAGATCCTTTGAGCTTTCCCATGTTCTAGTGTAACTTTTGCATCGGGGGCCTTTTCTACTTGTGAAGGCTAACTAAGAGCTCTGGAAGATCAGGATTCTTTTTTACACTGGAAGTTCCACCAACAGAAAAGTCTCTCCCCCCCCCCACACACACACACTTGAAGAATTTATACTAGAACACCGGGAAGCAGACAGGATGCATACAATGATAAAGGGCTAAAGGAATAACCCTACAACGCTTTTCTGCTTGTGTTGCCTCTTCACTGTTGTGGCACCAGAAGAGTTGTGAAGCACTTCTAATCCTTCCATTATGTCAAACTGCTTTCTGCGTTTGAAATCTCTCAAAATAATTCTGATTAAGTCTTCATCCAAAAACCCCCTGCTATTCTAATGCACTATGTGAGCACCTTCATTAAGTCACCAATTTCCCTGTTATTCCCTGGTGAGGTTGATGGACTTCCTTCCATTCCCTAACATTTGACACAAATGTTTAAATCCAGACTTGCCATTAGAAAAAAGTAGTTACGCAGTCTTCAAGTATGTGCTCATGATAAACTGCAGGCGAACAGACTGAGCACAAACTTGGAAAGCAAAACTTGTAATTCCCACTCTTAACATTTTAATACCAAAAAGATCTGAAATGGTTCAAGATAGGTTCTCTCCCCCCCCCCCCAAATTTTGGTCATGATCCACCTTCTAGGGTATGTTTAAATCCAAACAGATAAATCGTTCTGCATTCTCAGGAATACCGAAAAAGGTAACACTTAGATTCATATACGGGTACTTGCTGTTCCTATAAATTAGGTGCTTCCTAAAATTGATACAGAAGTATAGAAAACCAGTCTTTGTATTTACAATCAGCTATGCTACATAGCTGATTGCTACATTGCGGTGCTGCATTGTTTCTAAATAAAAATAGGACTTGCTAGATGTAAAATCAAATATCTGGAGCCTCTACATTGCACCAGTATTAAGATATGAACTGTAAAACCTGGTTCAGCACAAAATTCCACATAATGCCTTCCAAATAGCAGATGGCCTGCCATAGGCGATTTATTTTATTATTTTACAACCTCAGGCCTACATAGGCTTCCATATGTTAAGCAGGTTACGGAACCACACAACTTCCTTTTTCAAGAATCAGGGTATTTCTTCATTTTGCATATCGGAAAAAGCAAGCAGGGAGAGAGCTAAGACCCCTTCAAGTGGATCTTGACCAAAATCTTTAGTATACTTCGCAGAGGGTATTCTTGGTCTTTGTCTCAAATTATGCGCTGGTTATATATATGTATATATAGGCATGGAGGACAAAATCGCTACAATTTGCTACATCAAATCTTTGCCCAGTTTGCAGTGTAAGATAACTGCCTACAAATTGTAATGAAGGAGCTTCCATACCAACTTTGCAGCTGTTTCCTTAATTTCCCCCACAATTATATTTTACTGTTATTTTGCATAACAGTAAAACACAACACCTGCTTCCAATTGCAATTCTGTTGTGAAGACTGTAATTCTCTTTTGAGATACTAACTATGAAGACAGTGTGCAGTGTGGAACTGCATAATTGCACTGCACTGAAAAGTAAATACAAATGAAAACATCTTCCTGTTAGAGAAATGACTGTCATTAAAAAGAATGTTAACCCTGAGAGCTTAGGGATTGGGGGAAAAGAACACATTTTGTATTGTTAGAGTTTTAGTCATTAGTTTTAGGTAGCAGTATTGAAATGGCATGGCCCACCACTCCCTCCCCGCAAAAGCAAATTCTATTGAGTATAACTAATAAACACACTATCATTATTTTTCTGTTTTTTTTCAAAAAGACAAGCAAATATATTTTAATTAATTTAGTGCAGCCAAAAGGCAGTATTTTATATTCTGTAGCCCACAAAACACAAGGGGAAAGAAATCAAACTTGCTGAGGAGAATAGTGTATACAGCCCAACCCATGATGTGTTGTACAATATTCAAAACTTTAGCTATGAGAAAAACATTGAACTAACTCAAAGTCAAAGCAGAATATTGGTAGGCAAACAGAAATCCTCATTCAGTTTCTCTAAGATTTTTTAAATTAAATATTTCTTTATTTAAATTTTCAAGTATGTATACAAAGAAAACACACACAAGCCAATATAAAAGTGAGCAAAATATTACATTTCTAATTCTGGGGGTCTTCTTGTATTAAAACGTGGCAAATGTACACCAATGGCTTTTAAAATGTCAATCAGTGACTATCAAACTAGTAAATAAAGGTCACATATTATGTCTGAGCAGGCTGATCTTAGTTTCATTTCCCTTTCATTCTTTTCCAGTGCAAAACAGCTTTCATATTAGAAGTGTCTGATTGTGATCTGCTTTAATGAGGAGCTCTTTGAAGAAAATGTAAGGGAGGACCCAGGTACCTCAAAACTTTCACTAACAAATTTATTAGCCTCCCTGTGAGGACTCTAGTTCTTCCCTCCCATTGACACCAGTCATTAAGAAGATGGTGCATCCACGGTGGAATAATAAGGGGGGGGGTCTACACTGTTAAGCAACTTACAGCTAATTTTAATGCTAGAATTATGCCAACAGAAGAACTAGCAAAGTGCCATCTTATATTATGTAATCCTGAAAAACTCAGGGGGCAGCCTGTGAATAATGTAAGCACTGGTTGTGCAGTTGGTATGCTTCCACAATGGATAAATGTCACAAAGGCATTGAATCTGCTGATTTGATTTGAAGTCCATAAAAGACACAAAAGCAGGGCATTTATATGCACTGTATATAATCATTTTTGTCTCAGAATAATAATAAAAAATGGCAAGTATTTCTGGCATTACCAGGTCACCAGTTTTTATAACATTGCTATAAACATGCACATTAAATGAAAGAAAATTAATAATCACACTCACAATTTGCACAGATGTAAAGAGAACAAATACTATTTGATGAAGAGAGAACCCACTATTTTACTCCATCATTTGGAATATTAATTCCCATTGACTTTAGACTGGCTTTAGTTGAAGCAAGTATGGAAATTCCTTAAGAATTAGAAATAAGGGGGAAGAGTTAAATAAGATACTGATGCTAACACTTCCTTCAAGATTCATATTCAATCTTTGCTATTCTCGCTTTGATTAAACTACACTCAATGTGCAATCATTTACTCAGAAGTAAGTTCCACTGTTTTCAGTGGAGCTTACTCTCTGGTAAGTAAATTCAAGAATTTAAATCCATAAAGTCTTCAAGAAGTTACTCATGTAGGTGTCTGTTTAATACTTTCCTATAGCTTCTTCTAGCATAAGTTTATCCAATCACTGCAAACTATATACAAGGCAGAACAAGATCCCCGTTTATACTCAACATTCCAGCAAACAGTGCATATATTTTTAATTTAACTATAACTCATTATCCATTCTGCTCCTATCTCCAGGTAGGCTTTTTCATTTTCTTTTCCTTTCTGAAGAGGGGTGCATAAAAGTTGTATATCAAATGAATGTTGGAAAGATAAAATCTTATCCCCAACACATGACTGATAAATGAAACCAAACCTGTTTTCCATTCATAAAAAAAACCTGATGCCACACATACAGAAAGATGGAGAAAGAGAGAAAAGAATCCGTGTGGACCCTTTCTTCTTACAGATGAAATCCTTAGAACAAACTCCATCCTCGGTTGAAATGATCCATTTCCCAAGGCACCTTCAGTTCAAAGGTGCACAGCAGCAAACAGGAACATTAAAAAACAACAACAACCAGGTACCAGTTTGCACACACTACCTCCTCGTGGCAGTCAGTCCGTGCCCATCTAAGCGGTGCTGGGCACACTTTCTCCCCCCTTCTCTCTGGGCAACTCTCCCGGAGAGGTGGCAGCACTCCTCTGAATCCACGCTGCGTGTTGGGTCTGCTTCCTCTCTGCCTCTCTCATTCCCTCTTTCCCCAGTGCTCGGAATGATTGATCACAATCAGCGGCCAATAGCTCTGACACCGCACCATCCTGACTCCCCCCCCCTCCTTTTCCCAACGTCACTCATCCCAACCGATCTCCCCCCTTGCCACTCAAGCTGGCATTATAACCTAGCTCAAATGCATTCAAACTCTCCCTCGGAAAGCTCCACATTTTTACAACTGCTTCATTGTTGTCGTCCGTCGTCCCCCCTTCCAGATTCCCCCCCCCCCTTTTATGTGCATGGTTAAAGTTTTCATCCTCTTTTCTCTACAATAGCTGTAACACCCCCACACAACATACACCGCTTCTTCTCGTTCACATTTCGCACTCAAACTACAATACCTAGCAGGAGGTGGGTTGCTTTTGGCGGGGGGGGGGGAGGAGAGGGGAAACTACAAAATCATGCAGCAAGCCGGGTGGGGCGGTAAATTTACAACTCGTGGGTGATTTCATATTTTTCTTCTTTCCAGCCTCCCCCCTCCTTTTTCACCCCACCCCAATAAAATGTCGAAAGGTTTCCAAGTGCCCTTAGGCCTCGGGGGTCATTGATTTCCAAGCCTGCTGTGAAGCGAGAAGGGGGAAAGAGAGAAACGGAGCCGCCTTGCATGTGAAAGAGACATGGGGAAACTCCAGCTCTTGAATAGTAAAGAAACCCATTTGCAATCGTTACTTCCCCCCCCCTCCTTTTCTTTTGCCTTGGGAAAGGGGTGGGTAGGTGAGAAAATGCAGAGAATAAGGCAAAGGGGGGGGTGGCAAACACGTTTCTGTCCCCCCCCCGTCCCCACACCTTCCTCCTCCCCGCCAGCCCCACGTTTCAGTTTTTCCACGCTAACTGTACTTTGCATTTCACTCCCTCGATCTGCCGCCTCGCCTCGCTCTCTCTCTCTCTCGCGCAGCACAATGCTCCCTTTGGCCTACCCTCCCCCGGTCGTGCTCTTACATTATAACCCCGATCACCCGAGACTCTCTAGTAAACAGCCAGCGAATTAATCTCCGCTGCCAAATCTATTCCCCAGCCGCCGCCGCGGCCCCCCCCCCACTCCGCAAGACAAGAAATTAACGCAAAAGCGGGGAGGGGGGCAGAAGAAGGAGGAGGAGAAAGGTGGGGAGCACTAGAAGCACCGGGGTTGAGGGGGGGGTGGAGAGAGAAAGAGAGGAGGAAGAGAAACAGACACCCGCGCAGAAATTAGCCTTCCTTCTGAAACAACAATTTATAATAAAATCACAATCATAACAATCCAGCTCTCTGCCCGCGATCGCTTTGGCGAGTGGCAAATCAGCAGCCCGTTTGAATCAGATTATTGTTTGCCCTCTCTGATCCCCTTGTACTTGTACATGACAAGGCACCTCTAACCCATGGCTTTGTGTTTTGTTATTAGGAATTTTCTCCCTCTCGCTCCCCCTTTCTCTCTTGGTCCTTCCTCTTCTTCCATCTGATCCCTCTCTCCCCTTCTCTCTGCTCGGGGCGGATGATTTACCTTCTCTCCCTCTTTTTTTATTTTTCCTGGATGTTGATGTGTGTTCCTAGGGATGCCTTCAGTGCTGGGGAAGGAGCCGATCCATGAGGAGGAGGGGAGGAGGAGGCGGATGGTGCCGCGGAGCTGTGTTGCGAGAGGGCGAAAGAGCGAGGAAAGGCTTTGCTAAAGGTTGACGGCTGGTGCAAGGCAGGGCAGACACCTTCGACCCCCGAGGGTCCCCGGAGTGGAAAGGAGAGAGGCGGACGCAGGCAGAAGGAAGGAAGGAAGGAAGGAAGGAGGGAAGGGGAAGGGAGGAAGGAAGAAAAGGGAGAAGGAGAGCAGCCGCGATCTGGGCTGGAGAGTGAGAAAGAGAAAGAGGGAGAAATGAAGGGGGAGAGAAGGAGGAAGAGAGCGGAGGAGTGCAGTGAGTAAGGACTGCCACTGGGGTCAGGGAGCAGAGCACCAGGAAACAGGGCGGCCAAGGCGCTCGCCCCTCTCTCTCTCTCTCTCTCTCTCTCTCTCTCTCTCTCTCTCACACACACTCACACACACACACACACACACACACACACACACACACACACACACAGAGCCACACAGGCATAGGCTGCCAGCTCCTCCTTGCTGCTGCTGCTTACTTCACTCTCTTCTCTCTCCCCCCCCCCACCCCGCAACCTCAAGCCAAAAAGGAAGGCTAAGGAGGGAGAGCATCCCCTGCCAAATTGCAGCAAATCTCTTGCCCTCCCCTGAAAGATTAAATTGAAGAGGAATGCTGGGTCACGGGAGACCTAAGGCACTGCATGCTGGAGTGCCCTGCAAATCCTGAGTACTGTATTCCTCAATTTCTTCAAGCCTTGTGTCATCATCATGGTCATTAGTATAGGGGGTTGTTTCCCTCTTTTTAAAGAAAGAAACGAGGCACCCCCCAAAAAAAGGTTTCACGATAAAGGGGTAAAAAATTAAATTAGGTGATGGGGAAATTAACATACATCAAGCCTAAATAAATGTACCGGTATGTAAGAGATTATGGGAGTTCCATCTCACTGACACCATCAATGCATCTATATGAAGATAAGTCCCTTTGACTCTGTATGTCTGGGGTGTACAAATTCAAGGAGGTGTGCACCCCATTTGTTTTATAATAATAATAAAACAAACGAGAGCCGTAGCACTTCCACAAAACCCAAGCAGTTGAATAAAATGGAACAGAAAGGTTATTACTAGGATTAACTACAAAGCATCAGGAACCTTTTGAGTGTGTGGAAGGGGGGCGGGACCACCTGTAATAACTATTGTATTGCCCTCTTTTTTAAAAATTGTCTCATTGCTGAAGCAGGAGAAAATTTCCAATGTTTTTTTCTGCAGAACAATTTGCAGTATGATCCTGCTGAGCGTATCAGTCAGAAGTAAGTCCTATGTTCAAAGAGGCTTACATCCAGTTAGGATTGCAACCTAAATCTAATTTGTTGGGGAGCGGGGGACAGAATCAGTCAAATCTGGAAAAGAATGAGGAATATCGAATCATAGAATTGTACAGTTGGAAGAGACTTCTATGGTCACCTAGTCCAACCCCCTGCAACGCATTGCAGGTCACAATAAGTGAGTAGGGCGAACCAACCCAAAACAATTTAAAAGCAATGAAGAGGAAATAACATTTAAACTTATTGAACTATGTTAATTGGGTGAGACATAGTATCACGCCCCCCACCCCAATACAACCAGAAACACTTTGTATTTCATAAAAATTTCCAGGGGGTGCATATATTTCTGATTGTGAGGATATAATGGGAGAAAGCCTCTGGAAAGGAATGGGGAGGGGAACACTCTCACGTGTGCAAAACTAAATCATATTGTAATATAACGTTCAAACTAGGCCAGCTAATTATTTTTTCCGAAAGAGTCGAACACAGTTTGAACACATTCAGTTTTTCCTGTTGCTAACCTGATTTTTCAGTTTTTTGTTGTTTTCAAAACCTATTTGCACAGATGTGATAGTGGTACTAAAAAGTGAGTGTGTACTCAGTGATCTAAATGTCTCTAGAGCTACTTTCTATACTCTAAAATCTATTACCTTTCTCTAACTATAATGTGACATCAAAAAGTATTACTCTTTCTCAACCCCCCCCCACTGATAGTTATTTTAAATTTTCATACATTTGTTCCTCATATATTTTGCAATAATTTAAAAAGGAGGAAACATTGCCCTGCTAAGAACTATGCACAATACTCATGACAAGTAAAGGGAGATTTAAGTTAAGAAAATTTAACTTAACAAATGCAACTTAACAAAATTTATGGATGGTTAAGGTAAAGTGCCAGGTAGTCCACTAAATTAATAAGATATCCGCAAACAATTTCATCTGTAAGCAAAACCAAGCTTTGTTGAAATAATTAGCAGAAATGTCCTGCAGAAAAAGCACTGTAAAATAAAAATAAAAAATCTCCCCATTGTGGTTGTTTTAATATAAAAAGCTTTGCATCCAGCTCTTCTTGTAGAAGTGGGATGAACCTCTGCTCTCCTTTAGAGTCCCATCTGCCCTCAAAATTGGCTCTAGGGGTTTGGGGGACTGCCCTATAGTTTTAGTTGTAATTGTGAGCCTTCTTGACCCCATTATACCGCATTAGGCCGGAAGTGTGGAAGCAGTCATCTAGATTTCTTAATCCAGCAGGATGTATGTACACACCCTAACACCACCACCAGTACACACACACACACACACACACACACACGAAATAAATTGTAACAATGCAATCATATTGTTACGGAAAAATCTAGGTGCAAGACTGCTCAGTCACCCAGCTTGTTGGGCAGATCCCTGCGGAATAAAGGAAGGAGTCCAGCCACCAACCAGAGCAAATAGCTGTAGACCAAAGCTTGTTGCGCAACAGGTTCAAAGAGGAATTTTGAACCCCAAGGATGGGGTGACAAGGACTTTTAAAAGTTTCTATCTTATCCCAGCATACAGTTCATTAAGCATCATCACTACATCTTTGCTACATCATTGCTACATCAGAAAAGGGGAGGGTTATACATGATTAACATAGGAGGAATGTGTTGGGCCAACAGGCCTATACAGGATATGTATTGGGAAGTACATTCTAAGCACCTACTACAAAGGGACAATAGAACTTTTGTTTGCATAGTCTGCCACCTGGGCAAGTCTGGAGGAGTGCCTTTGCCCAGCGATTGACACCTATGAGTACCTTCCTGTGAGTATGTGACCTCCCGCTTGAGGAATTATGGTGGGGACCAAGCGGTTTACAAGTCCTTGGCCAATGAAGCAAATTGGCAGTGGAATGAAGGAAAGTGGCTGCAGGAGTTGATTTTATATTATTTTTAAAGCTAGGTAACTTCCCTGAGCTGTCAAGTCGAAAGAATACATTTATGCATATTTGTAACATTTAACAACTTTAAAGATGTGCCCCCCCTGTAATTTCCGTAACAATATACAAGGGTACTGAGAAGTCCCACTGAGTACTAATTGCCAGGTAAGTGGTATAAGAAACGTACCCTGGATCTCTCCCATAGAACAGAACATGCACAGTACAATCCTATGTAATCTAACACTCCCAAGTACACATGCAAAGAATGGCACTGTAAGACTCTTAATTTAAAAGTCACCTGTCAGATTGAAAAGGTAAGTATAATATATTCATGGATCTGTTGACATTCAAATAACAACCAGAAGCTCAAATCAGGTTCAAGCTAGACACTGCAGATAAGGGACTATTCTTGTATAAAAGGCTCCCCCTCTCTGTAAGGAAGATAGCCAAAGGAACAGCAGTGAGGAGGCTGGTGAGACACGAGATAATGAGTCAGGATATTTTACTGAATTATATCTTGCTTAAGAAATGTATTGTTTGAAATTTTGTAGCTATATTATGTATGGTTTTATTATATATGTATTTTATTCCCATCTTCTCCCCTTCATTATGTTCTCCCTTTCATTGTAAAAAATAATAATGGGCCAGATCACAATATGCATAGTAGCACAATATTTATAACAGCATAATTTCAACAGCGTAATATTGTCATTCAATGAAAGAATGACAAAAATATGCACATTAGCATCTAAATCCAGTTCAACCAACCCTTCATCGCACATTACTTCATTATATATTAATAATTACTATTATTGATTACTATATGAATTATTATTAGATTTGTTAGATGTGCTAGTGTTGAATTCGTTGCAGATTCGTATTTTATTATTTTACCTAGCAGCTTACTATTGCTACTACTACTACTCTTAATAATAATAAATATTACATTTCTACTTCACCATTCTTCCAAGGAACTCAAGATGGCATCCAGGATTCAAAACCAGTCTGTGAAGTAGCCTAAACTGAGAGACAGTGATTGGACCAATGCCACCCAGTGAGCTTTATAGCTGAGCAGAGATTTGAACCTTGGTTTCCCAGGTCCAGTTCCAACCCTCTAACCCATGGGTAGGCAAACTAAGACCCAGGAACCGGATCCGGCCCAATCACCTTCTCAATCTGGCCTGCAGACGGTCCGGGAATCAGCGTGTGTTTACATGAGTAGAATGTGTCCTTTTATTTAAAATGCATCTCTGGGTTATGTGTGGGGCCTGCCTGGTGTTTTTACATGAGGAGAATGTGTGCTTTTATTTAAAATGCATCTCTGGGTTATTTGTGGGGCCTGCCTGGTGTTTTTACATGAGGAGAATGTGTGCTTTTATTTAAAATGCATCTCTGACTTATTCGTGGGCATAGGAATTTGTTCATTCCCCCCCCCCAAATATAGTCTGGCCCCCCACAGGGTCTGAGGGACAGTGGACTAGCCCCCTCCTGAAAAAGTTTGCTGAGCCCTGCTCTAACCATTACACATTTAAAATCATTAAAAAATCAATATAATGAACAATATTCTTAAAAACTGATTTTACTCAACAGTTTGGATTATGTAAACTGAGGGAAAATTATTTTCTCTTGGCAGTGACAAGAATTTCTATGTTCTGAGATGCAAACCTGCTGCACCTATCGAAGAAGCAGGAGACTTTATTGGAATTGGAATGTTCTGAACTCTCTCCATCTAGGCTCAGGTTGCCTATACGTGTGTAAATAAACCATATATCATAAAGACACCACAGTCTCCACTATGCCTCATTTCCAAAGGAAACACAAACTTTGGGTAAACGCCTGGATCCTTGGAATCTTGCACTGCGCATGGAGATTGGGTGGGGTGTAACAATATTTTCTTAGGAAGCAGAAGGCAACTACAGTCAATCTAATAGCCAAAATTGATTATCTGTTCCCTCCTGAGCTGACCAGAAGTTTCAGGTGTAGCAACACTATATCCAGGTCCTGGTTTTTGCCCATTTTATACTTTTCCCAGATATAGTCTGTATCTGAGGGAAGGCGGGGGGGGGGACCTGGTCAACTCTATAAATGAACTGGACACACAAAAGATAAGGTCAAGAAGGAAAAGGGCTCAGAGAAGCCTTGAGAGCGAGAGAGCACTACTTGTGCACCTAGAAGTGCTTTCAATTAAGAAAATAATCAAGGACAGAAATGGTAGCTATTAGAACCGGGGGGGGGGGGGGGGAGAAACCGCATTTATTGCAGTTTCACATTCTGAAATATCACCCTTTATATCTTCTTTTGAAATATCAGCTGCTGCATCAGATGGGCATTAGTCCATGAAAGCATATGCCACAATAAATGTGTTTGATTTAAGGTGCTACAAGACTTTTCTTTCCTTTTTTTGATAAATGTAGGGTGTGGTTTTCTAATGTGTGCAACCCTACCGCCCTCAGATGTGGGGGAAATGGTGTATAAACTACTTCATACTCAAGGAACTTCCGGATTTAAGGAAAGAATCCAAAACCCATTGCTCTTCCTCATATAAGAGTTAAACTCCTTTTAGGATGTGACTTTTGCTCCCTATCCAGAGAGAGATGCTGATGCTGATGGAACAGTAAGAAGGAACAGTAAACAGCAGCCAGAAGAAAGTCTCCCCAGATATCCTTTGGGCCTGTTCTATTCACTGGGTCAGAGCTCTTTCACAGGATATTGGTCAGCTGCCGCTTTGCTCCTATTAAATTAAATTAGGTAGCTGATTGGAACATCCCCATTTGGCCTCCCATAAAGCAACACAAAAGTTGCTTTATAAAGCAGTGAGGAGACAACATTTGGGATTTTCAAACATTTACCTCAGTACTCAGCACATTTAATTAAGCAGCCATCTCTATTAGTTCTACCACTTCAAGATAATTTTCTGCAGTATAATGTGAAAAAACTGCCAGTCAAATCAAACTAATCGATAGATTTTCATTAAATAGTCTAAATAAATATTTAAGCCATAAAACTGAAAAGCTTGACATCTGAATTCCATGCATGAATATACTCCCTATTCAACTGCAATCATGTATTTACACACACACACAAAATATTCATATACCTCGGTGTTGGAGCTCAGTGTCCAGCATCGCTACAATACACATCCTACAAAGTAGGACCAATTCTTCATTTATCCACATTTAGATGGAAACAATGACATATGGTTTTTAGGTAGAAACTCCAAAATACAGAGTTGGACAATACCTTGATTAGGACCAACCAAAATGTCACAAAGTAATGGCAAGATCTGAGTTCTTCAGAATCAGGCAAGATGTTGCACAAAGCACGGCTGAGCTTTTCATGCAAGTACTGTATTCAGAATTTATTATTATCTTTTAACCAAAGTGTCCCTTTCATTTTTAAGTTATGTCGATAGAAAAGCATTTTCTGCTTCCACATGTGGTTACAACTATTCTAAATTTGTATCCATCAGCAAAATCCCTTTTGTGACAGTTAAATGCTGTTAGACCCAATACACCTTACCAGCATTTAATTATTTGTAACTGTTGGTGTTACCATTTCTACAGTGTTCCCTGATAAATTTGAAGGGAAGCATTTTCTATTATTCCTGCTGCTTTTCCCTTCCCTTGGAAACATCTAAACATATCCCCTTCCCACAAGAATCCAATTTCCCTATACAAAAGGGAGTGGCACAGGTTAATTTCAGTCTTTCCCACCTGTCCACATTGCTCTTTAAATCACTCCACCCCACTGTTTTATAGGAATTTGACTTCTGACCCAGTTTTCACATGGTTTTGACACCATCACATCTAGTTTGGGCCAAAAAGAAACAGGCTGTACCGATATTTTGTACCTTTAGTGCTTTTACAACCGGTCACAGACAATGCAAATTGCCTTTGTTTATGGAAGTAAACTTTAATCACTGCTACCACTGGTAACGTCAGCTGATCTTGTAAAACTTTAATGTTTGAACAGTGCAGTAACTCCTGCCAAATCGAGGTAATATAGGAATATTAGGCAACATGATGTAACGACCGGCAAGGGAAGACTTGCCTTGATCAAGGGCTGAGTGAAGTCTAGCTGCTCGGCCCTACAACGTTCCCTCAGAGATCCTCAGTGGAAGCTGTTGCCTGGCAACTGCCATCTGCCAGCAAGGGAAGACTTGCCTCCATCATGGGCTGCGAGACTTCTAGCTACTTGGCTCCACTTCTTTGCCTCAGGAGGTCCTGAATGGGAGCTGTTGCCTGCCAACTGCCAGCAAAGGAAGACTTAGGCTGTGTGTGCACTATACCTTTAAAGCATATTCAAAGCATATCCCCTCCCCCTCACAGTAGTTAAAAGTTGCTGGGAAGAGTAACTTTGTGGGGGGGGGGTTAAACTACAATGCCCAGAATTCTTTGAGGGAAAGAATGTGCTTTGAATGTGCTTTAAAGATACTGTGTGTATATAATACAGTGGTACCTCGGGTTACATACGCTTCAGGTTACAGACTCCGCTAACCCAGAAATAGTGCTTCAGGTTAAGAACTTTGCTTCAGGATGAGAACAAAAATCGTGCTCCGGCGGCGTGGCAGCAGCAGGAGTCCCCACTAGCTAAAGTGGTGCTTCAGGTTAAGAACAGTTTCAGGTTAAGTACGGACCTCCAGAACGAATTAAGTACTTAACCCGAGGTACCACTGTACAGCCTTAGCCCCACCATGGGCTGACTGAGGTCCTCACCTCAGAGATCCCCAGTGGGCTTGCTGCCCAAAGGTACAAAGGAAAACAAAAAACAAGGTCAAATATGCATGTATGTCCTATGTCTGAACAAATCTGGCCCAACGTTGTTTCTGATCATATGTGCAAATCTTTTTGAATGCAGTTGTATCCTGCAGATTCTTTACAAGCCTTTTTGAAAACCTCCTAAGGCTATAAAGAGGAATATAATTGCTTCATACCCTCCAACATGTTGAGTCCCCAAACCAGGACACCTGTCTTCCCGGTGGTGCTCCTGCGCAAGTCATGTGACCCACACAAGATCACAGAGCCCAAAATACATGGGGGGGGGGCTTTCAGGGCTGTGTTCTCATGGTAGCAAAACACACATGTTTTGGGGTGCTGCACAAGATCACAGCCCCCAAAATGCTTTTTGCGGGGGAGTGAGATCTCAGCACAAAATTGCACCAGATCACAACAACTCGAATGGCTGCCATGCTTTCGTGGGGGGAAAATGGGATGTCCCTGTTTTTCTGAGACACTTGCAGGGTCTGTTGTATTTTCAACTTTTCAATACTCATCTCAGCAGCATGAAGGTATTTCTCAGGTGAGTACTTGTAGGGCTTGCCTGATACAGAGCAGCAAATGGCAGCCCCCCAATCCCTCTAGTCAAGGTACATAGTACCAAAGAGTAGTTAATTTATTTTGGTACTTTGCTTCAAGTCCCACTGAAAATACAACAGTAATAAATCTGAACATGCACTGCTTTTTCATGACTCCGAATCAGTTGACTAAGGCAGCCACCTCGCTTGGCCTTTGGTAGGGTAGCCCCGAATGCAAAGAACGCTACAATGTTAGTGACCTTCCATTTCTGTGTATGTGCAAAGTAAGAGAAATCTTCACTGAAACAACGAGGCAAATTTGTTCAGTCTGAATCTCCGTATTGCATTTATTCCTTGTGTAAAGTCCCTGGCCTTGTCAGTGAGACTTTCACATGGAAAACATGTCCAGGTTTACATCTGGCAGAAAAGTAATGTCGTAGTAGCCCAGAAGATTATTTTAAGGCATATTCTCGTGGTGAAGGGAGGGAATTTACCCTTGCAGTCAACAATTGTCAACTTAATCGGTCCCTCTGGACTAGACTTGGAACTGATGTGACTGGGATTTGCAAAAGGCAGGCAGATCACAGTTCAGCTATAATTCATCCGACTCTCTACAATCTTAATTGAAAATGTCAGCCTGAGGCTCATATCCAAAACAGTTACATGGAAATGAGGTCCAATTCTAATATTAATTTCTAATAGGAAGAAGTTATCAAGAGGTGACTTTCTGCTCCTTTGAGCAGTGAGCATTGCTTGTGCTATTTGTATATTTCAGTTCATGTCTGTGGTTACCAGTGCACCCTCAGACACCCCTGTGGCACTCACCAAGGGCCCCTTGTTCCTCCCTATTTTATTTTATTTTATTGTTTTTTCCCTTTTTGTTGTTTACAGAAAAGTTGCCTTTTGGTGGTGGTGGAGTGTCTGTTTTCTGTCTATGTTTTACATGCTTTGGAGGCCTGTAGGCATGTTACCTGCTGTTTGGATAGAGAGATCTGAACATCACCAGCTTTTATGTGAATTGGGTATTTTGTGGTACCCACAACAGTTAGATTTCCAGATGTACCCCCACACAGGCTGAAGAAAAGTTGGGGAGCTCTGGTTTATGTAGTGAGGTCTGATGTTTGACATGTCTTGAAAAAGCAAATTTCAATTTCCTCTAGCACCCAGCAGTAATAGGAAATGTCACATCAAAAATAAACTTCAGGATGGGGTATGCATTCTGTGTTACCAAAGCCTATGAAATGAAGAGCCTAACATGTTGAGTAGAAGTAAGTTGCACTGAAATCAGTGGGAAGTTGAACCCAGTGGCCAAATCATCTTTTTCTGCACTTGTTAAAGCAGTTCTTTAAACACCCATTTTAAAACTTGGAGGGGGAGGTAGAAACTAATTCAGTAGGGAAAAATGAGTGTGACAAAAAAACACACAATAGCAATAAAGCACACATCACAATGTGCTAGTTCTTGGGCAGGCATTAGTCTCTCTTAAAGCATAGTCAAAATCTTTAGATTTTCATTCCATGTTAGTATGTCTTGAATTGTTTCTGTAACTACTGTATGCTGAAAATTTTGTTTCTGAAGCATATGGTTAGACCCACTGAACACAAAAGAAATTTCATGTGATTAAGAATTTACATTAAGTTTAGGAAAATACCTGAATTTGACAGGTTAATATGAACTGAGTAATGATAAAGTGCAAACTAAGAGGACAATGTAACATTTATGCACACTGAAGTTCCATTTCAGTTTCAATAAAAGAGCTAAGCACACACATAATACTCTCTCTCTGGAATTAGAAGGACATTGGTCACATTTGGATGAATAATACTCTGCATAAGGGTATCTGATATTTTACTTTTGCTGGCTAATGATTTGATTCTCTTTTGTCCTTTGGATGATGTTTTGTGAACAATAAAGTATGTTTATAAAGTATAAATTAGTTTTCCAAAACTAATCTGTATGTCAATATTTAAATCAAGCTGTTTACATCAGAGCAATACTTACATTGATTTATTAAAAGGGTATTCTTATAATTACCTTTTTCATATTGGATTACTTTGCACTTTCTTTTGGTTCTGTACTTAAGCATGTGTTTAGCCTGAATTCCGTTCTAGGTGCAGACCTCACAAAAAATGAAATAGTTTGGTAGAACTGAAATGATCTTTTGATGGTTTCCCACACTGAGCTGAGGATTTAATTTTAAGCAAGGATATACCACTGGCAAAGGATTGCATGTGGCACTTGGGATAAGGAAGTAGACCTGCATACTTCTAGTCTGATTTCAGATAGAGACTTGTTAGGTACTGTGGGACAGTGAGAGAGCTATGCTGGTACCCAGGTACTAAGCCATGGGTAGGCAAACTATGGTCCAGGGGCCGGATCCAGTCCAATTGCCCTCTAAATCCAGCCCGCAGACGGTCTGGGAATCAGTGTGTTTTTACATGAGTAGAATGTGTATTTTTATTTAAAATGTATCGCTGGCTTATTCGTGCAGCCTGCCTGGTGTTTTTACATGGGTAGAATGTGTGCTTTTATTTAAAATACATCTCTGGGTTATTTGTGGGGCATAGGAATTTGTTCATTATTTTCCTCAAAAGGTATAGTCCGGCCCCTCAAAGGGACTGAGGGACAGTGGATCGGCCCCTGCTGAAAAAGTTTGCTGACCCCTGTTAACCAAGCTCTCCCTCAGAGACACTTATTGTGTGCCTGCCTGTGAAGTCAATCAAGCTGATAGACACAAGAGACAGGTCCTTTTTTTTGGTAGCTCCTGGAACCTCACACTCTCTTCTCTCAGAGATGTGCATGGCCTCAGAATTTTAGATGAGTTTTAAAAATAAATCTTTTGGAAACTGCCTTTTCCTAATGGCTTTTGCTACAGAGTTTAGATACAAAATAAGCTTCTGTTTACTTGTTGTATTATTCATTGTAAAGGATACTCTGAGGGGAGTGGGTGGCACTGTGGTCTAAACCACTGAGCCTCTTGGCCTTGCTGCTCTGAAAGTCGGCGGTTCAAAGCCCCACGACAGGGTGAGCTCCCGTTTCTCTGTCCAGCTCCTGCCAGCCTAGCAGTTCAAAAGCACGCCAGTTCAAGTAGATAAATAGGTACCGCTGTGAAGAGAAGATAAACGGCATTTCCATGTGCTCTGGTTTCTGTCACAGTGTTACGTTGCGCCAGAAGCGGTTTAGTCATGCTGGCCACATGACCCGGAAAGCTGTCTGTGGACAAACTCCGGCTCCCTTGGCCCGAAAAGCAAGATGAGTGCCGCACCCCATAGTTTCCTCTGACTGGAATTAAACGTCCAAGGGTCCTTTACCTTTTACCTTAGTATTCTTTGTAACCGTTTCAACTGGTCTTTCCAACAATTGTTAATGCTGCTGCCTTTATTGCTTTTGGTTAGTTTGGAACATTGTATTTATTGCGTTTTTAAGCAATCAAGAAAGGGAAGGTTTCAAGGCCTTTCCACATTTTCCCTCTGAGCACCAAACCAGACTTGATAAATGCGTGTGTGTTTAACATGCTGTTAAACACACACACAAATGCAAACTGCATCAGCTGGAGGGGGTTATAATTAGCAGGATCAGAGCAGGCAGGTACCAGGTGGATTTAACCTTTTTCTCCCATACAGCAGTCCTGACAAAAATCCCTTTTCTGAAGCTGGCATTTATTTAGTGAAGAAATTCCCCAATTGTGCCCACAAGTCCCTTTTCAATTACAAAAATATCCCACCTGAATTTATTCAATGGGTGGTGTGAAGGTAAGGCAGAATAGCTGTTTGTCATGTATATTAACCTTTAAGGTACTGTTGTACCTGTCTATCAGCCTACTTGTGGACAAATCTTACAAAAACGGGAAAATATCTTTATCCTTTTATATCGTTTAAGCTCTGGATAGTGCCCCTTTCTATCCTTTGACTTGACACAAAAATGATTGTTTTGTAGCAGCTACCATACCTTGGAAGTCCTCAGCTAAAAGCAATTCTGAGGTTTTAAGTGTGTTGTTTCAGACAGCTCCGTTCTACTTGAAAACCGTTCTCCTCTAGTTATTGTCTAGCCTTTGAATTCAGAGTTGGCAAACTGGTCGCTTTATGTCTTTGAGGCATATGGAAATTGATGATGAAAGTGTCTAGTGTAACTCAAAATATAATTTGATGAAAACTGAAGCAGTGAACTGTGAGAAACTGCTAAATCAGTGTCATCAAACAGTGCTTGAAAAAATAATGAAACAGAAATACTACCAGTACATTTGAAGAATGCCGGGCAAAGACTGTGAAATAACATGGCAAATGCAAAAATTAGGGGAATGTATAACATCTATTTTTAAACAAATTCCAGTCACTCTTCTGCAAAGAAAGCACAACATAAAATTCCATTCCATGTGACATCACAACTTGAGTAAATTATTGAGACCCAAAGCCTGACACCAGTTATTTACAAGGAACTCCATATTTGGCCCTGGCACTGCCTAATGAGAACACATTGTAAGTACCGTACTTGTTCACATTCTGGCAATGCATCTAGTCTTTCAGGGAAAATAAAGAAATCAAAACAAACCATGCACTACAGCTTAAGAAAAACAATGCATGCAACAGTGAAACTCCAGCAATTAAAAGATGCCACCTTTCTAGGAGTTAGCAGATCATGAAGCAATTGTGGTAACTTTTTATGCTGAGATAGAGACTGCAGTAAGCAGCCTGGGAGACTGCATTGTTTTTGTTTCTGGAGGGTGTCAAGAATGATTGTGACTATTCACAAAACTAAAAGCAAGGAATTATGGCCATTTTGTTGTTGTTGTTGTATACTTGTTTACATTAGTAAAAATCACAAAAGTTACTTTATTTTAAAGAAAATGTTAAGGATTCTACTCTGCTGTATCAAGGATCAGTCAGCAACATGCCTCAAGAAAGAATTATAAGCCTGTGTTTTCTAAGATATGCCACAAAATGTTTTCCAGTAGAGAGACACAGACAGCTGGAAGAATTTGAGCTCTGGTTTTTATGTCAGTGCTACACCTAATGCAAAGAGAATGCTAGGTACAGCGGTACCTCTGGTTACGAACTTAATTTGTTCTGGAGGTCCGTTCTTAACCTGAAACTGTTCTTAACCTGAGGTACCACTTTAGCTAATGGGGCCTCCCGCTGCTGCTGCGCGATTTCTGTTCTCATCCTGAGGTAAAGTTCTTAACCTGAGGTACTACTTCCAGGTTAGTGGTGTTTGTAACCCAAGGTATTTGTAACCTGAGATACCACTATATGTTATTTCATTGTTGTTTGTTTCATAATGCAGTAAATACAAAGAAAGCTCTTTCGCACTTAAGAAAGTAGCCCTATTATATAAACAACAGAAAAAAGCCTTAGCACTGGTTGAATTACTAAATTATCACCTTTTGTATAAGAAAAACCCACACAATTATAAGTAACATATAAGTAGCAATCCCCGTTTTTCCATTTTCTTTGCTGTCCTCTATTCTTTTCGTTTTTGGTCAAGGAGGGCAGGATGAGATCCAGCCACACCTGAAGCACTGAGATGGGCTCATTCATTCCTGCCATTTCCGGCTCAAAGTGGACAACCATAGAGTGTACTATATGGCCGGCTGCCAAGGAGCAGGAAATGGCAGGAAACAGCCCATTTTTGCAGGCTGCAGGAGAAGGCAGTGCTGAGAGGCAGCAGCGAGAGGTAAGGAAGGGAAGATAAACAGGAAGGTAAGCTACTAAATGGCAAGGTAAGTGGGAAAAGAAACTAGTGGGCGGCAGGCCAGCAGTAAATTAACTGCAGGATGGTAGAAGCAAATTCAGCGGGGGGGCAGCCATTGGGCTGCAGAGGATAAGGGGACGGGCTCCATGTGGCCTGCAAGCCACAGGTTGGCCGCTTGCTAAGTAAACCATTAAACAACCCTGGTAAGCAAGTTTTTACTGTGTTTTGAAGAAAGCAATTTTAGAGAACATGTTTTTCATCCAACAGCACAGTTATTTCCTTAGCAGTGTTTCGGCAAATCCTTTTTTTTTTTTAAAGGAACAGAAACACAAAAGGACAAAACCAATGGCATAAAAAGAAATTAGGTGAAGAAGCAATGGAAATCCCTGCACCACACTTAAGCTGATTCATGAATTAGTTCCTCTTCCCTAGGGAATTATGAGAATAGTACTTTATGGCCTGCTGGTTCAGGCCAAGGCCCATCTAGTCCAACATCCTGTTCTCACAGCAGCCAACCAAGCTCACAAGCAGAACATGAGCACGACAGCACTCTTGCCATTCATGCTCCTTAGCAACTGATACTCAGAGGCATTGCAACCCCTTACACTGGAGGTAGTGCACCGTGCCTAGTAGCCACTGGTAGCCTTGTCCTCCATGAATTTGTCTAACCCCCTTTTAAAGCCATCCAAGTTGGTGACAATTACTTCATCCCATGGTAGCAAATTTCATAGTTTTAACATGAAATTTATTTAAGGCATTTATATACTGTTTAATTAATATTTCTACACCCCCCCTGGGCAATTAGGTGTCATCAGCAAACTTGGCCATCTCACTGCTCACCCTTAACCCTAGACATTTATGACCAGGTTTAAAAGCATTAATCCTTGGGGGATCCCACCTTACATCTCTGTCTTGTTGTCCCATGACTTTATCAAAAGCTTTTTTTGAAAGTTCAAGAGCAATCTCTCCTGGAACACCCCTTCCCATATGCTTTTTGAAACTCTAAAAATCAGGATTTACCTTTGAGGAAACTGCACTGGTTTTCCTTAGCAAAACTTGTTCTTCTTCTATTAATTATGTCTTTAATAATGCTTTCAACCAGTTTTCCTGGACCAGATATTGTGCTAACCAGCTTCTAATTTCCCAGTTTTTTCTGATTATCAGCACCCTCACCAAACAAAGACTCATCATGCAAAGTATGGTTGTTACAAAATTAATATATGTAGCATATAGATACTTCCAGAGATTGTGATCAAAGGTTCAGATTGAAAACTGAGCCACATATAAATTAAGAAATGTTTGGATTCACACTGCCAATATGCAAGCTATATAATGTTCAGGTGTGCCACTGGTGGAAAATTTTATCTAAATGTTTCAGGTGGTGTCTCCAAGTACCGGTATATCCATGTGAGTAAGGTTGTTTAACAAATTTCAGAGCTATGGATCATTTTAAAGCCACAGTATCTATTCTTAAGAGTGCTATAGCATTGCTGCAGTGCTTTCAACAATCTGAACAACCTATATTCTACAATATTTCTCTTACGTTCTATATACGAAATCTGTGGATGACTTCCATAGTTATGGGCAGTACCGACTTCTACAGATTTTAATTAGTTTTTGGTTTTTAATTAGTGTTATTATTTTTTTAAATACAGCGGCAGCACCTTGTTGCCCCTCTGAGGAGAGGATGGAACTGTATAAAAAGTTATGACAGTTGGTGTTCATGCTCAGCGTGGATCAGATAGACTATTCAGAGGTATATTTTTTGTGCTGTGTCAGTGCCAGCTAGATTTCTTCAGTGCCTTGTGGCCCCTTTTGACACTAAGCAAGGTTAAGTAGACACAACTAGAACAAAGAAAGAAAGGAGAAAAATGAACCCAATGCGAATAAGGATTCTAATAAATACTTTTCCTTGATAGCCTAAGCAATACCAAATTCTTTATTTCAAAATAATATATTGAATAATATAATAAATCCATAAAGACGATGAATTATTTTTGTATTCATAAAGCAGCACAGAAACTAGGAAATGCACAAGGAAAGGTTGTAATAAAAATACAGATAACAGACAGGAGAACTTGTGGACCCTAACTCCCATCAGCCCCAGCCAGCATGGTCAGTGGTCAGGGATATTGGGAGTCATAGTCCAACAACATCTAGAGGGCCACCACTTTCCCATTCCCTTTTATTCCAGAATCCTATCTGCAGCAAGATGGGAGGGGGAAGGGGGAGATCCAGCTGAATAAAAATTCAAAGATTTGAAATTCCTGAAGGTCATAAATGTGCTATGGCAGGCAAGTGCCAAAGGTAGTCTCGTCCAGTAACCTGTTTTGGTTGTCACTTATTCATGGATGTGTGGGAATAATTTCCATTGAAACATTAAGCAATAGAAAGTTCTGTTCTGTATTATTATCTTCCTACCACTCCTTCCAAAGTCATGAAGAGACTGCTGCTATTATAAATTTGGACCTGGGGGAATGTTTGGGCATCCCTTTATTTAACATTCATAGATACCTACAACTTCCTGGGTCTTGGTAACACACTTTAAACAAATATGTATAACTTGTAAGACCACAGAGTTGGAAGATAACTAATGGATCAGCTGACCCAATATTATTTATTTATTTATTTATTCATTCATTCATTCATTCATACCCCACCCATCTAGCTGGGTCTCCCCAGCCACTCTGGGTGGCTCCCAACAGAATATTAAAACACGACAAAACATTAAACATTAAAAACTTTCCTAAGCAGGGCTGCCTTCAGATATCTTCAGATAAAAGACAGGTAGTTGTTTATTTCCTTGACATCTGATGGGATATGGTTGTGTCTGTGTGTAGATATATAGCTATATCTGCAGATAGCATTGCAGGGGATCACAAAATATGGCATTTTGCCTACTTTATCAGAATAATCATGTGAGACTAAAACACTTATTTGTAGAATAAAGATGGGGGGGGGAGCTGCTATAACCAGTATAGCCCAAACAGATGTGTCTTAAATCATTAGAACCTAAATGAGATATAATGATGGGTTGCTAGATCTTTTGTGTTAAGGTTGGGAAGATATCAACCATAGGTTTTCTAAGCACACAAGGCTCTTTTGCAGCTGTAGCTTGAATATCACTGATTGCACTGGAAAGGGCATACAGTACTATTATGCAGGGGGAGGATTTGATCTACTATCTGCATCTCACGAGAATTTCATAAATACTACCATTAAAGGAGATTTTGCTAAGATAACTGTAGAACAAAAAAAGCGGGCACATTTTGGCATTTTTTTGCAATGAGTTCAGTAGACCAATGGCACGACATACAAACTGTTCTGTTTCAATAGAATTTTTATCTTTTTGTCTTTGTTTTACCAGGTTTTAGAAAGTGATGCACAACTCAATTGCAATGAAAGTTACCCATGCTGAAATCTATCTTTATCCTATGACTTCAGTTGTTGCAATTTGATTGTTTCATTTCAATAAAAACACATTCGTTTTAGAATTAAAAGAGTGCTATTGATATCATTAAAACTGATGCATTTACCCAGCCACAATCCAGCTCCACTTACCTGGGAGTAAGCCCCACTGAATTCAGTGGGACTTCCTTTTGAGTTGACATGGTTAGGATTGAACAAAATAGGGATGTGAACAAAGAAACATAGGAAGCTGTCTTATACTGTGTCAGCAGCTCTCCAGCTTTCCAGACAGGGGTTTCTCCAAAACATACCTGAACATGGGACCTTCAGCATGCAAAAATATGCTCTGTCTAAAAACTATATGAAGAAACAGCTCAACAGTATTCTTGCAGTGGCCTGGATTCATTGACCTGGGCAAGTGTTGTTTATTTTTATATTTAAAAAATCTCAAATGCTGGGGAAAAAATCATTTCCAAAGCTTCTGCTAAGTATAATCAGTCAGTATTGGGCCAGAATGATGTTGTTGTTTAGTCGTTTAGTCATGTCCGACTCTTTGTGACCCCATGAACCAGAGCACGCCAGGTACTTCTGTCTTCCACTGCCTCCCGCAGTTTGGTCAAACTCATGCCAGAATGATAGTCGGGCTCATATTATTAACTCCTCTGCCCATTCCTTCTAAAACCAAAGAAATTTCAGCTTTTGGAAGTATCTGCAGTTCAATGCCAAAAGCCAACTGGAGTCCAGCTATGCAATCAGCAATTGTACAATTCGTTAAACCAAGAAGAGCATGCGGCTGCTGAAAAAGCAAAGCGGCCATGGGTTCAAAAGAACCTGGGATAACTCAGTCAGTGGAGCATGAGCCTCTTAATCTCACGTTCATGAGTTCGAGCCCCACATTGGACAAAAGATTTCTGCATTGCAGGGGTGGGACTAAATTATTCTCACGGTCCCTTCCAACTCTACAGTTCTATGATTCTAAGAGAGTTTTGTACAGGCTCTGTAGAACAGAAACCAGGGCTGTAATCTTTAGATGGCTTTATTATCCTCTCCCAATTCATGTATTTGTGTACAGAGGACAATCATGTCACCTAGACACAATCATGTTTTATTAATTAGGCGAGCCTTCATTTTTAATAACCCATTTCTCCATATTCATTATGCTATTATCATGTGGTATTTATTTAACGCAATGGTGTGACAAGTGCTACCTTCTAAATATTCCCTGGTGGTTGTTTTTAATGAATATTAGACCATTTTACATTTGGTTCTACCTGGCAGAGGTCATTACAAAGTTTTTTTTCCTTTTCTTTTTTGAAGTAAAACCCTGAAAGCAATAGATGTAGTTTGCCCAGTAGATTAATACTGAGCTGTGAACTTTTATCCTCTGCAGCAAGATTTCCATCCAACTGACACAGAAGTGACATGCAGCAACACTTACAACCAGGGGGATCCAATTTAGACAGAGTTCAAATGGTTTCAAGCCACTCGTAGGTCACAGAGGTAAAGTATGCATAAGAGAGCTGGCTTTAATCAGTAGGCTTTCAGTAATGTCATACCAGAAATGATGGACCACATTGAAAATGAGCGGGATGTCAGAAGGGAGAATTAAACCCCTGACTATAGTTAAATACCCCGAGTCCTAACAGCATTTACATAGAGATTTCCACATGTGCACAGATAAGATTTTATTCTGCAGGACAAAGGAGCTGGGAACAGAATCAAAACCAAAGCAGGTAGATTCCTTATTGAAACTGCCTGAATTTATTTCTGTTAATACTAGTTGTGCTGTACCTATGTGAATAAATCTTGCAAATGGAGAGATTACACAGCTACATATTCCTGTGCTCTTTTAACCATCTATGGCAGGTTTTGTTTCCGTTTTGGTCAGCCCATGATAAATTTTGAGGAAGTATTCAGGTACTCCACCTGCTCATGTGACCTCCAGTTACTTAAGTTGCTGATGCTTACCCAAATGGGAAAGGGGAGGGCAACACAGTGAGGAGGCTGGTGCCATACAAACAAGCCAGCAGGAGCACCAGATTGACTCTGCTGGTGTGTTTGCACTGCACTGGCCTTGCACCACCTCCTCACCACCAAAAATGGCAGCAGTGCAACCAACCTGAGGTCAGGTGAGCAGCAGCAGCCTATCACTATTGGTTCCATTATGGGCCCAGCTTACAAGTGAGCATGCTACTGAAAATGTTTCAGAAATTAGGAATTGCATCCTTGATATCTATCTGTACATTACTCTTGATACACGGATACTATTAAAAAGGGGGATCCCCGTTGCAAATTACTCACCCAGTTATAACGCGAATCAACTCTGTTACCAATTAGCGCAGCCATTTTAAGTTTGCCTCAGAACGTTGACTCTCGAAAGCCCCATTTTATCTAGGAAAGAGAACTGAGCTGAGGCCTAGGGAGCGAGTACAAGGTCATCCTTTAACATGTACAATAGGAGTGGTTCTCATATTAAGCAGAGAAGCGTGAAAACTCTGGAATATGCAGGCATTTTCCTCGGGACCTAGATCCTGATGTAATAAAGCCATTTAAGGCATGCCGATCAACTGATCATCCTAGAGACCTGGTGGAGGAAAGCCTGAGGCACTACAACAACTGGTAAATATTAGCATGCATTAGCATCTATTAAGGTTTGGAACTTCCATCTAAAATATGCATGTGGAACTCCTCTCACACTCCAAACACTTTGCACTCATCACCCATGGTGAGAAAACTTAGATCCTATGACTGCTCTGGCTGCTCTTCTTCCCCTTTGATCTAGGAAAACTTCTCTCTGACATATGGGAACCTATATTTTTCTATATTTTGTTTTATTATGGTTTTAAAGTATGGTATTTATTTATTTTTGTAAGTCGCTTTGGCTTGCATTGGCAAAAAAAGTGAATAATAAGTTTTATATTCATTTTATTTTACTGGGTCAAATTCAGTGTAGTGCTAAGTCAGGGTCTTGACAGCACAAGGTTTATTGCTAATGCAATAGAATTCCCCCTCCCCTCCCCCACACCTCTTAAATCTGTTTTACGTGTTTCCCAAAACCTCTGGAGTAAATCTGGGGAGCACACATAGGGTGTGTAGGTCCTGTGGTGCTAGCAGTAATCCTTACACTGATGGGACAAGTTAGTCAAATACCTCTCATTATGTTTAATTTTATCGTTACAGTGGTACCTCGGGTTAAGTACAGTGGTGCCCCGCAAGACGAACGCCTCGCGAGACGAAAAACTCGCAAAACGAAAGGTTTTTTTGTTTTCGAGTTGCTTTGCAAGACGAATTTCCCTATGGGCTTGCTTCGCAAAACGAAGCTTGCCCCGCAAGCTCCGGGGATAGCGGGAAGCGCAGCGCGTCTTCCCCGCTGTCCCCGGACCTCTTTTGAAGCGCTTCTCCCCGCTGCCCCTTACTTCAAAAGAGGTCCGGGGACAGCGGGGAAGACGCGCTGCGCTTCCCGCTGTCCCCGGACCTCTTTTGAAGCGCTTCTCCCCGCTGCCCCTTGCTTCAAAAGAGGTCCGGGGACAGCGTGGAAGATGCACTGCACTTCCCGCTGTCCCCGGACCTCTTTTGAAGCGAGGGGCGGCGGGGAAAAGATCGCTTCTCCCTGTTGCCAGCCCTGCAAGCTCCGGGGACAGAGGGGAAGGCGCAGCGCCTTCCCCTCTCTCCCCGGACCCCTTTTGAACCAAGGGGCGGCAAGGGGGAGAAGCGATCTTCTCCTCTCCGCCCCTTGCTTCAAAAGAGGGGACAGAGCGGCGCTTCCCCTCTGTCCCCGGACGGTCTCCATAGGAACGCATTGATTGATTTTCAATGCATTCCTATGGGAAACCGTGCTTCGCAAGACGAAAAAACTTGCAGAACAAATTAATTTCGTCTTGCGAGGCACCACTGTACTTAATTCGTTCCAGAGGTCCGTTCTTAACCTGCAACTGTTCTTAACCTGAAGCACCACTTTAGCTAATGGGGGCCTCCTGCTGCCGCTGCACCGCCAGTGTGCGATTTCTGTTCTCATCCTGAAGCAAAGTTCTTAACCCGAGGTACTATTTCTGGGTTAGCAGAGTCTGTAACCTAAAGCGTATGTAACCTGAGGTACCACTGTACTTATGTTGGTGGGAGTAGCAGAGCATAACTCTGAAATCAGTCTATAATCCAGCACAGTTCTTCTGGAGCAAAACTTGCTGAACCCAGTGAATATACATGCATAGGAGTGAACACATACAGAAGCAGGCTGGCAGGCTGCTGCAAGCTCATTTACTTGGAAGCAAGTCTTATTGAAACAATTGGAACTTATTTGCAAAAAATATACCTAAGGATGGGGGTGCCAGATACGCTTGCCCAAGCAGTACTTAAAAACCCCATCTGAAGAAGTGTGAATGCACACGAAAGCTTATACCCAGAATTAACTTAGTTGGTCTCTAAGGTGCTACTGGACAATTTTTAAATTTTTAAATTTTTTATTAAAACCCCCAGTCACTTTACTTCCTCTCCTGGTTTGGCCATCACTTTCAATTTGCCTGATCAGTCCCCAACACATTACAGTTTAAAGGTATATTGTGATATGTCACCTAAACCTTGCTTCACTCCAAATAAACCTACATTGTTTTGCTCAACCTCGGTGGCCATGGAAACAATTGATCTCTTTGAATTGAAGGTGGACTTTATCACAAGTGGGGGGAAATTGTGCCCGCTTTCTATTCTCGAGAGCAGAATGCCCCAAAAGCTTGCTGTTCTCTCCAAGTCACCATCTCTGTTCCCTGCATTAGCTTCGTTAAACATATCAGTTGTCAATTGCTAATAAACATTCTATAAAGAGATCATCAGCTTTCCATCTGCTTCTTATGACTTCCAGAAAATTAGAAATAACCTGAACTTTAAGGGAGGTGGAGAATATTTCATAGGTCTCAAAAGGGACAGAATATAAAATCTAACCCATAAATGCTAAAGTTGGCATTAGCAAATGCTAAAGTAGGCAGATGAAGGTGATGGAATACATGGAATTGGCAGAAATGACTGGCAGAATCTGAGATCAGGGAGAAGAGGCGGTGGAAGATGGCTGGAAGAAATTTAAAGACTACTTGCAGAAATACTGTAAAATTAATGAATGTTAAAGGGATGTTGGATTGAAAATAAGATGTATTGGTAAAGAGATTAACAAGAATACGTGAATACGGATTGATAATGGTTTAAAATATATAGTTATAATAGGTTAAGATATTGAGTAAAGATAAATGATAGAGGGTAAGGATTTGCTGAATTAACTACGTGAACTGGAATACAAAAAAGGGGGGTGAGGAAGTCAGGAAACAAGTAAATGAAATATAAGATATGAAAATATTGATTTCTTTTTAAATTTTTTCTTACTTTTTATGTGTTTTGTCAGTATTTTTGTATCTCTTCTTTTTTATTATTGTTATTCTTTTTATTTTTTATTTTTAATCTTATAACTTTTTATTGTCTGTAAAATTGCAATAAATATCTTTTTTTTAAAAAAAAATAAAGTTGGATCCCACACCTAACAGCATCTTGTAGCTAGTTCAGAAGTGCACCACAAAGTACAGGACCCAACAAGGTGGGCTAGACCAGATGACCTGATGTGATTTGCCAGGAAGTGAATGAGGCAGTGTGCAAAAGGGGAAGATGAGAAACACACATGGCCGGTAGTCAATCCTGCACAAGGAAAATTCTTCTGTGATCCTAAATGTGATGATTCATGAGATTATCTATTAGGGCAAGGCAATGGTCATCCGCTGAATTTTCTCAAATGGAAGTTTTATTGAAGCAGATGTCTTCCTCAACATGTTGGCTCAAGATGAGGTATCCTGTAAGCCTCAATTAAAAATTAACATTAAAAAACACCATATTTAAGAAGTGGAGGAGCACTTCCATCATATTATTCAGAAACTATTCAACAACTTTCCCACAAGGATACTCATTACTCACCTGATAACTGCTGCATGGCTTGCTATTGGAAGGTATTGGAAGACTCAAACACAGTCCTCTTTGAAATCTGGATCTCACAACTCTGGGACTTAATGCTACTGGCCACAATGACAACCATAGCCAAGAGAACAAACAAGAAAATCCCTACCTTTCAAACAACAAAGTAATAAGCTGCACTGCTTCTTTCATGGAACTCTTCTTCAAGCTAAAAGTTAAGAGGTGGAGGGATTGAAGGAAGAAAATAATATTATGTTGAATTAGACCATAGATGAGGCCCTATCTGCAATATGTGGCAGTTTTAAGATGCTATACTTTAATTTGTGGCCTAGGAAAAACATATCTCAGGTTGTATGAAAGTGTACTGCAAGAAGGAAGCAATGAGCACTCTTCTTTGGAGAGTCGTACAAGTGGTACCCAGTTATGATTCTACTCAGTCAAAACCTGTGGATTTATGCCAGGACTAGGAAAATACCCCAGATTAATGTCAGAAAAACTGGGTCATTTTTGTCCCTAAAATTTTCTTGAGCGCTATAGTTCAGAGAGGGAAACAGGCAGAGCTGTACATGATTCCTAATGAAAGAATTTAAGAACCTTTTGCTCCTATTGGGAAAACGGAAACACCTGAGTATCATTCACAGTAGATGTTTTGAATATAACAGATCTAACTTTGGCATACGGTATTCGTTTACTGCAGTGGGCCTACTCTCAGTAAAACTTAGCTGACTACCTCCCAGTAACCAGTAAACAAAAGGGACAGTCTTCGTCGTTTCATCATGAATGTGGGAGAGGTTTTGTTCCGCCATGCTCCAGCAAAGTACAATAAGAGAATCATAGACTTGCAGAGTCAGAAGTGACCCTCGGTGTCATCTAGTCCAACCCTGGCAACGCAGGACTCTCAGCTAAAGCATCCATGACAAATGGCCATCCAATAGCTGCACCCGTAGGGGGCAGACCCATCAGCCTGGAACTTGAGTTATAATCCAGTGTGGCAATACTTTTGCAGCAGCAAGGGTAGGATAGGATCAGTCTGCAGAATTCTTTCTAATCCAGTTATGCCTAGAGGCTTTTCCTTCATTTCCCCCCACTGTGCTTGATATGCAGATGGTTAATTTTGTGTGTGCATTTTTATTGCTCTCCCTGGCATTCAGTGGTATTAGCTTCCCAGTCCCTGTCCAACTTATTTCAGTAATTAATCTGCTGCACAAAATCTGCGGCTTACAAATCAAATACCTTGCAGTTGTGGTTCCAACTTTTCTTCCAATTGAGTCAAACTGGACTAACTCGTGATTGCTTTATGCAGGGTTACGTCCAACAACCAAATTATCAGTTAGTTACCATCCAGCATCAAATTGAACACAGCAGTATCCCTTTTAGGCTGAATGACACCGTGGTAAAAATATTTAGTTTCTGGCACATCCATTCATATCTCAATCATACTATTGTTAGGCAGCATTATACAGATAAATGTTTGATACTGAAACCTGACCTTTAGCAAATTCCCAGCAGCATCACATTATTGATCCATATTCAATGTATGAAATTTCAAATTTTGATATCCTTCTTGGCCATGCTATCTATTTCCCAAAACGATGATTCTGTCTTCCTAAATAATTCCTGCTTTTCACTAGTAAATGTAATATGTGGAAGTCATGAATAAAACCATTGTACCAGAACCAAGACAGTTTTTGCTGAAAGGGGTTTGAAGAAAGGAAATGGAATGGAACCATTTGTTAACAAAATGTGTACATCACTTGCTGTTGCAATTGTTGAGACTTTTAAATATAAAATGCACATTAAAATCATCAGTAAAAGACAAAAGTTAAAACCAGCATGCATGCTGCAAGCAGGTTGGCAGTTCTAAATGGTTCTGTATCTACTAAAAAAAGAAGTGGCAGATTTTATCATAGTTTGGCTCTTAAATAACTGATTTCCCCAAAAGAATCCTAAGAATAGTAGTTTGGCAGAGGTGTTGAGATTTCTCTATTATGCTTTCCTGTTGTCATCCTGCCTTGCAGGGACTGCTGCGCTCTGCTGCCCAGGAGGACTCTCCTATGTGAGTGTCTGAGGGCCCTGCTCCTTCCTGCTCCTTCCTGCCACTCACCACCTGGCCCAGGGCGGGGCCTGATAGGCCTCACAGGGACGGTTGCTGTCACTGCTGCTGCGGCCCAGGGGGATCCGGAGGGGCGCAGAGTTCTTTTTAAAATGTTTTAAAATTTTCCTTTTCCTTTTCCTTTTATTTTTTTTGTATATGCGGGGATGGGGATGGGGGTGGGACGGATGTTTAGTTGGGAATTTGTTTGATTTTAATGGATTTGTAATTTTTATAGTTTTTCATTTGTATTGTTTTTTGTTTTCTGGGTTTTTTTGTTGTTGTTTTTATTCTTTTAAGGTCTTATTTTGTTCTTAAGGGGAAGGGTCAGGGCTGCCGGTGAGTGGGTCCCAGCCAACAAAATGGCTGGGGTATGTTCCACAGAGGGGAATGTGCTGGGACAACCGATCTCAGTGATCACGGGTAGGAGGACGAGTTACGCTAAAACCAGACCATGTCATTACAGAGGAGGCAGGTTTAGTCGTTGTCTGAGGATTATCCCTGCCTCCGGGTCTGGTCCTGACCGGATGGATACTAGAATCAGCAAGGGATACCCACATAACCTGAAGGTGCTGCTGTGCAATGCCAGGTCAATGATTCATAAGACCACTGCCATCCATGACTTGATCATGGATGGAGGATTTGACCTGGCATGTGTAACAGAGACTTGGTTGGATGAAGCAGATGGGCCTGTTCTTGCCGCTGCTTGTCCACCAGGTTTCTCTTACACACAGCAACCCAGGCCTTGTGGGCGGGGAGGGGGGTTGCAGTGATTTTTAGGAAGTCATCAGTTTGCACCAGGCGTCCTATTGGGAAGACCCAGTTCTCTGAGTGCATGTTCTGGAAGTTGGGCAATAGGGGCAGTACAGGATTCCTTTTGGTGTACCAACCTCCCCGCTGCACCAAGGATTCCCTGCCTGAGCTGCTTCAGGTCGTGGCAGATGTTCTCCTGGAGACACCCAGTTTGGTTGTCCTAGGGGATTTTAATATCCATGCCGACACGACCTTACAAGGGGCCGCTCGGGACTTCGTGGAAAGCATGGCCTCCATGGGGCTGTCCCTGAATAAGTTTGGCCCAACCCATAGCCGCGGACATGCCTTGGACCTGGTGTTTACCTCCATGGATGTTGGTGTTCTGACACTAAGTAAAAGCGAAACAAAAGAAGTGCCATGGTCAGACCACTTCCTGGTGCAACTTGACTTCTCCACGACCCTTCCCCTTTGCAGGGAGGTGGGACCGATTCGGATGGTCCACCCCCGCCACTTAATGGATCCAATTGGTTTCCAGAGAGCGGTAGGGGATGCTTTATCCCATGTTGATGGCCTTTCAGCTGATTCCCTGGTGGCCCGCTGGAATGTGGAGTTAACCAGGGCTATTGACTGTTTGGCTCCGAAGCGCCCTCTCCGATTGCATGGAGCCCGGACAGCCCCGTGGTTTTCCACGGATCTGAGGGCAATGAAACAATCGTTAAGACGGCTAGAGCGCCGGTGGCGGATGACCCATTCTGAAGCTGATGGGACACAGGTTAGAGCTCAGTGTCGAGCCTACCAAGTGGCGGTAGCAACGGCAAAGAAGGCTTTCTTCACCGCCTCTATTGCATCTGCAGAAAACAGCAGCAGGAGACTTTTTCAGGTGGTCCGCAATTTAGCGGAACCACCTGCTACATCGGGGCCCAGTACGGGCCACATGATCTCCTGCAATGATTTTGCAAAGTTTTTTGCAGATAAAGTTGCTCAGATTCGGGAAGAGGTAGACGCCACCGTGGGAGCAGGGCGGGGCGGGAGAGTGCTAGAGTCCTGTCTAGTCAAATTGCGTGGGATCAATTCCAATCTGTTACCTCCGAGGATGTGGACAGGCTGCTTGGACGAGTGAAACCAACCACCTGTCTCCTTGATCCTTGCCCATCCTGGCTTATAAAAGCTAGCCGGGAAGGGCTGGGCGATGGGCTTCGTGGGGTGGTGAATGCTTCCCTCCGTGAGGGAGCCTTCCCAGACCCGCTGAAAGAGGCAGTTATTAAACCGCTTCTTAAAAAACCATCTTTAGATGCGGCCACGATGGCCAACTATCGCCCAGTCTCAAATCTTCCATTCTTGAGCAAGGTGATTGAGCGAGTGGTTGTTGAACAACTCCAAGCACGCCTGGAAGAAGCGGACCATTTGGATCCCTTCCAGTCGGGATTCAGGCCTCATCACGGGACTGAAACTGCCTTGGTCGCACTGGTTGATGATCTCCGGCGGGCTAGGGACAAAGGTGAGAGCTGTTTCCTAGTTCTGATGGATCTCTCAGCGGCGTTTGATACCATCGACCATAACATCCTTCTGGACCGTCTTGAGAGGCTGGGAGCTGGGGGTACTGTCATACAGTGGTCCCGCTCCTTCCTCCTGGGCCGTGTTCAGAAAGTGGTGGGGGGGGATGAGTGTTCAGACCCCTGGGCTCTCACTTGTGGGGTGCCTCAGGGTTCTGTCCTCTCCCCCATGCTTTTCAACATCTACATGCAGCCGCTGGGAGAGATCATCAGGGGGTTTGGGCTGGGTGTTCATCAGTATGCGGATGATACCCAGCTCTACCTCTCTTTCAAATCAGAACCAGTGAAGGCGGTGACGGTCCTGTGTGAGTGTCTGGAGGCGGTTGAGGGATGGATGGCGGCAAACAGATTGAGATTGAATCCTGACAAGACAGAAGTACTGTTTCTGGGGGACAGGAGGCGGGCAGGTGTGGAGGATTCCCTGGTCCTGAATGGGGTAACTGTGCCCCTGAAGGACCAGGTGCGCAGCCTGGGAGTCATTTTGGACTCACAGCTGTCCATGGAGGCACAGGTTAAATCCGTGTCCAGGGCAGCTGTGTACCAGCTCCATCTGGTACGTAGGCTGAGACCCTATCTGCCCGCGGACTGCCTTGCCAGAGTGGTGCATGCTCTGGTTATCTCCCGCTTGGACTACTGCAATGCGCTCTACGTGGGGCTACCTTTGAAGGTGACCCGAAAACTACAACTAATCCAGAATGCAGCAGCCAGACTGGTGACTGGGAGCGGCCGCCGAGACCATATAACACCGGTCTTGAAAGACCTACATTGGCTCCTAGTACGTTTCCAAGCACAATTCAAAGTGTTGGTGCTGACCTTCAAAGCCCTAAACGGCCTCGGTCCAGTATACCTGAAGGAGCGTCTCCACCTCCATCGTTCTACCCGGACACTGAGGTCCAGCACTGAGGTGGTTCCCTCACTGCGAGAAGCCAAGTTACAGGGAACCAGGCAGAGGGCACCCTCCCACCAGATGTCAAAGAGAACAACAACTACCAGACTTTTAGAAGACATCTGAAGGCAGCTTAGGGAAGCTTTTAATGTTTGATGTAACACAGTATTTTAATATTCTTTTGGAAGCCGCCCAGAGTGGCTGTGGAAACCCAGCCAGATGGGTGGGGTATAAATAATAAATTATTATTATTATTATTATTATTATTATTATTATTATTATTATTATTATTATTATTATTGCAGATCTACAATTCCCAGGAGCCCATAAGACACAGGGAGAAAACCTTTTTCAATCTGATGGCCACATTCTTTTATGGGGGACCTTCCAGGAACTGCATCTAGTGCTGAGCACAGCAAAAGGCAAAACAATGGATGTGTGACGCTTAGCTTTCTGCAGTAGGCTGCATTCTAGCCAGGCAAAAGCCGGAGGTTTGTGCATGCACATCTTTTCCTCCAGCCAAGCAAAACACATCATCACAGTTTTATCTACTTACCACTTAACTGCACGCATCTCTTAAGTGGTGTTTTAAATTGTTTTTACCTGATGGCCCTAGATGCTGCTTGTTTCATTCTTTTCAAGGATTCCAGCCAGGCAAAAGCATTGGAAGAGGAGCTGGATCAGGACTGAGTAGGGATGGGGCCTGGGGAGCAGGGCGTGGCCTGGAGCCAGGGCCGTCTTTCCCATAGGCGCTAGGGGTGTGGGGCGCCGGGCTCTTAGGGGCGCCAGGCTGAGAGTCCGGGGCCTGAGAATTGAGTCCGGGGAAGAGCCCGCCCGTCAGTCGGAGCACTGCGGCAGGCTCTTCTCCTGCGGGCAACTCTGCACAGCAAGTTCGGGGGTGACTGAGCCAGCGAGACGCTGAGGTAGCTGGCCGGCTCCACCCTCCTTAGCGCCAGATACTGGGCAACCTGAGGGGGGGCACCGGGCGGATCTTTGCACCCCAGTGCCACATATGCTTAAGACAGCCCTTCCTGGAGGAAGGAGATGCCACAATGACAGGGGCAATTATGTGCACTGGCCAGTGGTGCAACAACAACAACAACAACAACAACAACAACAACCCTATAACATCCATTTACTTCTATACTAAATGATTGCTTAGACTGTCACTTGCCTCATGTATAAATACAATCAAACCTGAAATAAAAGCTTAAACATAAAGGTTACATTCCTTTGTATATTGTGTGCATGTGTGCATGTGCATAAATTCTTTTTAAGCTGGATTTCCTTACTCTTGCATCCTTTTTTAAAAAAAATACTGAGTTCTTCCCATTTCTTCAAATGCAGTGTTTTCTCTGGTAAGCCAGGCAATTAATATTAGGAGCAAAGCTGTGATGGGAAGAGGAGGGAAGAGGTGCATTTTTTTTTCTCAGTGCAATCAAATGTTATTAATTACTATACTGGGTGAAAAAAATGCAGTGATTTATACATTACAGAAGATGATTGTTTTAAATTTTAGAATTCTTGGTTATTTCTGCCTATAAATGCTGACAATGTGAAGATGAACCAGAAACTGTTTGGAGTTCAGCTTTGGTGAATTTCCTTCAACTGAACCAGTTCATTCCCATAATTAGGTTCCGTGGATTTCAATGGAAGATATTCAAGCATCTGCTCATCCCTTTTGCTGAAATCACTAGCTCTCAAAAATGTTTAATGTTGGTCCCTTCCAATTTAAGTGCTGCATTTAATTACTCAAGCAGCCAATTGTATGTACCCAAGCATAACTGGCCCTAGATTTGCACTTGCAGTCTAAGTCATCCATATCTGGTGGCTTGTGGTCTGGTGTAACAGTTTTTTTGTTAAATGTATGGCCAGATTAATCTCTTAAACAGTGCAATGTACCTTGTATATTTCATACTGATGGCCTACTATAAAGAGTGCTTCTATTTATGCCATCCATAGTTTTGCTTATTACAGTTATGTCCTGCCGAAGAGTTCATGGTGGCTTACATACTGTATAATGAAACTTATTTAGTGCCTACAGGATGTTAAGGTAAAGTCAGTGCATTCTAACAAATGGTAAAAATAGTTTTGAGCACGTATTTTCTGCATTCCAATACATTTTATTTATTTTGGGGATAGGCACTATGTATTAAAACCACTTCCATCGCCCTTATTTAAACTATTTATTTTGAGCACAGTCATCTCCAAGCCTTAGCCAGGGGTCAGCAAAGTTTTTCAGCAGGGGGCTGGTCCACTGTCCCTCAGACCTTGTGGGGGGCAGGACTATATTTTTTGGGGGGATGAACGAATTTCTATGCCCCACAAATAAACCAGAGATGCATTTTAAATAAAAGCACACATTCTACTCATGTAAAAACACCAGGCAGGCCCCACAAATAACCTAGAGATGCATTTTAAATAAAAGGACACATTCTACTCATGTAAAAACATGCTGATTCCCAGACTGTCCACAGGCCGGATTTAGAAAGCGATTGGGCTGGATCCTGCCCCCAGGCCTTAGTTTGCCTATCCATGCCTTAGTCACTGTATAGAACATAAAAGTTACACGACTCATGCTTAAAAGACATAATATATACAAAAGAATGATAAGTGGGGATGGGAATGACTTTTGAAAGACCAAACATGAGTCATTATTGGAAAGGTTTGTTGTTATTACCTAGTAAGGCCACAGAAAAGATGAAATTCTGCACTATTGCAAGAAAACAAAAACAAAAAGTCAGCACTGAGATCTTTTGTGTTACAATGCAGGACCTATTGGCGTTGTATAATGGTTATGTGAAGTGAAGTCTGGAAAATCCAGAGGAATTCAATTGCTTTCACTGATGAGATCAGTATTTATTTGGTATTTCTGGTGGTATCGCAATTCTTAAATAATTAACCTACAGCCAATATGTATGGAATTGCCTTAGTAAGCTCACTGTCCATGACTGCTCACAGTTTAATTAGTAGAATAAATAATTTACACCCCAAAAGTGTGCACAAGATGGCACCAATAAACCTGATAGCACTTGTTCATTATTTGAAGAAAATTGGATGAAGCACACAATTCCCAGAGTACAAGCCACCCTGTGGAGTAAGAGGTGTGTTAGTGCTATTGTATCCTGTAGAGAACTGATGAGAATCCCAGAGTTGTGGTGTTTATGTATCTCCATCCTGTTTCATCTTTTGAGCTGGAGTTGTGTTTTTGATCTTAGACAGGAATCACACATTTGAAAAGAAGGGATGCTCCTTTAATATAGGGCTGGGGGACCTCCAGCCTCGTTTTCTCATTTTGGACAGCCCTATTAAAGTTTTATATAACTGTCCTAAATCAGAAAATAAGCTAGACAATACAGAAGAAAACTCTGCAATAGTATGAAACATCATGCCCAGACCCCTGTTCTGCACCCTGGCCAAGATTACAAAAGTAACAAAATACATTAGTACTTATTTATTTCATAAAATTTATATACCATTTGATTCCTTTTTAAAAAACAAAACAAAACTACAAGTTGTTTACAAAAAGAGCCCAACAGTAAAATTATCAGTAAAAATGGTTAAAACAGCTTTTTAAAAGATTCAAATAATATTTAAAAATCAGTGATAAGCTAAACACCGATTAAAACACATGGAAACATTCTCAATATATTAACCCATCTGAGGAATTTACAAATTGGGATCTGTTTAGTAATACAGAATTACTTCTTCAAAGTATTACTGTATCAATTCTTTGGCTGAAAAGATTGTGCAGTTGAAAGAGATTTATGAGGTGTTTGGGGCACACCTAATTTGGAAATACATGGCCGTGTGGCATGCCCTATGTAAAATACTATTATAAACATGTTAAAATTCACCAAGTTATTGGTCTGTGCATTCGTTGTCACCTAGCCTTTGAGTGAAAATGTATTTACCTTGGATTGAATTGTTAACTTGGTTTGTTGAGACGTATGTCACTTATACAGATGTGTACCCACATGTACACACACACCCCTCAAGGGCAGGAGGAATTAAAGACTGAATTATATAGAACTTAGGAGTTTCCTGTACCATGTCTTCTATGAAATTGTTGTTAAAACCTGCCAAATAACTGAATGCTACCACCATCCTATCATTCAGCCACAATATTCCAAATGCTAATTTCACAAGAGAACAAACAACAACAACAACAAAACACCCTTAAACTTTTAGAGTCATAAGCACACTGGTGTCATTTGAACATGCAGGCATCAGATGAGCAACTGGTTGTTCTCTCTCAGAAGAAAGCTTTATCTAAATAAAGCATGGGGACATTTTATCATTCCATAATGGAAAAGACCTGTCATTCCTTGAATATCATCATATGGTCGGTGGCCAGCAGATAATGGACTGCTAAGAGTCAAGGTGACTGGCTTTGAATGCACACAAAACTAAAAATTATAGACCTGTCATTCTGTGGGCAGGCCGCAATTAGCGGTCTATGCAACTTAGAATTTCCATTTTGCCAGCTGAATAATCAATTGGCTGCAGTTTTCTCCATTTAGTGACATTTTAAACTCTCTCTTACAAAAAAACCCCCCTGCTCAGAAGGATTTTCAAATAAATATGCAGTGCACTCAAGCAGCTGGAATAATTTCCCAAACAACCCACTTCCTAGAATGTATACAAACAAAGACATCCCCCAAAATTTTGTAAGCATTTTCCTTATATTAGTCCATCCTGGCTGCTCCCACATTTGCAATGCTTAGTAAGGATTGTGTGTGAAAAGAAAAATAAGTTATACAGTGGAACCTCAGTTGTCGTACGTTTCGGCACCCGAACGCCAAAAACCCAGAAGTAACTGGTCTGGTTTTCGAACGATTTTTGGAAGCTGAACGTGCTATGCAGCTTCTGTTTTTAGTTTCCCTGTTGAATTGAGACTTCCATTTTCAGTTTTCGAACATTTCGGAAGTTGAACGGTCTAACGGAACGGATTACATCCGAAAACTGAGGTTCCACTGTACAGTGGTACCTCTGGTTACGTACTTAATTTGTTCCGGAGGTCCATTCTTAACCTGAAACTGTTCTTAACCTAAAGCACCACTTTAGCTAATGGGGCCTCCTGCTGCTGCTGCACTGCCGCCACATGATTTCTGTTCTCATCCTGAAGCAAAGTTCTTAACCCGAGGTACTATTTCTGGGTTAGCGGAAGCGTATGTAACCTGAAGCGTATGTAACCTGAACCGTATGTAACCCAAGGTACCACTGTACCTAATTCTGAGGCAGAAAGTCAGTTTAGCTCTATTCATGAGGCATTCCCAAATTTACTTGGGTGAATTTTCATATGGGTATACAGTACTGAAAAATCACTGGTGGAGCAATCTGGGGTGGCACAGAGGTGAGAGAAGTTAAAATCAAAAGTAAAGGAACCACTAAATCCAAAACCTTGCTGGGTTTATGCTGGCAGCGTGAAATGTGGAAGGGCAGTGTGTTGTTGCTGTTTTTGTATTTTGAGCAAACCTACAGATTTTCTACCCTGCAGTGGGTAGGGGACCATAGCACATAAATATATGCAAAGTGCTTGAAGCTGAAACCATGGCCTGGGTATATGCTTAATTGCATGAAGGAGTGGTACTCAGCCCCTAAGGAAGGCTGTGGTGTGGTGGCCAGTGTGAAAAACCTAGGCCTGAACTCAACTAGTTATAAAACCTGAGTGTTTCTCAAACCTTTTCCCTCTGGGCCACACTTTCACAATAAAAATTTGCTCACATCACACCGTTTTTTAATTAATAAGAAATACATTAGAAAACACAACTAGGATTGTCCAGGAGTATCACCTGATGCTCATGCTCTCATTTTGAAAATATATCTATAATAATAATAATAATATAATTTATTTATATAAAATATAAAATTATTATTTATCGGGCTGGGTTTCCCAGCCCTAGCCACTCTGGGCGGCTATCCATATTATGCAAATTTTTATTTTTTTATTTTGATACTATACTTTACTAAGCTGAAATGTTTAAAAGTTTCTTTGATGGCCCTTGAATTGTCCCACCACACTTGCCATCCTCTCCTGTCACTCCTGCCACACCCTTTGCGAACCACTCCTCCACCTTAATCACTGACGTCTTCTGATGGGCACTTTCGGTGGTTAACCAAAAACAACCTTGACAGATTAGAGAACTGGGCAAAAACAAACAAGATGAATTTTAACAGGGAGAAATGTAAAGTATTGCACTTGGGCAAAAAAAATGAGAGGCACAAATACAAGATGGGTGACACCTGGCTTGAGAGCAGTACATGTGAAAAGGATCTAGGAGTCTTGGTTGACCACAAACTTGACATGAGCCAACAGTGTGACGCGGCAGCTATAAAAGCCAATGCAATTCTGGGCTGCATCAATAGGAGTATAGCATCTAGATCAAGGGAAGTAATAGTGCCACTGTATTCTTCTCTGGTCAGACCTCACCTGGAGTACTGTGTCCAGTTCTGGGCACCACAGTTCAAGAAGGACACTGACAAACTGGAACGTGTCCAGAGGAGGGCAACCAAAATGGTCAAAGGCCTGGAAACGATGCCTTATGAGGAACGGCTAAGGGAGCTGGGCATGTTTAGCCTGGAGAAGAGGAGGTTAAGGGGTGATATGATAGCCATGTTCAAATATATAAAAGGATGTCACATAGAGGAGGGAGAAAGGTTGTTTTCTGCTGCTCCAGAGAAGCGGACACGGAGCAATGGATCCAAGCTACAAGAAAGAAGATTCCACCTAAACATTAGGAAGAACTTCCTGACAGTAAGAGCTGTTTGACAGTGGAATTTGCTGCCAAGGAGTGTGGTGGAGTCTCCTACTTTGGAGGTCTTTAAGCAGAGGCTTGACAACCATATGTCAGGAGTGCTCTGATGGTGTTTCCTGCTTGGCAGGGGGTTGGACTCGATGGCCCTTGTGGTCTCTTCCAACTCTATGATTCTATGATTCTATGATTCTATGATTCTAACCCATGGCCCTAAGGTTTGGTTGGCCTTTAGTATGAACTGAGCCTGAACTGAGGCTTTAATGTGGATCCAGTCCTGTGGAACGTCTTGGCAACAGTAGACTAGTAGGAGTTATCCCTGCTTTCTCTTAGACATCTTTTAAAAATTGTACTGCAGACCAGCCTGTGGAATTAGATTTTTTTTTTTACCAACCAGTGGTCAGGAATGCATCATAATGAAACTGGCTATGTACATTGTCCATAATAAATATTTTTGGAAGGTTCTCTGCCCCTCCGCCCCTCGCCCCACTCCAAATATGGTTCATATCAGCTCCGAGCTTTTCTTATTGCCCTGAATCTCATTGCCAAAACTGGCGGTTTTTCTGTGATTCCTACCTAAAACAATAAATCTCGCTTAAACTTTGGCTCTACTATAGCTTAAGGTTTGAAAACCTTGCTGAACCTGAGCCAAGGCTCAGAGCACAACATGAAACTCAGTCAATTTCACATAATTTGGGGTTGCAGTGAAGAAGAAGGAGAAAGTCTCCCATAGTTCAGCAAAAAGCAATTTTGTTCTGTATTTAAGAGTACTTGAATCCTACAGCTGCTACACACTAGCAATTTTTTATCCTAACAGGATTTCTATTTGGTGAGAAAGGGTGGTGCTGTTCCAAAAGCCATGGCAGTAAAAGAAAGGTGTTCGTGCGCACTGTAGAGCCTGAGGCATTTTGGTAGCTGTTTGGTAGCTATGGAAAGGGATACAGCTGAAGATCAGGACCATGGAATGAGGAAACTCTGAAGGAGTATTTTGGCAATCTGGAAATAAAAAATCTCTCTCTCTCTCTCTCTCTCTCTCTCTCTCTCTCTCTCTCTCTCTCTTCCTTTCCCTGCTCTCCTTTTAATAGTCACTCCAGAGATTGCAAAACACTTCAACCCATTAAAAAAGGAAGTTGCAAGGTGGAGCCAACACTCTGAGTATAAGGAATTTTTTATTAAAGACGTTGTGTCAGACAGAGTGGGCCAACTCCATTTTAGGATCATTTTCACCCAGCCCTATGACAGAAATGGATCTATCCCACTATGCGATTGTGAAATGTAATTTCATGATCTGCAATATGCTTTCATATTCTGCTGTACAACTTTCAATCTTTCCCTCTAATAATAATTGCACTGTTTGATATAATTTTAAAGGGACTGCAGTTTTTCTCTGTTTAGAAAACTTCTCTACTTCCTATACTGCTCAGCTATTTTAGGTAAAAACAACAACCAGACCTTCTTTCTTTTTCTTTACACATCTTGGTGGAGTATTTGGCCAACAATGTAATTCTTAAAATAGTTATGCAAGATAAGATACCATTGCTGGCATCTAAGCCCCTGAATTCAACAGATCACAGCCTGTCCACACTTTAATGAATGAAATTGCTACCACTGCACAAAAAAGGTCATATTTATTCTCCTGGCTTGTTTATACGTACAAAGAGATTTGTGCACACAACTGTAGGTTGCAGCCCTCATTCTGCACACATTACACTTTCCATCCCTCTTACCGCACTGTAGAGCGAAGGGAGTCCAAAAGTACTGGAATCTATTTCCTCCTTCCTCTGTAACTGTCTGTACTCAGATACCACTTGCTGTTTGAAGACTCTGTTATTAATCCTTAATTCAAAAGGCAATCAGGCCTTTGCTGTGGGGAGCTCCTTGGTGTGGAACACAGATGTCTATTAGTTCCACATATAGGCCAACCTACATAATTCAGACCATAATCTTCCAAACCACATGTAGAGAGCAGGTGCAATCCAGACTAGTAATTACATCAGCAAACCAAGTCACACCCTATAGCAGAAGGGACAGAGGACATATATAGCCAATCGAACCTAAGCAAAGCTTTCCTCCTAACTTCAAGTGTGGTAATCACTCAGTGTGCAAGTACTGCAATCCTCCTGTGCGTGCTTACTTGGGAGTAGATTCTACTGAGTTCAACATAGGAATAAGATGCACAACCTATTCACCAATATCCCAAGAGAAATTTCATTGTGTGCACATTCTCATCACTCCTAAACATCCTTTTCCTGGTCGTGGCAGTAGTATTATAGATTACAAGGGGAAAGCATGCAGGTACCATTCTATTCTGCCTTGGTCAGACCACACCTAGAGTACTGTGCCCAATTCTGGGCACCACAGTTTAAGAAGGATACAGTGGTACCTCGGGTTACATACGCTTCAGGTTACATATGCTTCAGGTTACAGACTCCGCTAACCCAGAAATAGTGCTTCAAGTTAAGAACTTTGCTTCAGGATGAGAACAGAAATTGTGCTCCAGCGACACGGCAGCAGCAGGAGCCCCCATTAGCTAAAGTGGTGCTTCAGGTTAAGAACAGTTTCAGGTTAAGTACGGACCTCCGGAACGAATTAAATACCGTATTTTTCGCTCTATAACACGCACCAGACCATAACACGCACATAGTTTTTAGAGGAGGAAAACAAGAAAAAAAATATTCTAAATGAAACAGTGGATGTATGATTTTTGTGGTTCATGCTGTGACCACAGACATGTGATCTGACAGTGAGTTTGGAGTAGCCCAATGCAAGAATCCTGAGGATCCATGTGGATCCATGCTTTGTAAACACGTTTTTGCACCACTGCGACCCCAGGCAACAGTGGGTGCGTGATTTTTTTGGTGCAAGATGTAGCCATGGACATGCTATGTGATCTGATGGTGAATTTGGGGTGACCCAGTGCAAAAATCCTGAGGATCCATGTGGATCCGTGCTTTGTAACCACGTTTTAAGTGGGAAGGGAAGGAAAAGCACTCAAGGGACAAGGAGCACGCATGGGGTGTGTGGAGAAGGATGCTGCTAATAATGCTATTTAGCGAGCTGAGTGGGGAGGAGAGAGGGACAGAGAGCCTGCTTACTTTAAAGGAGCCAACCGGACAGGAGCCGCTTACACTCATGTAAGCGGCTCCCCTCCCGCTTTGCTCCTTTAAAGCAAGCAGGCTCTCTGTCCCTCTCTCCTCCCCACTCAGCAGCTCTTCTCCCGCTTTACTGTTTCAAAGCGAGCCACGGAGGAGGGAAGGAAGGGGAACCATGGATCCTCTGCTCACAACTGCAGCAGATCCCCCCGCCACCCGTAGGCACCCGCTCCATAACACGCACAGACATTTCCCCTTACTTTCTAGGAGGAAAAAAGTGAGTGTTATGGTGCAAAAAATACGGTACTTAACCCGAGGTACCATTGTATTGACAGGCTGGAACGTGTACAGAGGAGGGAAACCAAGATGATCAAGGGTCTGGAAACCAAGCCTTATGAGGAACAGTTGAGGGAACTTGGTATGTTTAGCCTGGTAAAGAGGAGACTGAGAGGAGGTATGACAGCCATCTTCAAATATCACATGGAAGATGGAGCAAGCTTGTTTTCTCCTGTTCTGAAGGGTAGAACGCAAACCAATGGATTCAAATTACAAGAAAGGAGATTCTGACGAAACATCAGGAAAAACTTTTTGATGGTAAGAGCCGTTCAACAGTGGATCAGACTTCCTTGGAAGGTGGTGGACTCTCCATTCTTGGCCATCTGTCATGGATGCTTTCGTTTAGATTGCTGCATTGCAGGGGTTAGACTACATGACCCTCAGGGTACCTTCCAACTCTATGATTCTAAATTCTTCCCTCAGGATCAAGATTTTGCTAGTTTACATAAGGATAAATTGTTAGTGGTGGCGGTGTGTCGCCACTATGCTTGAAACAAATAGGTATGGTTAATTTTAGGATGCTCACACACAAAAATGGGAATTCTGGAAGACTGTGTAACCCAGCAGCAGCACTTCATATCCACATGCATCCCATCCTTGCACTTGGTTCATCCCATGTTGTGAACCCAGGCTAAGGAATATGTTCGGAATTCAGTGCTTCTGAACACAGGCAGCTCGTAAATGCCATTGGCAAACCTAGAACACATGCAGATATGTGTCAGTGTAAAAAAGCTGACTCATAAGAAGAAACAGCATGTGAATGGATTTTCAGGAAACCGCATACAAGTTTTAATTTATTGATTGTTTTGGCACAGAATACAGTCCGGCTGGTTTGTTTGGTGTAGAATTGGTGGCTGTGGAATTCTGAATTAAAATCTATGCACAGGTGAATCACATGAAATAAATGAAAGCCTATAATTCAAGCATATTTAAGAAGAAAATTCTTGATCAAGTAGGCCAATTGCCTGAAATACTGAAAATTTGTTTTAAAAATTGTGAGAGAATAGTTTTTTCTGGGCATGTAGAGTTTGGATTTATAGTTACAGTAACAAAGCATTTAAATTACCAATTCTGAATGATAGTGGTATACTAATAAGTACTAAAAGGCATTTATAAAAAAAATTTGGACAGCTGCTGGCAATTTAGAGAATCACCTCACAAGACATTAAATGGTGCAGCTACCATGGGTTCACACCCATCTTCAAAGCAGAGAAGTATATTAAATGTGACATTTGGATAAAGCAGCAGTGGGGAACCTCAGGACCAGGGGCTAAATCAGTGGGGAACCTTGGGACCAGGGGTCCTCAGTGTTGGGATACTGCCAGGGAGACATAAGCCATCAAGTCCCCACGCCGTCTCCGGACGATCCATCGATCTCTGGTAGAAACGCAGTATCAGTCAATTAGCGACACAAAGCCTCAGAAATAGCTTTCCACATTCCAAGCCTTGTGCACGCTCTATCAGCAGAGTTCGTACAATGAAAGGTGCACTCAGGAGAGCATGATTTATAACTTTATTCAGCGTTGGTCAGAACAAAGAAAAAACATGACTGCCTGTCTCGATGTCTCAGGCACAGAGAGAAAACAAAAGCATATACAAAACATAAACTTCCTGTGAACAGGAAATATGCAGACTCTGTGACTCACAAAGCCTGCTCCCTTTTAAGGTGGAACGGAAATATCCTAACACTCAGTGCCTCTCTACCTGGCGCACAGGGCTCTCATCAGCTCTGCCTCATACCCTCCTCGAGCGTTTTGGGCTGGCAAAAATGTGTCCTTGACTCTAATCACACTTCTTGCTTACTTGGATGTAGTGGGGTGTGTGAGTGTGTTAATTGGATGCCAGTTTCTGGTCCCAATTCAAGGTGCTCACAGTAGTATTTATAGCCCCAAATGTTTTAGGCCCCAAATATCAGAGAGAATGTCTCCTTCCCTACAGACCCTCTTGGGGGTTAATGACAGCAGAAGGGGCCTTCTTGGCAGTTCTGCCGCCCTCTGGTGTTTGGGTGGTGGTGGCCCAGGTGAGGGCATTCTTTGTGGAGGCCCCCAAGTTGTGGAATTCCTTCTTCATGCAGGTGTGCCTGGCATCTTCACTATACAGCTTTTGGTGAATGCTCCTTATCCTAGCCTTTGGCACCTGAGATTTGTGTTTCCAGGACCTACCCTATTCCAGCAACAGTAATATGTTTTAACTGTTCTTAATTCTGAATCTCCATTTGTTGTAACCTGCCCTGATCAAGCTTTTGGTCCATAATTTTATGTACAGATTTAGTGATGTGATGACTGAAGTTTACCAGTACTCCCAACACCAGTAAAACCACAATCTCTACATGGGACCACACTTTCCTCTTGACACATTCTTCAGGCAAAGGAAGAGAGGATTCACTTTCCGTAGCCACTCACTTTCACTAAATATGGACACATCATAGATTTAACACACTTTAAAAGCACATGACTTCGCCAAATAACCCTTGGAACTGTAATTTACTCCTCAGAGAGCTACAATTCCCGGCACCTTTAACAGACTACAGTTCCTAGGATTCTTGGAGGTCCCCAGGTAGGTAAAAGGAGCTCTAGTCCATAGAGTGCCTAGTGGAGGTAATGACATGCAATGCATTAACACACAGGATATGTCACCAGAACAGTAACTCAACACGAGCAAGGATTTTGCCCACCACTAAAATAAAACAGATGTTCCTGCAAGCACAACACCGGCTAAGCTGAGTTTAGAGCAAGTGTCATAGAACACAAATAAGACTCAGCAGGTATAAACCACCAGCCTTTGCTATATCACTCCTGTAGCTGCACCCTCAGCTATATTTAAACCAGTGTTCAGGGCACTTTTGGGCAATGTTCCGCAAGTAGTATTAGGAAAGCATTCATATTTAATTATTTCCTCAATAAATGAACAAAACACTTCTAAAAGAATGTAGAATTCTTGGCTTAAAAGCCTCCGCAACTGTAGACCTTGCATTAAAATAACCATAGTTAATACACTCTTGGCACATGTCACGTTAGTATTAAAAATGCAGGCCCTTGGAAGTGCCCATCAAGTATGATTCTTTTTTTTTTCATAGTTCCCTCATAAAACGGTGATGGTTTAAAACGCAGAAATTCACTCAAGGCATTTCACAGGAAGAGATGCTGGGAATATGATTCTCTTCTATCAGGCACATGGATCTTTTTATTTTAGCTATGCTCCAGGTACATTAATTCTCTGATATGTTTCCATTGTGTGTGTGTGTGTGTGTGTGTGTGATCATTCCAGGTTTGCATGAGATTTGCCATCATTTTTGTTCCTGTGCATCGCCACACTTGAAATGCAACCTCGAGCCACGCATGCTGACAGACTCCATTAGCATTAATGCTGTTCTCTTATCTCGTGTGCGCTCTCTCTCTCTCTTTCTCCCCTGCCCCCCCTCGCCCCCTTTCTTGTCTGATGGTTCACTGACACAGTTGACAAGGCTGACACCGCCAATCAGCTTCTACTCAGCAAGGTCACTGTTCAGACTTGACTCGTGATTGGCTGCTGTGCTTCAGTGTGTTATTACTGTCTGATTTGATCGGAGGCAGGGGGTGGTCTCCAATCAAACAGAGAAAAGGTCCTGGAGAAGGTAATTAAATCCTGTCAGAGGCAATTATCGGTTCCAGGGCCGTGACTCTGGCACTGAATGCAGATGATCTGAAGCTCTATTCTTGTAGAAATTCAAGAGGGCTTCTGGCACAGATCAGTTAGACATAAAGGAAACAGCAGGCTTTTTGCAAACAATGCAGGTCTGCATTTTAACCTTTTTACACAGCCTTTCTCCCTCTCTTCTCCTTCCTTCTTATTCTTAGGGTCTGGCTACCTCTGAATACATTTTTTTCTCTCTCTCCCCTCACATTCTAATTAAATTATTGACAGGGTTTCCTTTCCAAAATACACATAAGGACAAATTACAGGGGACAATGGCTTTCTCAAAATAGCGGCCAAGGAAAAGGCTCTCCACCAAGTCAAAATGAGTTGTGATTTTGGATCCTGTGCCTGAAGAAGCAACATGTGGAAGCTTGAGAGGAGTCAAATGAGGAGGCTCACTCTGACTATACACAAGCTGCAATCCTCTGCACAGTTACCTGGGAGTAAGCTCCACTGAAATCACAGGGGGGAAGGGGACCTGTCTCCATGTTAATATGACTAGGAACAGGCTGTAAATTTACTTACACATTCTATTAGTGTGCCATAAAGAGCAGTGATTTTATCTTCAGACTGCCCAAACATTTTTTTGAAAGCTGGCGAATACAGCAAAGGCCACCTTATTTAAATCACCAAGGATCTGTTTGAAACACAAGTTGCCTTATTTGTTTTAGAAAAAGTATAAATGCTGAAGCTCAAAAGCATCCTACGTTTGGGATTAAAAGGGGTGTGTGTGTTAAGATTTCTTCATAAAGTTTTTTTTCCCTTTAATAAATGTGCGCCTATTTTTATTTTTCCTGGAAATAGCACAGCTATTGCAGTGATTTTAACTTTCTTCTCTAACTGGCTTGGCATTGTAGTCACAGTCCAGAGAGTTAAGTGTGTAGAAGTGAATAGGTTGGATTTATATTTGGCTGTGCTTTAGACTAGAGCCATTGAAATCAATGGGACTTAAGCCAGTCATCTAATTTAAGTCCCATTTATTTCAATGTGCCTACTCTAAGCCTGACTAAATCTGATTCCAGCCCAGCAGGTATAAGTACAGTGGTACTCTAGTACAGTACTGAATGTAAGAGCCCAGCTGAATCAAACGAAATATTCATATATTGTTTGCTTCTTGTTTGCCACAGCAGCAGTTGGATACCTTTGGGAAGCTCACAAGCAGGGCATCAAGGCAATAGCTCTCTCTGCAACCCAGCAAATGGTATTCATTGTCGTGCTGCCTCTGAGTGCGGAGGTTTTATATAACCCTCATGACTAGTTGCTGCTGATAGACCTGTCCTCCATGAATTTCTCTAATTCCCTAGCTAGTGATCAACCCTCTATCTCATGGAACCAAATGCAATAGATTTATTATGTCTTGTGTGAAAAAGTACTTCCTTTTGCTTGTCTTGAAGTCCTAAGGCAGCTCATATGGCAAAAATGCAATGGCTGGGAGAAATTGGTTCTGTCAAGCACCTCCTCTAAGTCCTGGCACTGTGCCTTGGTTTGGCCCGGCCTGAGCTCCAGCCTCGCAACCTGACACTTCCGCTTTTATATAACTAAACTGCATGCATATAACACTCCTTGCAAGAATTATAACACTGGTTGTGCTAACTTTTATTCATGCACATGACCTCCATGGAGAAGGGAAATCAAAGCATTTCTTCTCTGTGCATTAATTTATTGTCTGTGTATAATTCTGTGAACATTTCTGCCAGTGAAATATGACGAAGCTTAAAATCAAAGTTAACGAAAATGTCAAATGCTATTGAGTACTATTTGCATGGTTTTAATCGATATCCACAAACCTCCTTTGCCTTTCATGTAAGAACGAAGGATGCAAACAAATGAAATAGTTGTTTCTATCAAACGTCAAGGGCTATCTTTGATTCCCCCACTCTCTTTTCACATAAATTTCAGGAACCCACTATCCAATCTTGCGTTGTTTTCCCCTCTTCCCATACATGTCACACATCAAATTCATTTTGACAGCTAAACAATGTTTCCTTTATTTCATTATAGTTTTCTTATCTGGAGTCAAAGCTTCATGACAATTTCAAAGAAAGGAAAATAAAGAACGATCTTCTGGCAGATAGGTACCTTATTTTTAAGAGATCTTGTGCAGATATGTTGGTAAACACTCCAGCTGTGTTTGATTTGCTTTGAAGGCAATATCCAATTCTGATTGTTTTGCTAGCAAGTTCTGCTGCAAGTTTTGTGTTTATATTTTCCAGTCACCCATTTTGCATAACAACCACCACCACCACCCTTGAAGTAAAAAACCATATCGGTTATTTGCATCTTTCTCTTCATTCTTAGGTAGTTTTGGGTTACAATAAACAGCTTAACTAATTATCACACAACAATAGGTATAAACATGAGACTGTGTTATATTCTAGCCATGTACGCATGTAGCTGCACACTCTCTACACTGGTTGGACCCACTTTTAACTCAAACCTGCATTTGGGTTTGTTTGTTTTTACTATGTATGTTTTACTATGGCAATGCTCCTGTCATGATCCATCTTATGTCAGACTGCAACCCAATATTGAGTCCCACACCACCTGTTGAATATTATTGCTCTACACCAACTGGCAGCATCTCTCTCCAACAGGTGACTCCACCACTACATTGCAGCAGTAATATGGTACAAACACATTAAGGTACAAAGCCAGGAGTAACGGAATGGGTTGTTTGGTGCTGAGGCAAGCATGCTCAGATTTCCTTTAAGAAAGTTATCACTTTATTCTTCCACAGGATTTCCATGGACTGAGCAGTTTAGTGTATCAGAGAACCACTTGGAGGAAGTGGCATATGCACATGTGAATGAGGATCGCGTTTGCAATGGCACTCCTCTCCTCTCCTCTCCATGTTCTGGGGGGTTCTCTCAACCCTTCAGAGCAGATTTAGGGGGCACAACAGGTGCTGAGTGAGGAGAGGGGAGGAAGTCCCATTGTACAACTGGACCCTGTTCCACACACACAACTTAGCTGAATCCTGCCCATAGTTTCTCTTCTCACTCACCTTGGGTTACATACGCTTCAGGTTACAGACTCCGCTAACCCAGAAATAGTACCTCAGGTTAAGAACTTTGCTTCAGGATGAGAACAGAAATCGCATGGTGGCGGCGCGGCGGCAGCGGGAGGTCCCATTAGCTTAAGTGGTACCTCAGGTTAAGAACAGTTTCAGGTTAAGAATGGACCACCAGAACGAATTAAGTTCTTAACCCGAGGTACCACTGTACATGAATGAGCTGTGGTGTGACTCGACTTGTGCACTCATATCCTCTTTTGTTGCTTTTTCTTGATTTTAAATAAACTGCAGATCCCTGTGGTGTCCAGATTTGGGAAGCTGTGGTTTGTCTAAACAACAATTCATGTGAACAAGCCAGGATCAAAATGCCATTTCAGATCCTGGCATGTAAACTATTGATCCCCACATCTGAATATTTCAAGGAACAGTGGCTCCCCCCCTCCCCCAGAATTGGAAGCAGATGCTTAAAAACTCTGCACACTCCTGCAAAAGGAGGAAGGAACAGCCTGTGTGGCCAAGGCCCACTGGAGGTCATTCAAATAGTGGGAAACCATGGTTTTCTGCTACATCTGAACCAACTAGCTGCTAGCTAGCCAGTACTTTCAATACATGGAGCATGCAAAGCTATTACTTTTCCCCACCTCCAGCCTAGTACAGGCTCTCAGCCATAAATATTTGGTGGTGGAAACTACGGGTAGTGGAGGGAGACATCGTAAATCAACACGAAACAGCATAAGCCTACTTAAACCTAAATTCTAGAAGTCCAGCATGTTTAAATTAATAACTTTAATAAAATAAAACATTACATTTTTAAAAAATATATGTGCTAGGAGTCCAAGTGTTTGTTAATCATCCTAGAGAGCCTTGGCTTCCGTTGGCCAGAATGCTGCCAGGTGGGAACTGGTTTACTTTTTAATGAGCAATCTGGCAGAATATTCCCTGCATGTTTTTCTTCTTTTTAATTTTGAGAAAGGGACTAGAAACTTACTTTAATAAAAATAAAAGCTAAACATCCAGAAAAAGAGGTTTGACGTGCTGCTGAAGTTGGCAGGTCCCTGAAGCCCTGCACCTTCCACCTGGTTACAGACCTGCCGTAATATGATTGTTGCTATAAAAGCACTGATACCTTGTCTGCTCAGGGAACATATGGTTATTATTTTTCTACCAGATACAGTCAAGATTCTGCTGGTGCTGCTGCAGCAGCAGCAGCAGCAGACATTCCTGAAATACACTGTGTTGTACTGGACCAAGGTTGCTTGCATTGCTATGCAGGAGCCTCGCTGTTAAGTTCCTTTTATCTCTCCTTCAAAAAAGTGTTGCTTTGGTGTGGCTGTCAGGGCTACCGCAGGCATTTTTCAGCATAGTGACAGGTTTTCTGAGGTTACTAGCTGACCCCACTATTCTTCAGCAGCGCTATCTTGCTGTTGGTAGTGGTTCTGCTAACCCGAGTTTGATTGAGGAAGAGGTAACAACACCTGCAGAGCCTGTGAGAAAGGGTCACAGATGGAAACTGTTTCTATTGACTTTCTTCTCTGCAAAAACTTCTCTTTATCGACTGTGAGTTGCAGTTTTTGAGAATGAGCTGAAATTCACATGAGCAGCCAGTGTTAGCTTCAAGGCTATCACACACTATCATCTTCCAAGAGCTGCTTTACTTTGCTGAAGGAAGGAAGAAAGAAAGAAAGACAAACTTGTTCCACTGGGTTAGGAAATTATTTTCATTTCTTGTATGGCAGTTATTCTACTTGGCAATATCAACATCACTGCAGTTGTTTCACTAATATTTCATGTATTAATAAATACATGTTAAAGTTAGTCCCATTATGTTCCTTTCACGAGGGCCATTGGTAGTGGTTATTGTTGTGATGAGATGGTGATGATGATTTCAATTTATATCCTGCCCTTCCTCTCAAAGGAGCCCAGGGCACAAAGGCCACACTGCCTTGTTGCAACCCTTTGGGTGTGGGGAGAGTTCATCATAAAAGTGGATGGGGCCAAAGTGAAGAAGCAGGCAAATTCAGAGCCTAATGAACCGATTTTCATTTTTATTTTTACAGTATTGAAAATGACTTGATGAACCTGCACTAATTTAAAACAGTGCTAATAATGAAATTATTCTTTATTAGTGTAGATAGTATTTTTAATTCACTGAACTAATTGACACAGGCTGCATTCACAATAACCTGGCTGTGCAACAGAAATGTAGTTCTTCTCCATCTAGAATTGTTCATGCTCATTGTCAGCATACTGCTTTCAGTCCACATTGATTATTGATTCCACAAAAGTGGATGTGGTTACTTGATATGTGTTTCAAAGCCCCTTCCTTGATTCGGTTATCCATGCTTTTTCCTCCATGCACATGGCCCAGCTGAATGAATAAAGGAGTATAATAGAATCATAGAGTTGGAAGAGACCATGAGGGTGATCTAGTCCAACGCCCTGCAATGTGGATTTTTTTTTTTTTGCCCAATGTGGGGCTTAAACCCATGACCCTGAAATCCAGAGTCCCATGCTCTACTGACTGAGCTATCCGTGATTGCCATTTTCATATACACCTACCTACAATGTCATTGGGCAGGTGTGGATACACATACACAAAATTGCTGGGGCCCTGCCTACATCTATTTTCAAATGGACACACTGCAGAATCCCTCTTCATTCAAAGAGCTTTTCTTTTCAGAATGAAACCAGTTTATCAATTAATGATTTTCAGGGGCAAAAAATAAATAAAAATGCAATAGATCCAGATGGTGTGTGTGCACTGAAAAAACAAGTACTCTTCTCCATTGATTCTAAAATAAAATGTCATGTGTATATGAAGCCTTATTTCAAGAAGCACTAATAATGACTTATTTGATTGGCATGCACTCATTTTAAAAAGCTTTGCATTGGGGTCTTTTGCTGCATTTGTAGTTACATACTATTATGAATTGGGGTAGGTGCAGGCTCTCCATAATTCCTGGGTTTAGTAAAAATTAAAATGAATCAAGGTTTGATTAAACTTTGCCAAACACCAAAGCCCCCTGGATTTAGCTATGCTAAGGAGCCAAGCCACCTTGCAGGTGCGGTGATGGCCCATCACAAAAACCATCAGAGGGCAAGACTGCTAGGCAAGGGGCTGTGGTGTCCTTTCTTTGCTGGGTGTGAGTGGGGAGATTCAGAGGCCAGGTTTAGGGTTGCAGCTTTGAATGACATAGGCTGAAGGAAGGTCCTTGGAGTCAGTTAGCAATGAAAAGATGGAAGAACAGAACTCCATGTGAGCTAGAGATGATAGGCTGGAACAAAGAGACACAGAGGGTGCCTTTTTGTTGTCCTTTGAATCCAATGCTGCCCTTATAGGGGAAGCCAGATCCCCTCTGCAATCCCTCCATCTAGGTGCAGGTTGTATATACAGTCGTACCTCAGAAGTCGAATGGAATCCATTCTGGAAGTCCATTTGACTTCCGAAAACATTCGAAAACCAAGGCACAGCTTCTGATTGGCTGCAGGAGCTTCCTGCACTCACGCGGAAGCTGCGTCAGAAGTTCGGCTTCCGAAAAACATTCGCAAACTGGAACCCTTACTTCCAGGTTTGCAGTGTTCGGGAGCCAAAACTTTTGAGTCACAAGGCATTTGAGAACCAAGGTACATGTAAATAAAACCCTACACAGTGGTACCTCCAGTTACGGATGGGATCCATTCCGGAGGCCCGACCATATCCCAAAAAGTCTGCGCGCGCACACGGCAAGATTGAGCACTTCCGCACATGCGTGCGCGGTGAAACCTAGAAGTATACACTTCTGAGTTTGCCGCGTTCACAACCTGAAGTTTACACATCCAGAGGGATACGTAAGCAGAGGTATGACTGTATCATAAAGACACAACAGTCTCTGCTGTACCTCAACCCCTGGAATCTTACACCACTTATGGAGATTGGAGTGTTGTGTAACAATACACTAATTCCAAAAAGCACTGCACTGGGTTCTTTGCTGCATTGAGATAACTAGAGATACCACCCCCATCACACATATCACATATGATATGCCAGTGCTGTCACTCTCTCACACACAGGCAGACAGAAAGACAATCACACACACATATACAAGAAAATCAGTCCCCGCCCCCCTTCTTACGCTTCATTTCATCTACCTCACTTTGCCTTTGTGCCACAGCACTCCAGCCAGGAGGGGATGATGTGAACTGGATTCCCAGCATTGTGCTGGGATGGGCAGAAAGGTTCTTCCAGCCTCACAATGGGGATGATCATTGCTCCCCCTACCTGCTCATCAGATGACCCATTTAATGAGCAGAGAGTGAGGGTTATTTGTACTTCCATGTGGAACTGGTCTGGGTGGGAATGTATCAATCGCTCCACCCAGCTCAATGCCCTGGAGAGGATGACAAATCCAGTTCCCTTGAGAAATCCAATTTTCACTTAAAGAAAGACCTACTAGTTCTTGTGCTTTTAGGATTTAATAATTTTGAGTATGTAGTGGAAAATGTTTCTAGTAGAATCTTGTGCTGCTGAGCAAACTTCATCAACTCCCATCTGCCTTCAAGCTTCAATGTAATTAGAACCAAAATGTTTGCAGAACCAAAGTTTGCATTCAAATTTATGTATGCCAATGGCTTGAGCCAACCTCTAAATCAGAATCAGAAGTTCAGACCCAGGATTTCTTTGACAACTGGGAAGAGTGGGTGGGGGAGCAAAGCGAGCTCTGGGTTTACATTTACTGTAACAGGGAAAAAGAGAGCCAGATGTGACTGTCATCAAAGCCCTGAAAGATTATTATTAGTTCTATTTTATGGAGCATCCTTCCTCCAAAGAGATCATAGCCCCAGACTCATAACAACCCTATCATGCAGACCAGGCTTCAAGTTAGTGAATTGCCCAGCATCACCTAGTTAAATTTGTGGCTGAGAGCCAAATTGCACATTAAACAGAAAATCCTTGATCAGATCTCCTGCCATCTTTGTATTCTCCTAAAAGCAGCTGTGAGGGGGAGCAATTTGGATGAGGGCCATGGTACTGGGGGAAGGGGGCTTAACTCTACTGCATGCTCATTTCCCAGGGCAAAACATGCATGCAGTCACAAAGCTGGTGTTAACTGTTAAAGTGATAACTGCACTGGTTGCTGTTTTGCTATCAGCCCAAGTTCAAGGAACTTTGTGTTAATCCCACAAAGCCCTAAAAAACTTAGGCCTGAGGTACCTTAGTGACCATCTGATTCCTTATGCTCCAAGGATGCAGGTGGCGCTGCAGTCTAAACCACTGAGCTTCTTGGGCTTGCCGATCAGAAGATTGGCGGTTCGAATGCCCATGAGAGGGTGAGCTCTCATTGCTCTGTCCCAGCTCCTGCCAATCTAGCAGTTTGAAAGCACACCAGTGCAAGTAGATAAATAGGTACCACTGCGGCGGGAAGGTCAACGGTGTTTCAATGTGCTCTGGTTTTCGTTATGGTGTTCCATTGCACCAGAAGTGGTTTAGTCATGCTGGCCACATGACCCAGAAAGCTGTCTGTGGACAAACACCATCTCCCTCAGCCTGAAAGTGAGATGAGCGCCACAACCCCATAGTCGCCTTTGATTGGACTTAACCACCCAGGTTTCCTTTACCTTACCTTTTGCTCCACTTCAATGGCTGAGATCCTCTGATGAGACACTTCTACCAGTTCCCCAAGCCTCTGAGATTTGGTTTTCGCCAGGGACCAAGTTTTTAATGCGGCAGACCCCATCCTCTCAAACTCCCTACCAGTAAAGAGTTGGCAGGACCCATTCTTTTCGCCCTTCCAATGCCTTTTGAAAAACTTTTTGTTTAGACAGGTTTCCCCGCCTTTCAACCTGTCAGTATTTGTTTGTATTTACAGAGGTTTTTAATTATGCTTTAAGGATATTATTGTGGCTCTTTTGTTGATTTTTAGCCTTATATGTTATACTCCACCTTGCTATAGTTTTATGAAAATGTTGAGTATACATTCGTAAAAATAAAGAAAAGAAACTACAGGTACAAAATGTGTACCTGTATATGGCTCTATGTGCCTAATTCATATGGCCATTTGCACGTGGCACAAGAGAAAGGGCTAAACCCTTCATTCACAAGAGCCACGGCCCCAATCCAATTTGTGGCCTGTGTGCTGGTTTTAGGAAAACAAAACCACATATCTCCTACATTTTGTTTTGGCCTAAGCAGAAATGTTTACTTACATAAGTTTCCCACATCCAAACATAAAACTCTAGCCGCAGCACCACAGTGACTCTCCAAACATGAGACTGGTCTGTGAGGGCATGGCATAAAACCTATTAACTACCCTAAAACCCATTTTTTTTCTCACTATGCTTCCCTCTCTTTTATTTGTCTGTCAAGAGTTCAGAGAAATTGGAATAGGAGTGGAGATTGAGATACCCAGTTCTTTCAGATTATTGCATGTTTGCCCCCTGAAAGCTTGTGTAACCTGGAATGTGCCAGCTAGGTTTCTAGTCTAAATGCCACAGTTACCCACATAGTGACTTCCCTTCTTCCTCTCTTTTATAAAGAACCTTAGGCTTATCCAAGTATCCAGCAGCCCGAGCATGTAATCGGAGTGTGAAAACAACATACGATTATAGTCCTGCTTAAAAAGAATTATACAAGTTTATGGATATCAGGCATGGATATTTTATGACACCGTGGCATTATATGCAGGGTAGCCAATGCATAGAGTACATGTCTCAGCATTCCTGACCAAAGCCCATGCTGACTGGAGCTGATGGAAGTTGTAATCCACAACACCTGAAGGGTGCCTTGTTGGCTAGCCCTGCTCAAATATCATAATCAGTTTGAACAAACTCACAGGGAAATGGAAGCTAAGCACCAAACTATAGCACAACATGAGTATTCAAACAAGCAGGCTTAACCTGTACCTTAACTTGTGCCTCACCCCAAATGCAGAGGAAATCCATCACGAAACAGTGGATAGTATTTTGAATAAAGTTTGCATATGCAAATTTATATGCATAGATGTAGATTTAGAACAATTCGCTATACTATTTACATGTCCTAGTCCAACTTTGTTCATTTTTTTCTGAAAACAACTTCGTCTTCATCTTCATCTTCTTATTTGGTGATCACTCATAGCCGAGTAAGATTGTCTTCCATGAACACGTTCTTAACGGTGAGTCCATAAGTGCCTGTGGAGGCCAGTTCTGGATCCACATGTCCTTCCTCAGTGGGGACATTGGTTTCCAGGTGGGAGTTGATCATGGTGAGGGTTTGCCAAACGTGCCTTCCTCTTAGCACATTTCTCCCTTTCGTCCTGAGTTCAAGCGTCTTCAAAGTCCATGAAAACAACAGCAGCAGCAGCAGCAGCAGCAGCAGCAGCAGCAGCTTTTGGGAACAGGAAATACCAGTTTTCCCCTGAATTTTACCAATTTTATTCTGGGCTTTCACATTTCTTCACTATGCATAGCATTTCATTCATACTAATCCCTAACTATGATGCTATGTACTGTTAGTGTGTGTGAAGTAATAAATTAACACAGCTTGCTGCATTGTTGGACTATCCTTGGGGATGTGGCTATATGCCAAAATGAGAGCCTACACATCAAAATTCAAATAGTATCAACTGATAATGAAGACGGACACTATATACATCTTCTGCTGTTTATTTCATAGATTTAATGCTTGGACACTGAGGGCCAGTTTATACAATTGTGACCCCATAAGTAATCTGTGGGATTGCTCATACTTGTGGACAGAGTACATGCAAGGAGAGTGACATTTAAAGTAATCTTATCATGTGGGCAGCCCATGCTCTATGCATCATCCGCTCACCCGTACAGCTATTATGTGCCCAGAGGGCTTTGTGTCCAGTAAGGTTCTCTTAACTACTGGTCTCTCCCTCTATCTACTACCACAGACAGCCAGGAAGACATTTCTTTTTGTACATTTCTGGATTTTCTTCACTTGAGAGACATGCTTCTGCATTTACAGATAGGTAGCCGTGTTGGTCTGCCATAGTCAAAATAAAAAAATTCCTTCCAGTAGCACCTTAAAGACCAACTAAGTTAGTTCTTGGTATGAGCTTTCGTGTGCATGCACGAAAGCTCATACCAAGAACTAACTTATTTGGTCTTTAAGGTGCTACTGGAAGGAATTTTTATGCTTCTGCATGCGTAGTTCAGGGATCGTAAGCAAATGTTTTGAATGCAGAATGTTCCAGGTTCAATCCCAGGGGTCTCCAGGTAGGGCTGGGGAAACCTTCTGTAAGACACCCCGGGAATTTGCTGCCAGTCAGAAGAGAAAACGTTGAGGCAGAGGGGCCAGTGGTCTGGCCAAGGGCAGATTCCTCTACTCCTATGATTTGGAGTTACAATACAGTGGTATAGGAACCACATACACTTTGTTTGCAGTGCATTGGTAACCCCATCTAGCCTTTTTACAAACTGTATCTTGATATGGTATTCAGCTAAGTTTTACTTAGGTAAGTGCACTGAAAATAATGAAAATGACTGAGGTTCATTAATTTCAATGGGTTTACTCTGAACAAAACTTAAAGATAAAGATACTCCTGACCATTAGGTCCAGTTGCGGACGACTCTGGGGTTGCGCGCTTATTTCGCTTTACTGGCCAAGGGAGCCGGCGTACAGCTTCTGGGTCATGTGGGCAGCATGACTAAGCCACTTCTGGCGAACCAGAGCAGCGCACGGAAACGCCGTTTACCTTCCCGCCGGAGCGGTACCTATTTATCTACCTGCACTCTGACGTGCTTTCAAACTGCTAGGTGGGCAGGAGCAGGGACCGAGCAACAGGAGCTCACCCCGACGCGGGGATTCGAACCACCAACTTTCCAATCGGCAAGCCCTAGGCTCTGTGGTTTAGACCACAGTGCTACCCGTGTCTACTCTGAACAAAACTTAGCTGAATACTCTTCACAATGTCTTAGCATTTGCTAATGCTGCCTGTGACAGGCATTTTCAAGGTAGCATAGACTGATGTAGGTGCATATTTTTTGGGGGGTGTTGTTGTTGTTGTTTGTTTGTTTTTTGAAGTTGCTGGTTTGCAGATGTACATGGGGAATAGTGCCCCCACCAAATGACTGATCTTCCAGCCTGGCTGATGACCACGAAATGAAGGACGTCCACCTATTTCCTGCATGCAGAGCCACTCCCACCACCACCACCCACAGTGAAGGTGGGGCAGAAAGGTTGCCAAAGGTTACAACTGCATCAGAGGGCCAAACACCACAAAAATTGAGTGTGGCATGACCATAAAGTGACTGCCTAGCCCTGCACACACAGATCAGTAGATGAGAAAACCCCCCTCCACGCACAACTTCTATCTGCCTTTCTGAAGCGACAATTTTCTATCTGCCTTTCTGAAGCGGTTTTTTTAAAAGGGTGCTGAATTAAATGGGCTGAATTAAACGTCTTACCTTTCCCCCCAAAGACTTCCCCCCCACATTTTCCAAAGGTCAGCTACAGCAGTCACCTCCCCTTCTGTATTCACTGCTTGCCTCTATCATTCCATCTCTCCCGTACCTCATTATCTGCCTCTCTCTTATCTTTCTGTCTGGGTCTCTCCCTTCCTTCCTGTTAGAGAATAGAAAAATAAAAGGGTACTCGATTAGCAATGCAGTTTGTGCCAGAACTCCCTTGTCTCGCCCTCCAGGGACTTCCTATCTAGCCATTAACAACAACAAAAGTGGTGAATACCAGCAAGTGTATGTAAACAACAGAGAAGCACTCACTTTGCCCCTTTGAAATGGGGCAACACTTTTTCCCTCTCCACTGTGGTGCTGAGGTCGCCCTAGCTGCAGTCTGATGAAGCCCAGGGCAGCTGAGCAGAACAGGGTGCTCACTGTAAGGAAAGATCCTGGGACAATGAAGGTAAGATGGCAGGATGCCTGGCTACTAGCACTCGTCCTCTGGCTTCCCTCCTCTAGTGCAGTGTTTCCCAACCGGTGTTCCCCGGCACACGAGTGTGCCGTGAGACACCGGCTGGTGTGCCGCGAGATGCCTGGAGGGAGGCGGGCGAGTCGGGCGGCGAGAGGCGGGGCGGGGGCGGCGAGGAGAGGCCGCGCCTCCTGCTGCTGCCTGGCGCTCCTCCTCGCAGCCGGCAGCGCTGCCTGGGCGCCTCCGCGCGACTCTGTCTCGCTGGGTTTGGTCTCCCAGCAGAGACGGGTCACACGCGCCCCTCCCTCCCTCCCTCCCTCAGCCTGCGCGGAGGCGGATTGAGCGCAGCTGAGAGGAGCTGCCGAGGGAAAAAACGTTCACTTTTGTGCGTCCCTCCCGGCGTGACGCTGCGCGCTGACGTCACGGGGCGGGGCTTTAATGGTGGTGTGCCGCGAGATTTTTTTTTAGTACACAGGTGTGCCGTTGCCCAAAAACGTTTGGGAAACACTGCTCTAGTGATCATCAACGGTGCTCAGGGATTATCAGAAGTGAAGTTCTGCTTCCAATAGTGCCTGAGAACCAGTGACGACTGCTGAATGTCCTAGTAGCAGAAGCTGGTGGAAGAATGTTGATTATGGACAATGCACAATGTGTTTTTCCCTGCCACGGCTGCAGAGGCCACTAACAAAATATGTGGGTTCTGGAGAGGGTCAAATGAAAATGCTTGGGAGGATAGACCTGGCCCACAAGCCAGGAGTTTGCTATTCTAAGATATGCCAGCATTATTATCCTCCATATCACAGATGTGGGAGAGCAGGGACTGAGGCTGAAAGAGAGTGGCTTGCCTAAGGCTACCTACCGAGTTGACCACAATGGGGAGATTCAAACTGGGACTTCTTTGATTTTCAACTCAGTCTCTTGGCTCCTATGCTACAGCAACTCCTGCAAAAACCAGGAGTCATGTAAGTGGGGCCAGATTAAGACCTTTAGAGGCTCTAAGCCAGGGGTGTCCAAACTTTTTCCAAAGAGGGCCAGATTTGATGAAATGAACATGCATGGGGGCTGGCCAAAGTTGTTGAGCTGACTATTGAGTTGACTATTTCCTAAGTTGATATATTAGTTCATTCCCCAATTTGATTAGAGTTCAACGCTTCCATTTGCTGAGAACTCTTAAGCTGCATCCAGCCAGCCATTTAATAGGGGATGGGGGAGTAGAGAGTAGCTAGGAGCCGAACACATTTCATAGAATCATAGAATCATAGAGTTGGAAGAGACCACAAGGGCCATCGAGTCCAACCCCCTGCCAAGCAGGAAACACCATCAGAGCACTCCTGACATATGGTTGTCAAGCCTCTGCTTAAAGACCTCCAAAGTAGGAGACTCCACCACACTCCTTGGCAGCAAATTCCACTGTCAAACAGCTCTTACTGTCAGGAAGTTCTTCCTAATGTTTAGGTGGAATCTTCTTTCTTGTAGTTTGGATCCATTGCTCCGTGTCCGCTTCTCTGGAGCAGCAGAAAACAACCTTTCTCCCTCCTCTATATGACATCCTTTTATATATTTGAACATGGCTATCATATCACCCCTTAACTTCCTCTTCTCCAGGCTAAACATGCCCAGCTCCCTTAGCCGTTCCTCATAAGGCATCGTTTCCAGGCCTTTGACCATTTTGGTTGCCCTCCTCTGGACACGTTCCAGTTTGTCAGTGTCCTTCTTGAACTGTGGTGCCCAGAACTGGACACATTACTCCAGGTGAGGTCTGACCAGAGCAGAATACAGTGGCACTATTACTTCCCTTGATCTAGATGCTATACTCCTATTGATGCAGCCCTGAATTGCATTGGCTTTTTTGATAGGGTGGCACATTAAAATCCACAATGCTCCATAGCTACTGGACAATGGAAGCTTGCAACCTTATTCTGTTGAGGTCTCTCAGCATGTTTGAAGTAAGACATTTGTTTAAGTTCCTTGCTGGAGCAAGGCTTTACTTCTCATTCTCTGAAATATCGAATGATTTCAAGTGGCTTTCACTTCTGTTTTCTTCCTGAGCTATCATATGATATTGCCCAGGGCTGTTAAGTAGTTTATGCATGTCACTCCTGAAGAGGCTGAAGACTACTGATGGGGAAGCAATTTTATGTATAGTTTATCTTCCCAGTTAATCCAAGTAGACACTGCACACTTTGGGCCCTACATGAATAAAATACAATAAGCCACGGTGGAAAAGTGCAATGGCACTACAGTGAACATTGGTATAAAAACACCCCACAGTTGGCTTTATAATGGAGAGACTACTGGAATGAATGGAGAGAGAGGGAGGGAGGGAGCTTATAAAACATGTTGACAGACTTTGGGTGCTTTTAGACGGGAGTTTATTTGGAATTGGGGCTGTAAGTTTTTTTACAGCACCCACAAGATATCCCCCATTTTTTTCCTTATTTCATTTATTTAGACCATTTCTATACCACTTAATATATGAAACTATCTATAAGCGATGTACAGAAAACTAAAACAACAAATGTTACAAAAATACACAGTGTTACATATTCAAACATTACATCACCACTGGTGACCTCATGCTGGAGGTGGTAGATTATTTTGTCTACCTGGGCTCCACCATAACCAGCAAATTCTACATTGATGCTCAGCTGCACAACCGTATTGGCAAGATAACTACAGCAATGGCTTGCCTCTCCAAAAGTGTTTGGGAGAATGTGATGCTAATGAGCAATACCAGGTTGAAGATCTACCAGGCTTGCTGTGGGTCATGGGCAACTTACACCTGCCATGAGCAATGCCTCAATGTCTTCCACATGCGCTGCGTCAGGAAGATTTTGGGCATTACGTGGCAGGACAGAGTCTCAAAAAAAGAAAAAGAAAAGAAAAGATGTGCTCTCCCAAGCCCACATTATCAGGATGTTCTCACTTATGTTTATTTCCACCAACTGGCACATGCTGAAGGCAGGTCCAATTTTCAGTAACCAAGTTCAGTGAAGCTGTGGGCAGTATTCTACAAAATAAATAATTGAGCAGAATGACTTCCTATAGTGCAACAAGACATTCTCCCCTCTCCTCCCCCACCTTCTCCCTACCACCCCCAAAACTGCTCTGGAGGGTTGGGGAAAACCCCATAACAGATTTAGGGGGTGGGTTGGGAAGTCAGATTTCGACAAGCAGAAGCCATTCCATTCACACAAAGTCCCACTTAGCACTATGTTGAATGCAACCTTGTGATCGCAAGATCTCCATACAATGCATAGAGGGGATCACCTCAGACAAAGTAATATCAGCACATTGGGAGTATAAAAAATAATAATAGGATGGAAGACTTGTACAAGAACTCTGCTACTCAAGACCTGTGTAGTAAACATTCTTAAAAAGGAGCAGCACCAAATGAAAATGGATGGTCATCGCTGGTAGCATTTGTTATACACATATATCCTAGTTGTTTCTAGTCATTTTATGTACTAGAACCTTAATTTATATATTTATATTTAAGGACAGTTGACTCTCTGCTTTCATTTTAGATACTGGAAATAAGAAGGTATTGGTTCTTGTACAGCTACCAATGCCAGAAAATTCAGTGTACTAGGAGAAAGCCATGCTATTGAAAAATATGAACATATTCATGTGGCATATTTTGCAGTGAACCTACTCTCAAATAGAAGCATATAAAATTTGACTCATTTGTGAAAATGATAGGTATACATACGAACCTATTTATTATAAATAGTATAGTAACACAGACAATACAGACAAAACACACACACATACAGACAATATAAAGGTTGCAGAGAGAAAAGGATGTGGCTTTCTGATCTGAAAATAAAATTGAAGTTGACATCTGCAAAGGAATTACAAATTAACCAAAGGGTAGCTAAGCTATGCTTTGGAAAAGGGGGGGGGGGAGTTATCTGAAAAGCAAAGTAAAATTTGTTATGTATTGTTGAACTTTTTCCCCAACTCCAACACAAATAGGTAAAAAGATTTAGTTTCTCTTCAAGCAATTCCAGCTGAACTGACCTCTGTATACATCCAAGCACCTAAACCAATTGTAGAGGTAGCCCTGTAAATGCAAACAAGTTCAGTATTGATCTACTGTAGAAGAGGTGAGCCTGAACACTACTGTGGTAGAAAAAGAGGAAGTAAGCTCCATTAGAAGCTTGCTTTTCTATTATATAGTTCTTCTAGGGGTGGTGAGTTCAACGACAAAGCTCCTTGAATAGAGGCTGTACACACAGTAAAGCTTTGGATTACATAGGGAAAAAGAGGATTGCATAGAAAGAAAAGGATAACTCTGGGGGTGCAGTCCCATGGTCCCTTGGCACATGGAAGGGCTTTTGATTGAGTGGATGCCCCCACTAATGGAAGAGTAGGGCAAGGGATTTGTGCCCATTCGCCTGCCTTCCTGTGGTCCCCTTGGCTCCAGAGTGTTGACAGACCCTCCAGAATGAGGTAGGAGGGGACAGGAGGGAGAATTCACAAACACCACCTCCGCCCTTCTCTTCCACTAAGAGAAGTGACCACTAGAAGGCCTTCTGTGAACACAAGGGCACTAATTGGATTCAATCCTAGACCATCCCGCTTCCAAGTGAAGCAAAGTATTCACTCACTGGTCAAAGCACTCAGCTTTACTTAGAAAGATTCAATATAAGCCTGTCATCCTGCTCAAGTTGGAGGGACCTTAGCAAGTTGCTATCACTTAGCAGCAGCTCTCCAACAGCAAAAGAGGAATAATTGTACCCTCCTCTACAAAGAGATTGTGAGAGAACAAATGAAAAAGCATCTGATTGAGAATCATGGCCACACAGTGCACCAGTCTTAGTCTACCCATCAGACCCTCTCTCTGCTCTGCTTCAAAAAGCGATTGAAAGTTTTGGGATGGCAGGGGGAGAGCAGGATTGTAAAAAAATTCTTTCAGAATTCTGCATGGGGGAAATTAGGATACAAGCTATTACGTGCAGAAAGAAAGGAAGAAAGAAAGAAAGAAAGAAAGAAAGAAAGAAAGAAAGAAAGAAAGGGCTAATTAATAACAAATGGATTTTAAATATGTCAGACTTTGTTTTCCCACCCCCTCAAATCTTTTTGCAAATCAAATTTGCAGTGCAATCCTATACACAGCTGCTCAAAAATAAGCCCCATTGAGTTCAATAGGAGTCACTCCCAAGTAAAATAAATACAGAATTGCCATCTCAGCATCTCTGGAGCATGGAAAACTAAAATACAAGCCCTGCTACAGTTATCAAAGAAGGAAGTGTTTATGTTTGGGAAATGCATGAAGATTAGTCCTGGGACACCATGGGAGGAAAGTAAATGTTGTGGGGACGAGACTTTGGTGCAGGCATTCTCTGCAGCTTCATTTGTTGAATTTGTTTTCACTGGCAACAGCCTGTTTCATCCGTGGAAGATGCAGCTGTTGAAGGAGGCTGTTGCCTATGAAAGCCCACACAAGTCTTGGTCATGCCACAGAGCATTTTCTGTTTCCTTGTTAACCCTGTATTTCATATGTCCTAGCTTAAGATCTACATCAGATGAAGCATCTAAGGAGTTCCCACTTTCAGATACTTGTGAGATAAGATTAAAAGTAAAACACTTTGAATCTAAAGTTCAGGAAGTCCAGTATAATTGCACCTTTTACATCCTGCATTGCGCTCCAGCAGCTGAATTCCATAGCTCCCAAGAGCCAACTTATAGAGATGCTGCGCTGTTTGATTTGGCACTGCTCAAGGACCTTGGCAGATGATCAAATAAGGGGCACAGAAGAGCAAGAACAGCCTTAAGAAACTGTCTGGGCTGCTGCCGTTGCTACGACTTTTGTGGAGTGAAAAAATATCACAAAATAGCTGTGCCTATTAACCAGTCACGCATTTCTCTGGCTTAACTTTTTTATCTCTCTGCAAAATAAATGTGCAGCCTGCTCCTCTGCCTATTTACTTAGAAATAAGGCCCTCTGGGTCCAATGGGGTTTACTCCCAAATAAGTGTGCGCAGGATTAAAGCCTAAACAGGTTTGTTCTGTGGACCTCCTTATTCATTTTACTTGCGTCAAACTCTGGAATGCCAGGAGATTTGGTTCATGGTCCTGCTAAACACCAAAAACAGTTGCAGTTTACAACCCTACTTCTGTATTTAAGTAAATGTTTACCTTAAGATAAAATGTACCTTTCTTCATTTCTTTTCTGTATGAACCGTTTGCCTTAAATCTCAGATCTTGAAAGCATTCCACACAATCTGGCCTAGATATCATTTTACCTAATTGAGAACTAGTGGGAAGAGTGCAACATGAATTAGATGGAATCTTTTTATTTTAGTTTAGTTTTATGTGCTCATAAATATTCAGAAACAAAATACTATGTATGGTCCAGAGGGTCTCATTGCTTGACAAACTTTTTAGTATTAACAGGACCTCATAGGGCACTTAATTGTACACGATATATAAAGCTATGTCGGAAAAACTCCAAGCATGTTCTCTTTGTCAGCAGTGGATTAGATACTCCAAGAGTAAGGAGAAGATAGATCCCAGAAGCACACAGGTCTCAGTTCTCAGGGACAATTCAAATGTTAGCCAGACCACTTTCTTGACCTTGTTTCAGCCAAGTTAGGTGGTGCAGGAATGCAAGGCCACAGTTCATTGATGGGGCATATGATTTGCTTATAGAAGGCCTCTAGTACGAGGCATAAATCATACAATTAGCAATTGTATAACTGGCTTTTCAGAAAAATATTGCAGGTGCAGTTGGGCTGACCCAGGCTGGGATCCTGGTGTGGATGCTAGGTGAGGTTTAATCCTGAGTACCCTGCTGCAGTCCCAGTCCAGATTGCACCCCACCCCCCTCACTATGCCTATTTGTGTGTGGCCGGGGGGGGGGGGGGAGGAACACTCCCATTTGCTCCCATGGGTGCCTTTTCCTTATGAAAATTGCACCTACATAAGGGAATGGGTAGACCAGGAGCACAATGGGGGCCAAAAGGTGAATGCCCCCTGTCAGGTTCCTGCTCAGGGATGCTGAACTAGCAATTTATATTTAGGAAGCCAAAACGGCCAATCACATGTTTTGCTTCATACATTGTTTCAGAAAGTATGAATTAGGTTTGCATTAAAATGTGAACCATGATGGACCAATGGCACTATTTCATAACTGCATGCGCTCATTTGAGTGTGGACACATAAACAAAGAGAACTTGCCAGCTGTCATCGCCATTCAAGTAAAAGCCATGGGCTGCCTCTTGTTATTACCCAGGCAAGATGGAGGAACAACTATTGCAATCATATTGCCTCCAGATAACTCAGAAATTATCTTAGAACCCATTCACCTGAATCACAGTAGTCAGCTGTGCATACATGCATTTGTGGGCATCTACACACACACAGTGGCGTAGCGTGGGTTGTCAGCACCCGGGGCAAGGCAAGTAATTTGCGCCCCCTAACCCGTGGATTTGCGCCCCCTAACCCGTGGATTTGCCCTAACCCCAGATGTTGCGCCCGGTGCGGCCGGCCCCCCCTGCACCCCCCACGCTACGCCACTGCACACACACACATTTACTTAACCTGGATTGGCTAGAACCTTTCGTGAGCACTCTGAATTGTAACAACCACCACTGGTCAGTGATTCCGATCATTGCAAAATTGCTGAAATTTGGAAAAATGTCCCAAGATTCAAATACTGAACAATCAAAGCCAACTGGTGGGCCACATGCGAAGCAGGGATTTGAACGTGTGGATCAATCCCACTTCTTACCCAGACTAGTCCAGGATAAACCTAAACACTTTTAAGTATTTTTATTTTTATACTGCTTAACTGCGGTGAGAAGCAAGAATGGACTTTCCCCATTCTTTCATTTGCGTTCATTGTGGGGAGAAGGGATATTATAAAATTGTCCAAAATACCAGGAATGTAATTAGCTTCTTTTAATCCTTTAATGCTTCTTGGGAGAAAAGCAATGACAAAACTAGACAGCATCTTAAAAAGTAGAGACATCACCTTGCTGACAAAGGTCTGTATAGTTAAAGCTATGGTTTTCCCAGTAGTGATGTATGGAAGTGAGAGCTGGACCATAAAGAAGGCTGATTGCCAAAGAATTGATGCTATGGAATTATGGTGCTGGAGGAGACTCTTGAAAGTCCCATGGACTGCAAGAAGATCAAACCTATCCATTCTGAAGGAAATCAGCCCAGAATGCTCACTGGAAGGACAGATCGTGAAGCTGAGGCTCCAATACTTTAGCCACCTCATGAGAAGAGAAGACTCCCTGGAAAAGACCCTGATGTTGGGAAAGATGGAGGGCACAAGGAGAAGGGGACGACAGAGGACAAGATGGTTGGACAGTGTTATTGAAGCTACCAACATGAGTTTGACCAAGCTGCAGGAAGCAGTGGAAGACAGGAGTGCCTGGCGTGCGCTGGTCCATGAGGTCATGAAGAGTCGGATACGACTAAAAGACTAAACAACAACAACAACAATCCTAGCCTTCTTGGGTGCATGTAATAGAAAAAATAGCCCCGCCACCTTCTGCCTACAGTATCTGCCAACTCCACTGTTGTTACAGCTCCCCAGACCCTTTAGATACAACTATAATCTGCCAAATATAGGAATTGGTCTGACTTTGAAACCATCCCACCCTAGCAGGAGTTTATTCTCAATGGGGCAATAGAAATGAGATGGAGAAATAAAGGTTCAAATCTCGCCAGAGTCCATGGGGACTTTATTGTTCCGGCTATGCAGGTACCAGAAAAGACCTAGCCTATCAAGCTGTCTGAGAATACCCTTATAACTGTAGGACATTCCTAAAGTTTGAATAGTTTATCAGCATTCTTGATAGGAAAGGGACTTGGGTGGAATCTACGCACATATAAAAAATGCTGTGCAAATGTTTTTTTAAAAAAGTTTTGAAAAATATATTGAATTTGCCATAGCTCACCATCGCTATCTTGTGTCACATTTGTATATTGCACTTTACAACACACTCAAAATGTTTTATTTGCAACTGTGTAGCTGAGTCCTTAGAAAGTGGCAATCCACAAGGAGCTACAAATGCCAGCCCTCGTTGGAAATGAGCTGGCATAATTGTGGCTTTGTTTGCAAGCATCTGTGCTGCTGTCACATATCTTCTGAACTGCTCCTCCAAGGCAGCTATAGCCACAGTAATATTTTTGGTTTAAAGACAAATTTCTGGCTAAAATCTTCTCCACATGTTAGGCTGTTTGGACGGTAAGCTACCTACCCCTTGTAGGTTCTTTGTCCACTGTGCTTAGGCCAACATAAATCCAAAGCTGCTTAGTTCATTTCTCCCCCTCGAACTGGGCTGAAGAGAGGAATCCTGGGTAACAGAGCTCAGAAACTCCCAGAGCAACTAAGGAATGGCTACTGGTAGCGACCAATTGCAATTCTCCTTTTTTGGGGGACGGGGGGGGGACTCATACAAAAAGGGGGCATGCCAATAATTAAAATCCCATGCTCCTGGATCAATATGTTTAGTTCTCACAGATATGCAGTAAGGATAAATGAATACAAAATGTAAAGCATTTTGCTTGCAGAAGAGTTACACTGAGAGTGAATCTCCTCAAACATTATTCTAATTGTGGAGGATAAGAACTCTAAGCACCTGAATATCTATAAGCTATAAGGGGTGGTATGAATCCACAAGGATTTCTGACCTGCCTGGAGGCTTTTCCCAAAGATTTGGCTCCATCCTCTCCTACACGCCTGGGTTTTTGGAAACTTGAAATGACCTATTTGTTTTGACTGGCCTTCCCTGAATAACCTGGTGGTGTTTCTTGAATTGAGGTTGGAATACTATGTTATGGAAGATTGACCGTTTTGAAGATTGATTTTGTGGCGGTGAGGGGTGTTGTTTGTTATTTGGTAATGCTGATTTCTTATACTTGCATTTTTATTATCGTAAGCTGCTTTGTACAGGATGTGCCTGGAGAAGAGGCACAGACTTAGTTAAAGTTAAGGTGTAAACTGAAGCTCACTCTTCCCAGGTTTGTTGTGCAACAGAGGCAAATGAGTTTTTCAGAGACGAGACTGCAGACACCTGGTTTACATTAGTACCGTGCAGATGTGGTTCTCCTTTGGGTCAGTTCACATGCAGCTTTGGGCAGCTTTCTTAATCGATTATTCTGACTTATAATTCACTTGCTTAAGGATTTCTGCAAGCAATGAAACTCCAGAATGTACCTTTCCATTTGTAGGTATAGTTCTAGTACTCAAGCTCCTAGGATATGCTCTGCATTAATCAGATGAATAAATCATGCCTATGTATTAAGAAAACATCCCAAAGTTGCCCAAAGCTCCCTATTGAAAGTGTGATAGTGATCATCCAGGCATGTAAGTGCAAAGCAGTGAGAGTTTTCTTGGGGGGGGGGATGGATAAGGACATGCATACCCTCCAACATTTCTCCAATAAAAATAGGGACGTCCCATTCCATAATGATAATTTTTCTATTTAGACTCGACACATCTTACTGGGTTGCCCCAGCCACTCTGGGCAGCTTCCAACTTATATAAAAACATAATAAAACATTAAACATTTTTTTAAAAAAACCTTCCCTATACAGGATTGCCTTCAGATGGCTCGGGGGTCAGATAGCTCCATACCCTCCAACATTTCTCTAATGAAAATAGGAACATCCTAAGGAAAAGTGGGACTGTGCTGTAGAAAACCTTTTACCACCCCATGATCTGAGAGGCATGCCCCATGATATATTGTAGTGTTGCAGAAGATGATGCGCCCCACCCCTCAGCTCAAATGCACCTTCATTGGCACCCCTAAAAGTATTTTCTCCTCCTATCAACAGCTTCTGTTGCTTTTGTAGTCATCCTGGCCTGATACTACTGTATATTCGCATTAGAATGCATGCTGATTTAGAAGGGTTGAGTGTATCCAATAAAAACAAATCAAATTCCCATAGCATTTTTTAAAAAAATACTGCAGATTTCATTGTTCAGAGGTAAGCTCTATGACATTTAAGACTCTGGCATCTCCCACATACTTCTTTCTGAGGCAGGAGGATCACAGGCAGAATGTAGGCTCAGTCCTGATCTTTTAAAGAAATTGCTTCTTAATGGAATTGACTTTCTTATGCATTAATGACTGCTGTTCCTCCTGAAATATAACACGGGTGACAGAGTATTCCTTGTCATTTTTTGCTGCAATATGCAATATCGATTCTAATCTAATGCTGGATCTTTGATCTAGCTAAGTGCAGTGTGAATCCACAGATCTTGACCTGTAGCTCAAACATTTGCTCTTCCTTTTTAAAAAGTATATTATACTGTTGCAAAATGTTATACGCACAAGCTCATTGGCAGGATTCAAGGGGCTTCCCTAAATAGCAACAATTATTACAGATAGTTCACCCAGGTTTTGCACTGGGTTCAAGAAGAGCACTCCAGAGAGAAGGACTAGGGACTGGTTCATCTGTTCTGGTTCTGCAATTTGAGACACTAAACTTCTTCTGAGATCTTAGCAACACAAATGCAAGAGTAACATGGTACAATATTGAGCCATGACGCTTCCGATTGCAGATGGGGGAACCCATGTATGAATGCTCCTGCATTCATATATTTTGCTCACAAAAGTCAATGAGAAGGTTATAGGGTTGCCATAGTTCAAGAAGAAAAAATGCAGACACCCCCAAAGTTGTTGAGCTTTATTAACGAAAACATCCGTGATTTCTTGGTTTACTTGCCGAAGATCCAGGACAAATGGCCACCTTGCAGAAATCCATCCCACCCACCCTCAGAAGTATGGCAGCCCAAGAAGAACATATATCCTTGGCCATAACAGATTCTATGTGCTGGATGTGGTTTTAAAACAAACAAATGAAGGAGAATCAGAATCAGAAGAATCTTTATTTGCATCAACCACCAGCCATAGCAATAAAATACAATGTACTGAAGATAGAGGTAAAAACTTAACTATGCAAAATACATTCTGGAGGTTTACATCAATAATCAAATAATAGATCTTATTCTAATTGCCCCTGCTAATTTATTTATTTTTTGCTGTTTTTGCTGTCACCTGGTTATCTTGATCTGGTAGAAGAAAGGACACAGTAGCAATCGTTGAGCAACCTGTCATATAACTTCACTACTCAAATCTTTATAGTGAGTGCAAGCTAGAAGCACATGAGCTACTGATTCAATACTGCCATCTCAATTTCTGCTGTTTTTCCAGCAGAAATTCTGAAATTGACCCTCAACTACAGCTGAATACAGTATATTTAAAACTGCGTAAGTGAAAGTGCTTCTGTATTTTGAAATTCTATATTTTGTTAAATTTTGCAAATAGGGTACTAACGTATCAAAATGACTAGGTAGATACCATCATACGATGGACAAAATGTCCTTCTTGTGGTCAAATTATTCTGCCGCTCAAAATCATATAGGCGCTGTCTAATTAAATTGTTTGCTTTTCTGAAGCCCAATGTTAATAATTGCCGTGGTGATAAACCAGAAAAGTAAAGTTTTTGGTTGACAATTTTAGTCCAAGCGCTCTCATGACAGTCTTGCGATACTAAGGGTAGTAGAGCGGTGGGATTAAAATTTAGCTGAAGCCAACCATTAAATGTCCTACACCAAATCTGGAATTCAACAGAGGGGCAATTAGCCTCCAAAAACAATGAATACAGGATTTGGAATACAGGATGGAACAGGAAAAAATTGCCTTAGGAACTTAGACTGAACCGTTTCTGTAGATTCAAGGTGAGTACCTGTTCAAATCTGAGCCCCATATAATAACTGTGTTAGGGGTTTGGCTTTTAACATTTCAAGTGCTTATGGTGTGTGATTGGAAACAAAGGAGAACATTTGAATGATTGATTCCAGCAGTCTAAAGTTGCACCATTCAAAGTGAAACTGTACAGCAAATGCCACACAATGTGAATCTGCTGTGTTTTTAGCATGGCTCCTCTTTGGGACACAGCCTCACTGCCATCCAAGCTCACAGCAATCTTTTCTAGTCTCTAGGTTTGGGGACAGAATTACTTCAGCCAAGTGCTTCAGCCAAACTTGTGTTCTAATAGCCCTTCCAGATGCAGCTGGATGTGCCTTCAGCTGGAAGTGAAATGGCAATGGAAACTCTGCTTCCAGACTTCTAACAGTTGGTCTTCAAGTGGACAGTTTCCCTTTCCCCAGCCCCAAAAGTTGAAGAGGGTGATTTTCATTGGGAACATTGTGTGTAGAGAAATGGTTAATATTCTCTTTCCCCTCATTGCACCCCAGATTGTGCTTGTACTTCCCACACACACATTTAAGGGAGGGGAGAAAAAAAGTGATATAAAGGCAACTGTTCGGAAATGGAAACCGAAAGGTGAAAGTGATAGAGATGATTCCTAGAGAGGAGAGACAAACCATAGTGAAAGAAATTGCTAGTAGCTAGAGCAAACTAATTGGTCAGGACAACTGTGTAATAGACCATCTACACCTGGGGAAATTACAGAGCCATTCCATTGAGTTAAGGGGGCGGGGATAAAATTTTCTGAGTTCTAGGTAGGGGAGGAAGGAAACAGATCAGGGAAAACATGATCTCCATGGTATTCATGAGTATTTGTTGTATTTTGGAGATACTCCGAATAAGTGTGGGAATTACACATTTAATACCCAGTCTGGAAGCAAGTTAGGAAATAGAATATTCTGTTCTATATCACACATTACATATTTAGTCTTCAAAAACTGTCTGTATCAAGCAGCTACAGAATCGCACCTCATTTTGATCAGGTGTGCAATCTTCCCAGCAAGAGTTCAGGAGACAACTTCTGCAAATTTGCAGAAGCTAGCTGTGAACAAGACAGATTGCCCAGCATTTGTGATATCATAAAGCCACCTCCCTCTCCTGAACAAAAATTTAATCAGATAAAAGATCAAGGTGTTTAAACTAGGCAGATAGCTTGCCTGAAGCATAAGTGGGGAGACAGGAAGAGGAAACCAGCATTAGATTTGAAAGGAAATAAAGACATGCGTTGTTTGAGGAGTGGAGGATTGGGGGCGGTGAAGGGAAAGTCAAGTTTGCTGTGCATAGGGGGGGGGACACCATCTCGTTTGTATGCACCATTAATTTGTTTATGGCTGTATATAAATGTAGTTCACATGCCTAGCAAAATGACTGCACGAGAGGCTGTACACTCAGCGTTTTAGACCTAATGCAGTGTGCAAACATATATGTGCCTTTGTTAAGAAAATGTGGTCACCCTGCAGCCCTTGTGGATACAGGAAATATTAATTTAAATGTATTTCACCATCTTCATGACAGTGACTAGGGTAAAATGCACAGGAGAGCAAAACCAAACGGTTGTAGCTACTCATAAATATTTATTTATTATAGTTTTAATCTAGTTAGTTGAATAGATACATGCACTCACCATTTGGGGTGTCTAGCAAACTCATGTGAATGCTTGCTTTTACTAAAAATGTTCAGCCTATTGTCCTAATAGCACAGAAGCATGTTCAAAACTCTCACTCTCTCTCTTTGAAACTAGAGCATTTTAATGTTTTTTCCCCCAGATCTTATCACACCTTTCAGGCCTGTATTAAAGTTGGGGTTTTACTTCAACTCACTTTCACATTGCCCAAAGGAATACTCAGTCACATACTTCTGGTGCTGGAGGTGGGTGGGTTAAGTGAGTCCTGCTTCCTCAGTGACCCCAACCCCCCATCCCTAGTTATTGTCCCTTGCTAAGTTACCCTCCGAAGCAGCATTCACAGGAGTCTTCATTTATGGTTTATTATGGTAGCCAGCCATTATGTGATTGTCTCAAATCAGTTCTTCTCGCCCTCACAGAGATGATAAGACTTCCTTCCCTGAGTCCTCTGGTGAGAGTTGGAGACTTAGAGGGTTCCTCCTTCTTTTAATCACTTCACACCATTTGTTGGAGAAGGCAGAAGCAACAAGAGGGTCCCCACTGCTTCTTTCTTGCTGCTTCCGCGAAAGTATTGTAGTAAATGAAATATCCTTCCCCACTCCAAAGTTCCCTGCAATTTACTGAGACCTTGGGTGGAGGGGTCTTTTTGCTGATCATCAGGGGGAAGGGGGATCATCCAGAGGGGAGGAAGGGTGATTGCTATGGCAACAATTGTGGAGCCCTGCATCACAGCCAATGTAAAAACTTAGAATCAGGATGCCAAGGCTGTGTGTTTTAAGTAGCTCTGTAGATTGCAGTGCAAAAACAGACAAGTTTTGTCTGCTCAGCTTCTCTCCGCAATGGAGATGAATAACTGTATGGATGCTTGCTGTCTAGTGAGCAGAAAGAGGAAAAATTACACCCTCTCCTTGGTTCTTTGCATTAGGCCTAAGCAGAATATCTCCTTTATCCCACTCAAGGGTGTTATGTTTCTTTTCTTAGGATGCCATCTGTGTAAGAAAAGATGGCTACTTCTGCATGCCTTCAGTTGTGCAGAATACAAATATGGGTGGAGACTGATAGTGGAAGCGGTTTCAACTCACATTGGCTGTATTCAGAAGCATTTGTTTTTCAGGACACAGAACATGTGTTCAAACCACCACAATTGGAATGTATTGTCTGGTTACCTTCAGCATAAGTGGTAGACTGCCTCAGTCATATTGTGCTTAAAGTGAAACTCAGGTTGACTGCACAAGGATTCAGAGGGTATCAAACATATCTTCAAAATGAAGTACTTTAGTACAAACTACATACAAAACCAGCAGTAGCCCTGATCCAGCCACAGCTATTCCATACATGGCGGACCTGGTGATGTGGGGGATGTAACAGGTTTTTGCATGGTGAAATCCCTGCATGCAGCAATTGGTTGTGTACCAATCCTGTCTTTGAAACGCTACCACTGCCATCAAAGTTGTTGAGCGGTTCAGTGCGCATTTGTGTCTGAGTGGATGTGGCAGCAGCAACGATAATTTATCAGATGTGATAAGAGCTGGGGGAAGTGGACACTCAGACCCACCCATTGCCCTTTGTTCCTCAACAGGGGCTCAGCCCAGTGAAAGGATTTACTCAGAAGCCCTGGCAACATCCTAGGACCACAGTAATGGAATGCAATCCCTCTCGATATTAGGTCAGTCCCACCTCACATGTTATTTACAATGTAAATGAGAGTAGTTAATTGGGGTGTGCTAAATTATTATAGATTATCCTGGTGGTTATGAATATTATAATTGTTTATTGTTCCTGACTAAATGTGTTGTTTTTTTTAAAAAAAATCTAAAATGGAATTGTATTTTTAAAAAGCTTCTAAACTGCTGCAATCCAGTCTGTCACCTGACCAGTGTTGTGAGTTGCTTCTGTTCCCCCATTCGTCAACATTTGTAATCAATACAAGTGTCTTGTTTATATTTCAGCCATTATCCTTCAGGAGGGGCAGGCTAGGCAGGAGGATGCACCATTTCGTACTTAGGAAACATTCCCCTGACTTTATCTTGATGCTGATGGGAAATAAAAGTAAGTAAGGACACAAGATGAGAGCCTTGGTTTATGTCTTGCTACACCGAGTGTTTGAAATCCGCACACCCTGCCCACTTAAAGGGCATGGCATGACGAACTGACCGGCTTATTAATAAGCAACTCACAGAGAGGCAAGTGCATAGCCAATCTTTTTAAGCTGCTGATACAAAATGTGCATCTAGTAGCAGTGTCATTCACTTGGGAAACCCTTCCTCCATCTATTATTAAGAGGATGGAAGCAATCTTGCTGATGTCTGTGTGTATGTTCACAGCTGTCTGGAAATTGGAGGGCATGCAAACCGCAGAAGAAACATCATCTCAACTAGCTGTGGGTTGAATAGCAGCGAGTCACTATTTATCCCTGTCAGCTACAGGCCCTATTAACTATTTTTAATGAATTACCACTGCTTTTACTTTTGCCATCAGCCGTGACCTTCACCATTTAGAAACACACGGTCTCTCGTAAACGATAGTCCACAACAGAGAAACCTGAGAAGGATTCTATCACGGCTCAAACTACAATATCTATCACTAAAACAAACTGCTCATTCTAGCTGAAGAGACACTCTTATATATCATGGAACCAGCCTTCCATATTTTGAAATTTACTACCCTGCGTTGGCTGGCTTCTCCCCCGCCCCTTCTCTCTCTCTCTCTCTCTCTCTCTCTCTCTTAAGGAGGCCAAGCAACCTTGTTCACTTAATACTTTTGATAAACTTCTACTGACAAGGAGCTTGATTAATGATGGTTAAAAGAATTGAATCAAGAGTCGGAAAGACAGGGCCAAAAAAATCAGACTGCTAGGCTGATGGAAACGAGCGTCTCTACAGAAATATATGATGGACCCTCCTTTTTGCCATGCCAAGTAATTACTCGCACAGGCCTGTTGTAATAATTCCTATTACAGCCAAAACGGAAAAGTCAGTAACTCACAGCCCTGGGACAAGGTGAAGGCAAGGCCAGAGTAGCACAGATCAATATTTCATTTACTCACTGAGGTTAGCTTCTATCCCTGTATCAAATTCTCTTACAGAAAGCCATGAAAGAAATGAGGTTTGCTGGAAAACACCCAATACTGGACCCTCATTTCCTTGGGGGTGCTCATAGACTAAGCAGAGCAACAAAACCTTTCAGCAGAACAATATGCACTCAAGGTCACTCATTATTCGCTCCTGTTGGAAAATAAAGTGCCATTAGCCTGATATGAGTAATGTACATCAATCAGCTTCAGACCAGCAAAAGTATGTTTTCAGCTTGCTATTGCTGCTGAAAATGAATGAGCCGTGTTAACACTTTCTGAGCAGTTTGACAACTGTGAAATATTTTTACCCCTGGCATTATCATTCCTTTCAAAGTGGTTTCATTATCATCTCATCATTTTACAATCAAAACAGAACATTTGCAGTTTTTAGATTTGCTTCCCCCTATTCCCTCTGCCTTCAATATATGTTAAAAGCAATCCACTATTATTGTTTCTGTGCCCCCATTATTGGTCTAAAATAGCTAGGTAGATACTTTAGCATTGAATCTACATTGTGATGCTCCCTTGCACAGCTTCTGATGAGCGAAGCAAGGCGAAAACTTGTACGTAGAAGCCAAATATATTATTATTTATTGAAATATAGATCAATACCTTTTAATTTTACTGATTTACAGTAGAGACAGTTTTGGTCAACGACAACAAAACTTTACCCACACAATAGCTATGTTTTTAAAAGGCAAACCATAGGTCTTGCTATTGTATAAACAGCACCTGGTAACCTCATTAATGGTCATAAAATTCATTAGAGAACAGCAGAAAACTGCACAAGTTAAGAGTTTTTATAGCAACTCTATTAGTCCCTGTCATAGCTGTCAACTTTTTCCTTTTCTTGCAAGGAATCCTATTTGGAATGAGGGAATTTCCCTTAAAAAAAGGGAAACGTTGACAGCTATGGTCCCTGTTCATACAATACAATATTTTTGTGTATGTTGAAGCAGTGTGCAGAAACAATGCAAAATTTAGAACGAACTTTTTTTTTTAATGAGAAGCAGATAATGAGCCACAATTCCTGCTGAATTTCTGTTTTTCTAGCAACAAACCTGTTTTTCTAGCAACAAAGGTAGAAGGGGCTGCAGCAGTCTAGGGTCTCTCTGTACATAAGGTCATAAAATGAGCCCTGGTGGATCACGCCCTAGGCCCATCTAATTCAACACCCTGTTCTCATAGGGAAGCCCAGAAGCAGCACTCTTTTCCTGTGATTCCCTGGAACTGGAATTCAGAGGCACACCCTTACACACCCTATTGAGGAAATGCAGGGTTCGACGTGATACAGCAATCCAGTCTAATCGATAGCTGCCACTTTCCAATTCAAAAAGGGCTCAGTTGCCTTTATCTAGCGAAGCTGTGGTGTGGCTTCTTACAACACCTGCGCAGAGAAACCATACCTGAATAATGGTTCCCTGCCACACCTTTATCTAACCCTGATCTGATAAAGCACACACCCCTCTCTCCTGCAGCCCTCATCAGAAGGAAGGGAGGGTGTTTGTATATGAATGTCTCTTCAGTCTCATCAAAAGAGGACATTTGGGTTTGATGACAAAGCTTTTGATAAGCTAGCAAGTTTTCACAATGGGTTTTAGGTGAGCCTCTCTAATGGTGTGTAGTCTATGCTGCCCACTGCTTCACTTTCAGTGGAATGCATATCTAGACTTTTCACCCAACAGCCTTTTCTGGTCAAAGCAATGTGGTGCAGATAGACCAGAGATCACTTGAATATGCACTCATTGATACTTATCTGATATACTCTACAGACCTTGAAAGTGCAAGGGAGCCTTTTCATGTGCAGTTACTTTACAGGATCTTAGCAGGACGTTGCCCTCAAATATATGTTATCTGTGCACCCTCTGAATACTATTCTTCTCTGTTTCAGCTCCAGGTTGAAGAGAAACAAGCTGGTCAGGGCTCCCCACCATATATCTTTTTTCTTAAGTAGAAATTTCCTGCATATCTTAAATAATATTATGTGAACACTTTAATTACTGATACAGAAATTTAATTAAGTGTGTGGCCCCCGGGTTCTGTGTTGCAGTACTCTTGTGGCCCACTTGGTCTGAGAGGTTGGGCCACCGTGCCATACAGGATCCTGGAAGGGAGTGGTTCTGACTCAGTGGTTACATAGATGCTAAGTTACGTCTTGGTATATTGTTACCTCTGTTTACCTCTAGTATCTAGTCTCTAGTGTCCACCAGACCAAACACTGTCCATTGGCCATGTATCGTGGCTCATATAGTGATTGAGACAAAACCTGTTTGAGAATACAGTGGTACCTCGGTTTTTGAGCGTCTCAGAAGCCGAACGTTCGGAACCCAAATGCCAAAAACCTGGAAGTAATTGCTTCCGCTTTCGAACGCGCCTCAGAAGTTGAACAGTCTCTGAGGCACGTTTTTCATTTTTTCCCATTGACTTTGCAGCCAGCCCATTGATCCTTGGTTTTTGAACGTTTCGGAAGTTGAACTTTCTTCCCAAATGGATTATGCTCAAAAACCGAGGTTCCGCTGTACTGAGATTTTTTCTACCAAGAATATCAACTATTTTCTATATAAGTCAAATGCTATCTCAGATTAATGCTTTTATAAACATGATGGAAACATCTAAGTTTAATATTAATAAACACAACTCAATTCCTTTGCTTTTATGACTTTGATAACTCTATTGTGAGGACAGTGTGAAGCCACACATAACTACTCTGACAAACATCCCATTGAATTTAGCAGACCTTAGTAAGTGGGCACAGGATTGCACAGCCAATGCTTGTATCTCAATCCTACTATAAAAAGATCAGTTAGCCATATGCAGTCATCCACAGAAAGACATTCTGCAGTGGTTACAAATTGACTTTTTATGGAGAAAATAAGACTATTCCTAACCTATGGCACTGATATTATATTTTGTTAATATTTTATGAAATAAAAGTCCTCCCATTAGAGGTGGCAAATGGCTTTATAATTATAGCACTTTGCAGAGCAGAATGACTTTCCCATTTCATGGAAAAAGGACAAAATGTAATTTCATTATCAGCCAGCCAGTGTCGTTCCATATTTCTAAAGGCCCCAGAGATTGCCATTCACAGTCCTTGCCCCACTCCTTCACCAAATATTAGTACAATTATTTTAAAAGTAAATTATTGCACCTGTTTTAGCTGTACACATAGTTAATTAAATAGTTTTATTTACAAATTTCATTTTGAAAAGAAAATTTAGCATTTCCAAGCAGCATATTTACAAACCTTAGTGGTGGATGCGTGTAACAGAGCCCCAGCGCATGCATTAAACACACACACACACGCACTGGCGGAGGAATGGGGGGAGCGCACTGCTCCCGGCACCATCGGGGAGGGGGGTACCATCATGGCTGCCCCCCTAGACTCACGCCGCAGACCCCCCCGTGTCGGGCGCCACGCCCCCAGTGCACACGCCCCCATGGTCGGTGTGCCAGGCCCCCGCGGGTTATGTGCCATGCCCCCGGGACACATGCCACGCCCCTGGGAGACGTGCCAACCCCGCCCTCACCTGCTCTCTGCCCCTGGTGCTGGAGCATGCAGCTTCACCACAACACACACGCAGGGGGCAAAAATGTAGAAGTGACAGTGGAGCAAGGGGGTAGTTAACCATTTCCATACAATTATTCCATTTCAAAATCTCACCCCACTGCCACTGCATCCTTCCATGGTGTTCCAAATATGTGTCTGCAAGGCCAAATACGTTTCAGAGCTTCTGGGGCTGGAGAGAAGTGGCATGGGGTGGAGATGGGCCACTGGCTTGATCCAGCAGGCTTTTCTTATGTTTCCTGCTGAACCTAGGGGGAGCGATGGGGCAGCTGTGACCCTCCAGATTCTGTTGGATTCCCAACTCCCATCAGTCCCAGCCAGCATGGTCAATAGTCAGGGATGATGGGAGTTGCATCAATTTTGTTGGACTGGTCATGTTGTACGGATGCCTGATTATTGTCTTCCAAAGCAACTACTCTATTCCGAACTTAAAAATGGAAAGCGTAATGCTGGTGGTCAACAAAAGAGGTTTAAAGACCCCCTCAAGGCAAATCTAAAAAAAATGTAGTATAAACACTGACAACTGGGAAACACTGACCTACAAGTGCTCCAATTGGAGAACAGCCTTTACCAAAGCTGTCATGGGTTTTGAAGATGCTCAAACTCAGGACAAAAGGGAGAAACGTGCTAAGAGAAGGCACGTTTGGCAAACCCTCACCATGATCAACTCCTGCCCGGAAACCTATGTCCCCACTGGGAAGGACGTGTGGATCCAGAATTGACCTCCACAGTCACTTACAGACTCACTGTTCAAACCATGTTTAGGGAAGACAATCTTACTCGGCTATGAGTGATCGCCAAAGAAGAAGACCCCAACAGCTTCTGTATGACCACAACTTCCCCGTCCCTGTTCTAGGACCTCCTGCCAGTGGTGGGTGGAAGGCAAGGCAACATTTGTGGGCAGAGCAACCACTTTCAATATTTTCTTTCTTCAGTAGCCTGCACTACAGCAATGCAGTGTCGTTTCCACCCACCCATATCTCCCCATCCTCTATCCAGACAATCAAGAGGTATTAACACAGATCAAGGATGCATTCCAAATATGTAAAAGCATTTGTGGAGCATGAAGAGCAGCCTGATGCGGGAGGCAGGGATGTCCTGGGGAGATTCCTGAGAACCAGATAAAGAGCCCACCCAAGTATTACGACAATAAAACAACAAAAGGAGATGATAAAAGAGAATAGGAGATAGAGCATGGATTTCTTTTCTTTTCTTTTCTTAGTCTTTTGATGAAACATCAACTCCTTTCAGAACAAATAAAGTCTTCACCAACTAGCAGAATGCAACAAGAGAGAAGGTAGCTTGGCACCATTGTGTTTCACAGTTTGGGCATGGCAACTGAGAAGGCAGCCTTCACTTTCACCCCAGTGAGAAAGAGCATCTCCCATACACTGGGCACAGAAAAAGGCCTTTCCCCAAGATCTGAGGCAGGCTGGTATGGGAGAACGCAGCCCTTTAGGTATCCTGCCCCCAAGCCATTTAGTGCTTTAAAGATCATAACCAAATCATAATTGAAGCAAGGTCACATCCACACCAAACATTTAAAGCACATTTGTTGTTGTTTAGTTGTTTAGTCATGTCCGACCAGGGACGCGGACTTAGAAAAAATATTGGGGGGGCCCGGGAAAGCTCATGAATAATAAATAAGCTCATGAATATGCAAATAAAGTGGCTCCGGCCCTAAATAGGGCAAGCCACGCCCCCCAGCCAGCCGATTGGCTGGCTGGGAGGTGTGGCCAGTCGGGATTCCCCTGTTCTCGCGGGATTTCCGGCAGTGCCTCCGATTAGGGCGCGCGGCTGGCTGGCTGGCGAAGGAGCAGGTGAGGAGGAGGCGGGGGACGGCGGCGGCGCTCTGCTGAAAGGGCGCCCGCCCGAGATTATTGGGGGGGCTGAGCCCCCCCAAAAATTTTTTTGAGGGGGCTCGAGCCCCCTCAAGCCCCATGGAGTCGGCGCCTATGTGTCCGACTCTTCATGACCCCATGGACCAGAGCATGCCAGGCACTCCTGTCTTCCACTGCCTCCCACAGTTTAGTCAAACTCATGCTGGTAACTTCGAGAACACTGTTCAGCCATCTCGTCTTCTGCCATCCCCTTCTCCTTGTGCCTGCCATCTTTCCCAACATCAGAGTCTTTTCCAGGGAGTCTTCTCTTCTCATGAGGTGGCCAAAGTATTGGAGCCTCAGCACATAGTTTTCCCCAAAGAATTCTAAGGGCTGTGGTTTACCCTCCAGAGAGCTACAATACTTGGCACCGCGACTAAACTACAGTTCCCAGGATTCTCCAGGGGAAGCTCTATGCTTTCAATGTATGGTGTGAATGTGACCCATGTGGTGCACTGACACTGGGATCCTGTTACTTGTGGCACGCTTACTTTGGCATGTCCTGCTCTTTGGTCTGCTGTTTGTATGATGAGCAGATTGGCTTGAAGTGGGGACATTAGCAAGCAGTCCTTTCACTCAACCTCCTGCAACTTTTTGTTGGCTCTAATTTTTAGGATGAGACAGTGTCATGCTTTGGACAAATCTGAATCGCTCAGAAAGAGCAGTTTACACCTTTGATAAAAGTATATGCGGCGGGAAAGAAGACTATTTTGGAAGCAAAGCAAACGCCTTTAGAGAGCTGGAAATCAGTTAAAGTTGAGAGAGGTCCTACATGTTAAAGGGTTACATCCTTTATAACTCTAGTTCACACTGTCATGGGGTCTGTATTGATTAAACCAAACAATGCCTATTGGTGACTTTGCCAAAATATGGCAGAAATATACCAGCCTTTCGTGTTGCCTCCTCCTGCCTGAATCAAAATCTCACTTTCTGAAACTTCACCCATGCATAAAAATTGCAATTGCATGGCAGAGATGAGAAGCCACACTGGCAAAACAGCTGCGAGGATAAGAAAGTATCAGATAACAGTGAGCTTAAGGCAGAACAGAATCCTTTATTTTAGCATCCTACCTTACTACCTCCCTTGAAGCTACAGGCTGCAAGTCTTGAGCTGCTTATCTTGCTCCGAGTTACCGGTAAGTTGTCTGAGGACTGTGTCCCAGGAAGGCTAATTTATTTATTCATTTGACAATAAATGAATTGCCCTTTTCCATAATCCACCTTCCTCTGCCACACCCAGCTGCATTTTGTATAGGCACAGGGGCATTGTGTTTGTTTGTTTTTCAATTTTTTTATTGGTTTTCACATTTATCACAGAAAAAAGAAACAAGAAAAAAGAAAAACATTACAATACATAAAAACAAAGAAAAAGACATAAAAAAGAATTATTACTTCCAAACCCTAATTTCATTACGTTGATAACTGACTTCCTCAAATCCCCTCTAACTGAATTTCATTATATCACCTGTTTAGCAGTTCTCCAAATTCATATTTCTAATAGTATTAACTTCTTTCATTTACTAACCTTTTCTCCTTTATTAATATTCTAATCCTTAATAATTATTAACAACATATTCTTGTTCTACCCCTAAGCCTATTTATTACTTCCAAGAAATTTCTCTTTATCTTATATTACAATATTTAGCTAAATATTTTTTAAATTTCTTCCAGTCCTCTTGTGTCTCCTCTTCTTTCTGGTTGCAGATTCTTCTAGTCAGGTCGGCCGGCTCCAAAAGGTCCATCATCTTCACCTGCCATTCTTCTATTGTTGGTATCTCTTGCGATTTCCAGTTTTTGGCTAATAAAAGTCTTGCTGCTGTAGTGGCATACAAAAACAGTCTAACATCTTTTTTGGGCAATTCCAGTCCTATTATTCCAAGTAGAAAAGCTTCTGGTTTTTTAATAAATGTATTTTTCAACAATTTTTTCAGCTCATTATATATCTTTTCCCATAAGTCTTTCACCTTAGGACACGTCCACCACCTATGATAGAAAGTACCTTCTTTTTCTTTGCATTTCCAACATAGATTATCATTTGTATGATAAATCTTTGCTTATTTCACTGGGGTTAAGTACCGTCTATATATCATTTTCATAATATTTTCTTTTAATACAGTACATGCAGAAAACCCTTTCTTCCACAGCCTTTCCCAATCTTCCAACATTATATTGTGTCCAACATCTCTTGCCCAATCACTCATCACAGATTTAACTTGTTCATCCTTTGTATGCCATTCTAACAACAAATTATACATTTTAGAGAGATTTTTAACATTAGTGTCTAACAATTCTGTTTCCAATTTGGATTTTTCTGTTGCAAAACCATTTTTCTTATCAAGTTTATACAATTCATGAATCTGATAGTATTGTAACCATCCATCCAATTTATCTTTGAGGCCCCGGGGCATTGTTAAGGGAGTGGTCCAGGGGGGCTCAGCCCTGGGTATTTGCATCAGATCCCAGATCTCCTGGCCCTTTCCCTCCCCCACTTTTAAACTTTACTTACCATGTAGCTGCCTGTGCTGCAAAGCTCAATGCTGGTGAGATTCCCCAGCTACCTACCATCTTCATTTGCCCAGAGGCATTCATACATATATATTAGGATGTGTAAATTTTGTGCAAATTTGTGTCCAAGGGCCCTGGGCCCTGAAACCTTTCATTACCTAGAGTTGCCCCCACTTTGCATTCTGCATATTTATGTGTTAGCTGATATGCACATGTCTGCTGGTTCAGTTGCAGACCTATGCAACACTCTTCTAATATTATTATTATTCATCATTAATTTACTAATCACTTTCTCCACACAATCATCTCAAGGTGTTGTACAATAAAAAGCAGCAAAGATCTTTTTAAAAAGCCGATAGATGTATTGTGCGGGTTGTTCTGCAGGGGGATGGAAATGGCAAGGCTATATTAGTTTATTTCCCTTCTATCATGCCCTTCTTGGAACTAAGGTGGTGAACATGCAGTTCCCATGCAGTTTCCCATCTGGGTACTGACCAGACTCCAGCCTGCTTAACTTCAGCCATGATATAGAAGTGGGCTTTGTAGCATTATGATCCAGAGACATGTTTTCCCCTGAGCACATTACAATCTCCTCACATCAACAGCCTCCCCTGCCACAATCCTCTTATCTACTTCAGTGAGTTTTTCAATGAGAAACTCCTGTCTCCAACCAACAGCATGCTTTTTTACCTCACTAGCCTTAGTCCAGAGTTTCTTGAGTCAAGTAGTACAGCTGCTCCTGAATTTGCCAACTCCCTCCCACACCAGTACAGTGGTGCCTCGCAAGACGAAAAGAATCCGTTCCGCGAGTCTCTTCGTCTTGCGGTTTTTTCGTCTTGCGAAGCAAGCCCATTAGCGGATTAGCGGATTAGCGCTATTAGCGGATTAGGGGGCTTAGCGGATCAGCTGATAAGCGGTTTAGCAGCTTAGCGGATCAGCTGATAAGCGGCTTAGCGGCTTGGGGAAAAGGGGGGAGGGAAAAACCCCCGCAGGAACTCGTAAGACATTTTCGTCTTGCGAAGCAAGCCCATAGGAAATTCGTTTTGCAAAGCACCTCCAAAACGGAAAACCCTTTCGTCTAGTGGGTTTTCCGTCTTGCGAGGCATTCGTCTTGCGGGGCACCACTGTATGTAATGTCACCCATGAGAGCAGATGCTGTTGATCATCTTTAGGTGGGTAGGAGGAAGAGGAGGAGAGGCAATGGACATTGCTTTGGAAGCATGGACTGAGTTTCTTCACATGACCATCGTTCACTGAAGCAAATGGATCCGCTCCTGTGGTCAGAGGCACAGACTTCTCCGGTTAATGAGCAATTACTTACATATTGTTCAAGTCCTTATGCTGAAGTTTACAGCAAAAGTTAGACCTCAGACAAGTTAGTCCACACTCATAAAATCTATTTTTTAGGAGATAAGAAACTTCAAATCTCTGCAGCCTATATTACTTTCAGGCTAAAGTCCTCCCTTAATTAAATGTCCTGAAATTGCTACCACAACTTGATGATACCTACTCACTTTTCAATTTCCCAACCAGTGAAATCTTTGATCATCTGTGCTGCAAGGATACAGAGATACGGGTTACAACGGGGGGGGGGGAGCCTCTAGAAGGTAAATTAGAATTAACAGTGGAAAACAGCTTATTTATGTGACAAGAAGTAGGATCATTGCAAGAACAGAAAGGCAAAATATCAATTATCTTGGCCTGCTGCTCCCAGTCTGGCCGCTTAATTAATTCCATTTAAATTATCATTACTCATAAGTGACTCTTCCTTTTGACTATTAATCTTCAGTTACATTTTTAAACATAGACATAACTGCATTGCTTTCCCTTTTCCCCCATTTCATAATGTGATTGTTTGCCTTTCTTGTGTTGTTGGGATAATAAATTAAAAAATAAATAAATTGTCCAGTAGCACCTTAGAGACCAACTAAGTTTGTTCTGGGTATAAGCTTTCGTGAGCGTGCACAAACTATCCCTTGCCTGGTGCAAGCACATTGAACACACAGTAGCTTGTTTGTTCCCGTTTTCTACTTATGACACCCCCCACAATGCAGGTGAAGCTGTTTACTAAAAGGATTTATGGCACCTGTGCAATTTGCAACTCGTGTGAGATAACAACTGCTGCTGGATAAACAGACAAGTGGCAAAGTGCCTAATCCTACTGCTACCATCTGACCCACGAGTCTCGCCCTTGTGACACTACCACCACCACTCTGTATCTGCTGAATGTAATCCAGAGTAGTAATTTATGGGTAAAAGCTCTTTGAGTCAGCCAGAGCCTCCTTTGAAAATTTCACTGCAGGATCCCTTACACAAGCTGCTTTTCGTCTAGCAAAGAGCTTGCCTCTTCAGCAGTGGGAGCTGCCACAGAAAAATAAGATAAAACCCTGGTTGCAGCCGGAACTCAGTTCTGGCACCTCTCAGATGGGAGCCATTGCCATTTTAAGAGAATGAGGGAGGTGAGTTCCGACACCTCTTTTTCTTGGAAAATAGCAATGTGTGGTACCATTATTTGTGTAAAAATTGTATACAGAAATATATGTTGTAACCACAGGCGGTGCCAGGGGGGGGGATGGCAAGCGCCCACCCCCAAAACAAGGACCCCTCACTCCCATTTCTGAACTCCTATCATTAACACCTGCTGTTATTTATTTTTTTCTTGCCCACTTAGAAATTTGCTTTTTCCCTTCTGTGCCCATCCCCCCCCCCAATTCTTCTGGTGCTACCACTGATTGCAGCCATTTAAAATTTCTCCAGGTAGTCCTTACTCAAATATTTTTTTAAAATGGAAAGTTCCTAGGTTGGAGTCACAATAAAGTATGTGAAAAAGCTTGTAGCTTCTTTAGCCTGTTTCGGAACATCAATTTTAAATGTTGAATTAAGTCTCTTCAGTGTTGGAGGGGATTGCGTTTGTGTGTTTGTGAGGGTGTTTTATGCCATTGTATCCTACATCTTAAAAGGCTGCTTGTGCATTCATTCCGCACAAGGCTAATATGTTTTCAGGAAGTAAAGTACATGGCCAAGGTCACAAACTTGCTCTTTATAAGCACTTACCAATAGCTTGTCTTGAACAATACATTTGTCAGGAAAACAAGCAAAGCTCTCATGCCTAGCCAGCAATGCCACCTGCATGTGGCTGGGGTTTTTTAACCCTTGCAAGTCAGGGACTTCTGTCTCCTCACTCATGTTTAAGCTGTGAATATAGGCTGCGTTTTAAACACACCTATTTGACAGTACATGTTGCTAGAATAAAACGGAACTTACTAAACCCAGATGTTTAGGATGGGGTGCTGGTGGTTACTCTCTGTTCTTGCTATATCAGGAGTGTTTCTGCACCCAAATGGTCACTTTACGAGTCATCTACATGCAAACTGCACACAAAGGATATAATTCTACAATCAAGCTAAGGACAATTGTGCTCCAGCTGTGCCTGTCAAAGTTGTTTGCTGTGTATTAATCAAGCAACAATTCAAAGGAAGAATTTTGTTTGTTTGTTTAAAGTAAGCCCATTTTTTAAATGTTCAGCACTGGTGTACCAAATGGGTTGCTTATGTTTCCAGATAGCAAGGAATATTTGCATTTTAACCTGCTAAACACGAAGTAGTTTTGTATTCTTTTGCAACATAAATGTTGTTGTTTTGTCTTCCTTTGTCTTATCAAATGCTGCTCATATGATGGTGTCAGCCAGTTAGAACTTGCCTGTTGTACAGTGGTTAGGATATTTGGACCCTGCCAGATTAAAAGCCTCTCCGAGTTTTATCTCAAACTCAGATCCAGCATCACTAAGGCAAACAACCATTCTCAGACAATGGACTGGGGTGTGTGCCACCTTGACTGGAAGCTGGACAACTCTTCACTGCCAGTTAGGCAGAAATGAAGGAAGATGTTCACTCTGTCACTGGAGAGAAAAGGGAGGAAAGCCTCCAGATAACCTTTAACTGCCAAAGTAGGAAACAAAAGCCACAACAAAATGGTTTGTGTTATTCAACAATCGTAGCATGAATGCTGCCCTGCTGGAGTGGCATAGTAAGAGAGTACTTGGCCTCTAAACATTTGTGGTCAACCTTCAGATGTTGCTAAACTACATGTCCCATCATCCCTGTTCATTGGCCATGGTTGCTGGGGCTAATGGGAGTTGTAGTTTAGCAACATCTGGAGGACCAAAGGGTTCCTACTCCTGCTTCGATGGTCTCTCTCTCTGTGTGTGTGTGTGTGTGTGTGTGTTTTGTGTGTGATGGATTTTAACAACTGGGGTGGCAGTCAGCATTTCTAGTGATGTTACACTGTCCTCACATAATCTCACAGCACTTGCTGTTATTTACTCAACTTGTTTGTATTTTATTTTTAAAAATCACATATACAACACCTTTCTGCAAATAACAGTCACAATAAAAATGCAAAACCTTGTAAAATACAAACCTCACAAAATGCAAACAATACAAGTTCAAAGGAGCAGCAGGGTAACAGAGCACACTAATGGACAAAAAACAGTATAAGTAAGTCAGACATCAGAAAGCCAACTCCACAAAGCAAATGCAATTGTCTCCCAACCAAAAAAATGCAGCAAATTTAAACTGGCTGACAGGTTAATTGCTAACAGTCAGGAGATACAGGACAGTGGTTTTCAAACCGTGTGCTGTGGCGCCCTGGGGCACTTGGAATGATGCTCAAGTTTTCAATGGGAGCTGCAGAAAGAATATAGTTGCGTCAAGGGAGCCGTGGACTCAGAAAGGCTGAAAACCTCTGACCTAGACAAGGAAAGGCACGGGATCAATCTCATTTGGAAGGGAGATCCACAACTGGGGATCCACAGAAAAAGCCCCATCTCATGTCCTGACCTTCCTAAGAAGATAATGGAGTAAGACAATGACCAGAACTTGACTAAAGCCCTTTATGCCTCCAGGCTGAGACGGTGCCTCCCAGGTGCCACCCCTTCCTAGGTAAGTGGCAGCCCTTAAATTAGCAGCAGACCCTCTGAAATTGGCACCTAACACTCCTCTCGTCTCACTTCAGTTGTGTTATAGAGAGGTCACATGGGTATGTACATCCATGCTGTGGAGAGGGTTGGCTCCCTAGTGGGTACAAGCTCTGAGGGAAGCTCTAGTTGGTCTCTAAGGTGCTACTAGAAGGTTTTTTTTATTTTATTTATTATATTTTATCTTGGTTTGACCTGACTTAGTATAAGGTAGCTTCCTATGTTTTGCTTCCACTCCTGCACATATCCCTCATCATGCATTACACACTAACATGCTTGCCTTCCCTTGTAGCCATGGAGGTGTGATATCTGGAGACATTTGATTCAGAATTGTAATGCACCACAGGGAAGTTGCACTGTACTGTACTCTTAATTACTTGAATTACTAGTGGGGAAAGGAGGGGGAGAGAAAGAAATGGAAGAGATGAGAAGCTAAGAGGTAAAAAAAGGTAAAGGTAAAGGACTCCTGGATGGTTAAATCCAGTCAAAGGTGACTATGGGGTTGCGATGCTCATCTCGCTTTCAGGCTGAGGGAGCTGGCGTTTGTCCGCAGACAGTTTTCTGGGTCATTTGGCCAACATGACCAAACTGCTTCTGGCACAATGGAGCACCATGATGGAAGCGAGAGTGCATGGAAGCGCTTGGAACAGATGATACTGAGTTTCACCGCAACCTGAGGCTTGTGGGGGGCAGGATTGTAGACGAATGTCTCAGAGCAATTGAGTGCAAATTTTTGGATGGTTGGTACACATTGGAACCCTAGATAGCAAGATGAACATTCCAGAAAATCTATACGTTGCAGGGATTCGGAGGCAGGCAAGCCTTTGTAGGTTACCTGGGATTTCTGCACAGGGCAATTTCCAAGTTCCATTCCTTAGACCCCCTCCTGGAGAAAACAACAAACACAGAAAGGAGGCACAAAAACAGTATAGAAGGCACATGGAAATGAGCTATCTGGGGCTGAAGCTAATGTGCCCTTGTTGAGCTCCCATGAAGCTTAAACTGCCTGAATCAATTTGAGGCATCCTAGGTGAGCAGAGGACTCATGGACAGGTAACTAGCTTGGAACAGCCAGGTGGAAGAGACGAATGTGTCATGCTGGGAACAAACACTCAAAGGCTTTGTTCTCCAAGGGGAGAGGTTGCATGAGCCAAAATGGGTCGTCAGTATTACTTGATTCTCTTGCTCTCATTTTGAAAAGATACCATATTCTGCAATAAAATAAAATAAAATACTATACTGTTCTGTACTGAAATGTTTAAACGTATATTTGATTGTCCTGGGAACTTCCCACCACACTTGCCACCCTCTCCTGCCGCACCAGTGTGGCATGCCACCCCGTTTGAGAACCACTGCCTTAAGGAATATGGTAAAGGCCTAGAGAGGCATGGTTTGCCACCACAGGATAGTGAGGGCAGTCTTAGGAAGAAAAATATCAGGGGGCTGGTGAAGTTCCATATGCAAATAGAGGTAAAGGGTCCTACCCTGAAGGAATTGTAGTGACTATTAATTAGGTTTCTGGTAGACATGGTGCTTAGTGATGAGACTTGGGCATTCCCATCCCCTTGGAGCTCTTGTTCCTACTGGGCACACAGATCAAGGAAAGCTAGTTCACGCCTCTGTTGTGCTTGTGAAAACATACACACATGCCCGTTGCACAGTCACCTGTAGGGCAAAGATGAAGGAGCCAAGGAATTAGGAGCCTGCTCAAGGTACCAGCTAGACTGGACACTTGGGTAGCCATTCCTAATGGGCCTCTTCACTTTAAAAAAGGGACAACAGTACAGTGGTGCCTCGCAAGACAAAATTAATTCGTTCTGCAAGTTTTGTCGTCTTGTGATTTTTTTCGTCTTGCAAAACACGGTGTTGGAAAAGTTTTGGAAAAGCTTCAAAAATCACCAAAGTCTTTAAAAACCTCAAAAAAGGCTACCACACCGCGTTCTATGAGTTGCTCCTTGAAGTCAAGTCGCAACTGTATTAACGGTGTTAAGAAAAAGGAAACAAACTTGCAAGACGTTTCCGTCTTGCGAAGCAAGCCCATAGGGAAAATCGTCTTGCGAAGCAGCTCAAAAAACAAAAAACCCTTTCGTCTAGCGAGTTTTTTGTCTTGCGAGGCATTCGTCTTGCGAGGTACCACTGTAACAATTTCCCAGCAACAACAGGTATGGCTCAGGTTTCTAATATGTTAGTGAGGGAGGTGGGAACAGTTTGACCCATCATAGCAACTGCGGGGGGGGGGCAGGATTGTGTGAATTAAAGCAATGACCTGCAAAGTCCTGCAGTGGTCTGCCTTTTAGGGTTGCCATGTCTCCTCTTTTTCCAGGACACATTCTCTTTTTCAGGGGTAAGATTTCTTTCTGGGTGGATTTTTAAAATTTGTCAAAATGCCTCTGGCTATGCTTTCTGGATGAGACATAGACATAACTGGTGGTTGAAGACTTGCTTTCCTCTTCTCTTCTCCTGCCCCCCTCAGCAATATATCATAGCTTCTATAGCCTACATATAGTAGGGTTATTTAGCATTCTCTTTTTTGCTCTTCAAAATATGGCAACGCTGCCTTTTATAGATGGCCCTTTTGGCAACAATGGGTGGGACACAGTTCATTGGGAGGGATAGACGCCCAGTGTCATTGAGCAGCTCCATTTTGTATCAATGATACTTGCACAGGGGAACTCCCTGATCAATTGTGCCTGTTGTATGGAAACTTTTGTAAAGCTGATAACAAAAAAAAAACCAAAAACAAAACAAAGGATTTGAGCTGTGTCCAAATATGATGGGAATAAACTGCACCGCTAACGTTCACTTCAGCTCTACCGAAAATGAAGATATGCAGTGGCAGACAATATAATTAGAAATCCTCTAGACCAAAGTAATATTTTCCTTGGAAGTAAATATTATCAAAGGAAGAAAAATAGGACTTGCATATATTTGGTGGTGGCTGCCAGCAAAAAGGTTTTGAGCGTTGCTGGAGAAAGCAATAATTGTGCATAACTAAACGTGCTATGGCCACATAAAAGGAATAAGAAAGCATTTTTAAAAGCATATGAATCCTAAATTTCCCTATGAAGTGAATTCAAAATACAAATAGAATATATAGTGTTTTGCTTGCACTGTAATTTGTCAACTGTTGAGAAAATTGGCATGTCTTTTCTGCTGATTTATTGGTTAATCCCAGCAATTCATTGTGGAAAAGGCCAACAATGAATTACAATGTAGCAGGGGGAGAAATTAAGCTCTGCATTTTAAAAGTGCTTAAGTACATGGCCCTTTGGAACAACTTCTAAAGTAATTGCAATGCACACCTAGTTGCTGCACCTTTGGTGCATGCAAAACATTACCTACAAAACAACTTGTCACCGGATTCCACGAGCCTCAAGTGCAGGAGCTCAGAAACACCCAGCTCTGTAGGAGTAAGATGCGCACACATAACAAGCTTCTGGGTGTTGCTCTCTCCTCAACATCCTTTGCCATGCACTGGATGCAAGCAAAATTCAGAAGCGTGATCTACAAATGGAAGCACATTCCCCCAGGTAGAGTGACAGTCCACAAAATTGCCACAAAGCCATATGCTGGTTAATCACACCTCATCTGGGATCATACTAAATGCTGCTTAAAAGTAAAGGTAAAGGGACCCCTGACCATTAGGTCCAGTCGTGGCCGACTCTGGGGTTGCGGCGCTCATCTCGCTTTATTGGCCGAGGGAGCCGGCGTACAGCTTCCGGGTCATGTGGCCAGCATGATTAAGCTGCTTCTGGTGAACCAGAGCAGTGCACAGAAACGCCGTTTACCTTCCCTCCGGAGTGGTACCTATTTATCTACTTGCACTTTGACGTGCTTTCGAACTGCTAGGTTGGCAGGATATGCTGCTTAGCAATGCCAAAAGCTGAATCCCACGTGTGGGCTGGGCATGCCCAAAAGAGACTTGTGAGGGACTGTCGGAACTTAGCGCATACGCTGCATGAAGTTCCTAGGCTCAATCCCAGAAGGAACTCGGGGGGCAGAGCTGGAAAGAACTCTTCCTAAGATCGACGGAGGAAATCCATGTTGCACTCTTCTGAGCATTCTGTTAGCGCAAGCATTGCAGCCTGCCAAATGGAACAATCTGACCTCTCCTCCCGCTGAATGCCGTTCCAGGGGTTCTTCTGAAACCTCCTGCCCCCAAAGCCAATTTTGGGGGCAGGGGGAAAGTTCTTGCACAGGGCTTCCACTGATGGGACTCATCAGTTGAATCCTGCCCATAGAAAGGTCTGTAGGTTGGCTGCAAAGTACAGGTGGAGGCAATCTTTAAAATAGACCTTGAAAGTTAGTGGTTACAAAAATAAACAAACAAAACTCAATGGGAAGCAGCACTGTGATGGTAACTTAATTTTAAAGAAACATTGTATTGCATGATGCAACATTCAGAGTACAATCCTATCAACACTTATTTGGGAATATGAACTCAGTGGGCGTTGCTTCTGATTAGGTATGGGTAGGATTGTACGGTTAGTGTATTGTCAAGCTTGCCTAAAATAACTGGGGATTGGAGTTCAGTTTTATTTCAGAAAGTCATAAGCCCATTTTTGGCAACCAAAGTTTTGTGTTTCCAGTAGAAAACACAAGCCTCAAGTTGCTAAAAGGTGAGTTTTGCTCAGACACCTTTAATGATATGACTGATTAATTAACTGGTTGTGAAATGTTCTGCCTTTTTGCTCTGCAATGGTCAAACGAGGCAAATCGTTGAGCAACCACACAGTGATTCTCAGCCTTGGCTTGGTACAAATTGGTTTCAGGACTGATTAATAACAAATAGGAAACAATAATCTCTAAATTAGCTGCCACTACATGTGCTTCACAGTGTATGATTTTGATCTGTACACTCTATATCCAGCTACCTTTTCAAGCTTAATTGCTTAAAGAATGGATCAGATTAATAATTACTGTTCTGTAGCTGAGGGCCACTTTAATGCTAAGTGCAGTTCATTTGTTCGGTTTCTCGGGAGTGGTGGAAAAAAAATGCCAAATGTATGGGGATTTTAAAATCATAATTAGCTTCAAGTTTGGGGTCCTAGGTTATGTTTGCTTAGCACTGGCTGGTGTTCAAAAAAGTTTTCTTCCACCTTATTGTGAAATATGTTTCATTTTAACTCGACTGCCCGTTGTGTTCTACATTGGTTACAACAGTTGGGCTGCAAACATTTTTTTTTAAAAAGCTGCATAGTTCAGTAAGTCTATAAAAAGCATGCCAGAGTCACATGCTGCGGTGGCTGTTTTGTGATGTCCTAAAGGCTATTCAGATGCTTTCGCCGTTCCATCATAAGGCCCAATGTGCTTTGATCAGGCCTGCAAAACATTCCATGCGAGGATTTGCAGACCAGCCCTTTTGGTATCATAACTTCATGAAGGGAAAACAGCCAGTTGTGATATATCTGTTCCGCAAAGCAAAAGGAGCCCCACATATCAATTTAGAAAACAAAATCCTGAATAATAGGCTTTTCACATTTATCGGTACCTGTTTTCGTCTGGTATTAGAGCCTTGGTAGGGGCTACAAAGAGAGCCGCTTTTATCTTTGATCTATATTTAAATGTATATCTATAGCTTTGATCTATATTTAAATGTATATCTGTATCTCCCTTATCCTATTTCGCCCATATCTGTCTCTGTGTTTGTCTGTGTGTATGTGGGCATGGTGACCCAAACAAAGAGAGTGCAAAGAGAGAGACAATGTCTAATGATACAGGTCACCTTCATACAGAGAAAAGGTCAGGGCTCTCAGTCATTTCAAGGCCAGACATTTTAGCTAGGGTTACACTAGAAAGTTTTGAATCTGTCTGAGGGAGGGAGGGCTGTCCCCCATCCTTCTGCCATGCTCCTCATATTTCTTTTTTCCTTTGCATTCAGCTTTCAGGTCAGTCAATGGGAAGTTTTATACTGCATTGATTTAAATTTACAATTGTTTTCAAAGGAGCAATAAATGAGTAGTAATAATGGTTCCATTTTTTTAAAATAGATACAGATTTAATTATCTGGAAGCATTTCTCATTTAATACATTATCGCCATGTGACTTCTTCTCCAGGTTTCAATTCCCTTTGAAATAACTTACTTTTGTTCCCAAAAAGTGACATTTTCTCATCCTTCTTCCTGTCAAAGTAACATCCCAACACTAATCTTATGGGAACCAAAGTTACGGCCCAGTGGTCTCGCACAAGATGCAAAATATTCACCATAGTTACTCGCCTGAAGGCCTACAAGCGTGATCCCTACCTGGGGGTCTCAACCAACCCAGGACACTTCAATAGTGGTTCCATTTGAGAAATCACTGGCTCGGTTTAGATGTCACCCTAAACCATGGTTTAGTGTCAGGGTAGCCAATTTGGTGCTGTTCAGATGTTGTTGGGCCACAACGTCCATCAGCCCAAGTCCTGGAATGATGAGGGCTGTAGCTCTGGAGGACTCCACATTGGCTGCACCTACTTTTGTGTCACAGGCATGGACTTGTGGAAGATGCTTCCTCACTGCAGCCCTCCATGTCTGTGAGAAGATCTAAAGCTTTCATTTTTTCCCTTTAGACCTAACCATAGTTTCCCATGACGTCTAAACTCAGGAGAGTGAATAGTTCTAATCTGAAATCCTCTTTGGGTGTTCTGATCCCACACACAATTACCACAGTGTGGAGGAGAATGGCAATGTGCATGCTAAACGCTGCCCTCCCTATCACCGTCCCCTTTGCCCTCCATGAGTTAGAGGGTGAACCTCTGAAGTAGAGAAACCTTCTGTACCTGCGGAGAACGTGTGTGATTTAAAACCTTGCTAGATCAGGTTTCTAAATAGCACAGGGAGCTTCTGTGAAAACAGGAGGCTCCCTGCTTCAGAGGTTGACTCTCTGACACAGGGAGGGGGATGGGGATGGGTGGCAATGTGAGGAGGAAATTCTAATGCTTGAAGAAAGCTAAGGTAACTTAACAAACCAGGATAGCATGCTATGGTTTGATCCCCGTTTATGTTTAGACCAAGCCACATCATCAGGATCTACGGCTAATTCTGAAGTGGAAGTGGAAGCGGAATCTCATCCTTGTAGTCATAATGCTAAACCAGATGATGTTGGATTCCAACTCCCATTAGCTCCACTCAGCATGGACAGTGCTCCAGAATCATTGAAGTTCTGGTTTAGAGCAGGGGCAGACAGGCTTCAAGCCTGTCAGATCTACTGTCTTTTTTTGTCTATAAGACAAGGGTTTTTTACCCAGTTTTTAAGGTCTAAAAATGTCCATGGAATATAGCAATTAAATATATAAATAAACATGGAACTTGCTCTAGCAGTCGCAGCTCCTGGCAGTGGTGAGCCACAGGGCCTCCGTAGTCTGCTTGCCTCTTCCCACTCTGCCCGCCCTAAAGCGGGGAGGGAGGCTGTAGGCAGTCCGTTTTTGCCGTGCAGTGTCTTCGCACGGCTCCATTTGTGTGCAGGTGGTGCAATGTTACACAGGAGGAGCCCGTGATTGAAGGAATATCCCCCCTCTGCACATTTAACATCACCAAAACATTGCGCCTTGTGCTCCTACCGTGTAACGTTGCGCCGCCCGCATACAAATGGAGCCGCGCGAAGATGCTGTGCAGAAAAAACAAATCACACATGCAGCCTCCCCCACGCAACCTCTGCCTGTAGGGTGGGCAGAGTGGGAGGAGGCAAGCAGACTGAGAATGCCCCGCGGGAAAGGCGCTGCCTCTCCAGTTGGTTGCGGAGGGTCACCTGAACACATTCAGAGCCGGGGGGTGGGGCGGGAATCATCACCAGAACTGACCTGAGTTCACAGCTCTTTCACACAAAAGTCCACTGCTGGTTAGCTTTCCGTATAATTGTGGTGACAAAAGTCATTTTGCTGTTGCTGTTGCTAAATAATTGGCAAGTTGATCTGCTGAAAATCAACCAGAAATCTACCAGTGAATCCCAAACTACCATCTGTCCACTCCTTTTGTGAATGATCTTTCAGCTTGTGTGCTCTCCTCTCCTTTTCCAGTATGGTTGCAAGGAAATAAGCAGCTTTATAGTCAATTGACTATTGTTTATGCTTTTCTATAGATTAAGGCAAGGGAAGCCAACATGGTGCTTTCCAGATGTTTTGCAGCTCCCATTATTTCTGACCATTGGCTAGGGCTGATGGGAGTTGTAGTCCACAACATTTCGAAAGGCAAAGGGCCATGTTGGTCCCAGGAAATAAGCCAGCATTGTAAACCACAATTTGAAGTCGGCTTCTTTCTCCAGATTATAGTTAAGATGAATCTGTTTGTCCTATTTCAGACGTAACAAGCTGATTCAGATGATCACATCTCAGCTTAGTGAACTGACAAGTCTTTTGCCTGTGAATTCAGCTGCTTCATGCACTGTGATGAAAACAAGAAGTCTCTAACTATTTCATCTGAACTTAAAAACCTGGTGGTTACCAGCTTCAGAACAACCAGGAATATTAAACCAACCATGGTGTAAGATCCTGACATCCTGGTTTAATCACAGCGCCCACTGGAGCTGGAACAAAGCAGCTGCAAAGAAGGGCAGAACGCTCCTACCCTGGCTTGTTAAGCAAAGGTATGATCATCCAAAGCAGGCAAATGGATCAAATGGAAGCAAAACTTCCAGATCTTACGGATGCACCAGAGGAGCAGAGAGCTTGAACATTCAGTGGTTGTTCATGTAATGCTAAACCATAATTTAGTATTATGTCTGAAGCAGGCCAGTGTTAATGTGTTCCAATCCAGTGCTGGACTGAGTCATTCTAGCCTGAGTCATTCCTGAGAAGGGTTGCTTTATACATTATGGTCCAAATGTAATGAAAGTTAGTAATAACTATGACTTATTGAAAGCAACCAGAAGTGATTTCATCACGACTAAGAAGTTCCAATGTTTACAATGGTCATGACTAATTTTAGCAGGATGGTGGTAATCATTTCTGGAGTACCACTAACATTATGACTGATGCTTCATGTCTTAAACCTCCAGTTGAATCATTCCCTGCCAATTTTTCAACAAGCAGTATCAATATTGCAAGAGAGGCAAAAAAGGATAAAACTGCAAAAATGCACTAGAGTACACCAAAAGGATAGTACTACAAAGGACAAACAAACAAAAATCCAGCTGTTGCAGGAGATTGTTTTTATTCAAGAAGTATAGATCTCAATCCCAACATGTTTTCAGCCATAAGCTCTGCATTAAGGGATAGTAAAAACTATGACAAATTCTATAAAATACTAGCTGCAAAAGGTGCTATCAGCTTCTACAGTGATTCTAGACAAACCACTGTAGAAGTCATTATCTCCTTTTGGAGCTAAGTAATGTCAGGAGTTTTGTTTTGTTTTTAAATATGCGTCTCGGTTCAGTTTACTGCTCAAGACCCATTGAGATTATGATCCATGCTAATCAGATCAATCAGTTAGGCTGCACTCCCTTACCAGGAAGAAAGCCCCAATGAACTCAATTGTAATTACTTTGAAGTGATAGGTGAATCTGTCAATTTTTGTTTCAATCCGTTTTTTATTTTTAAAATCTTAAGTTTGGTTTTTCACATTTCCACATCAGTGTGCATTTTTTTTTAAAGTCTCCATGAAAATTTATCAGCGTTTTAGTGCAGATCGCTTCCAACTTGCAATATACATATTTTTACAAAACAAATTCCTATAATACAATGCATTTTTGTATGCTTTTTAAAATAGCATCTGTATTTTTATGCACACTTACCCCAGCACATACATTTTTGTTACTTGGCTGGAGAACTACATCACAAAATTGTGCATTTCAAAATGACTGTCTTTTAGTTTGTGTACTGTTTTTTAAAGTACAAATTAGGTAGGTTCACTTTTAAATGCAAATGAAACTTACTTTCTCCCCACCCCCACTTCTGTGTAGATATGCATAGGATTGCATTGTTAGTCTTTTGCATCTGATAGATTTCTGCCTGGTGAGTCTCCCCAAAGCAGATGGTAAAAGAGAGGCAAGATAAAACATTGATCCCATCACTTCTGTGCTGTACTAGCAGATACTTTTTCAGTTGCAGCAGTTTATTTAAGATACTGTATTCTATGTGGGGCATTAGGCTACATCACTGCCACCTAGTGGAAAAATCACAGGCAACAAATTCAAGACAAACTCCGCTATGACATTGGAATCTACAAAGGAGAAAGTGGAATTCTCTGTGAAATGTGATCCACGCTGGACTGACCAAATGGCATGCTTAACGATTTATGGGTGCACACACAAGCACCACATGAATCAAGACTTGTATGTGATGCATGCAATAAATATGACACGACTGAATGCAAATGTCAGATGAGAAATGTGATGTAGGACAGCAATGTCTGTGCCTGTTTTGTGTTTCCAGGACAAATGTTTTTAGGAAGGATACACACTTCTGAATTTTCACTAACAAATAACATAGCGCTGAAGTGGCTGCTTGAACAGGAGTTATTACTGCGACGCTCCAGCCTCACCCTTCATGGCCTCTCCCACTTTGTCTAGGGCAACTGCCACCCCTTATCAACCCAGTAACACAAATATAACCTATTTTAGGGAAGCAAAACATGTATTTTCTTTGACTGCCAGATTTGCATATATTTTTCACCTCCCGCCCACCCTTTCCTTTTTTAAAAAACCAAGAAGACTAAGAAGAGCAAGGCTAAGAGGAGGGCATTTTTATCCTTTCACACTCACCCCTCGTTCCAGCCATATTTTCTAGCACAACAAAGGAGATTGATTGAAAGAAGCTTTCTGTTGTCCATGTATCACTTGCTGCCAGCTAGAACTGGACATGCATTCAAGTGGATGGGCAAGCACATTCATGTGTGTATCATTTATTATTACATTTCTATCCCGCCTTTCCTCCGGGGAGCTCAAGGTCGGCTCCTGTACGAGTATCCCTAGCTGTGTACGTACGCAAACAGGGGCTACATGTCAACCATAGGCAGCAGCCAGTGCTATACATGAAAAGCCCTGTGAAAGAAGCTGAAATTGTACCATTAGAAGTCTGGACTGGACTTGTAAGACTATAAGGAGAGAATTCTGCTGGAACAGGTCATAGGCCCACCCAGTGCAGCAGCCTCTTTTTACAGCTGCCCACGGGAAGGACCTGACTGCAACAGCATTCTCCCGACTCGTGATTTCCAGCAACCGGCATTCAGAGTCATGCTTCCTCCAACAATGAAGGGACTCCATGGAGTCAGTGTCATCCGCAAATAGTTGATCCGCTTGATTCCAGGTTCCTACACTGACTGCTCTGTACATGCCCTTGTTGGATCAGGACCAGAGTGTGCCTGCTATTGTTTCCATAGAAATGAATCAATCTCTTGTTGGGATTCATTTCTCAACTGCTCGTATGGGTTTATTGCCCACATTTTCATTAATTTCCAGTAATCACATTTCTCCCCTCAAAGTATTTGTTTTGTTATTTTTAATACCGTAAATTCAAAAGTTATTATTTTTCCTACCCATTAAAAGTTCCTTTCAGAAGGAGGTCATAAAATAGACCCAATAAAAAAATCACTGGACACAGGATAATTTGTGTATGTGTGTGTTCTGACAGCAGATTCTGGACATTCAGTAACTGTAATTGATTTTAAAGCTATTTCAGAATTACAAACTCCGGATATTAATCTAGGCTCAAGAAGAGCTACAAGAGTGAGTGGGGGTGAGGGGGAAGAAAGGGGGTTGTCTTATTTTGTTACTGGATCAGGTGAGTGGGCTGAACAATTGGCTAACTTGCCCCAAAGAAGTCCATTGTTTGCTGGACGATTTCAAGGTTTTGGAATTTACTTCCTTGGGAGTCACATTATATAGCAAGCCCGCATGCTTGGAAGGCAGTGGTTCTCTGAATCTGAGCGACACAAGTGTGGAGAAAAAGGCTGGTGGTGAAATGGCAAATTATCAGGGAACATTGCCAGTCAGAATGGCATCCCATGTCAAATTCCTTCTTTCGCCATCCATAGCAGGGTTAGCTGTTGTGGACTGCACACCCAACTGCTCCAGTCAGCATGCCCAATGGCCATGGATGATGAAAATTGCAGTCCATAATATCTGGAGGGCACTACACCTGCCACCTACTGTTCTATAACATGTTGTAGTTCAGTTACCTTGTGCCCTGATGCTTACCATTTCCACAATCCCATTCCATTTCACTGGCCACTGACACAGGAAAGAAATGCCTACCATTTCAGAACATAAGACAAATGATGTATTTTTTGGGTGGTGGGGGAATATGGCATAGGGTGGCCCTGTGATTTGACAGCAGCCCTGTGTTTCTGACAGAGTGTATTTTCAGCCCATACAACATTTCTAAAGAACCCTACTTGACACTCTGCTTCTCCCTTGTTTTGTGTCAGGGTCTCATTTGTGCCTGTTCAAATGCAGATGTTATCAATGACTAGTCTGCATTAGACTCCGGTGCCCCTTCCTGCCCCAAGCTGCTTTGGTTAAAACTGACATTTCAAGATTACATCCAGATTTTTAAGCTCTTAAGTCTGTCAAATGCATTATGATTCCTTGTAAATAAACATGCTCTTGGTGTTTTTCATAGGCTTGTTCCAAAAAAACCGCTTTGAATTTCTTTGATCTTGGCCTCATATTCCATTATTCATTTCTCTATTAAATATCCAAACAGTGCCACTTCCCTGGACAGAAGATCAGGGCCATTTTTCATGTACACCCAGCCAGTCTCCTTTCTTTTTAGTGCTGCTGCTGCTGCATCAGCATTAACGAAGGTTTGTGCTAGCAAAGAGTTAAAAGCTTTTCTTGTGTTCTTACTGGGTTGTAAAAGGAACTGCTGGAGCTGATCAATGACCACTGTTAAGACCTGGAAACCAATTATAAACTTGAAATTTGTGATGAACAAAGCTCCGAAACGCTGGGATGAAAACTACTGAATTAGTTCAGTTCATTAAAATCATTAATAGTCATGAAATGAAAACCACCAGAGTCCAAAAAGGCTTAATGCCCTATCCATATTAATTAGATGGGAGCAAATCTGAAGTGAAAAGCAGCACATGCTTTGTAGAATTAGCAATTGCTCTCTACAGACTACACAGATCTCTATTAAAATTCAGTTTAATTAAAATTGATCACGTTAAGAAACTGATGTGGTTAATTAACTGAATTTCTAGACTTCTTTTCATACATTTCACAGATGCATTGTATGGCGCTTTCCTGGGTGACAGCTTGCATTGCACAGTGAAAATCCTGATTTCACAGGTTAACTCTACATGTTCCACAGGGTCTGAATCCACTGGGAGTGACTCTGGAAGCAAAAAGGCCTCTGGACTTGCAAGAATCCATTGCTAAAAAACTCAGTCAGAAATCACAATTGAGAGCTTACCTTTTAGAGAAATGCAGGGGTAAGTGGACGCAGCTATCTAAGATTCCTTTCTGATAGCAATCTGAGCTAACAAAATATGCTAAAGATGTTGGTGGGTTTATGCCCATGTACACTTGCTCAGAATCCTACCCCTAACAAGTAAAGAACAGATGTGGGAATATAGAAATGCAGATTGCTGGAAAAATCCACTGCTCCAAGACAGTTATTCTGGTGATCAGAATGCATGGATATTTTAAGACTTATATAAGACCCCATTTTTTTATTTATTTTGCTCACTACAGACTGTGGAGCAGATTTAGTTTCTACAAAGTTGTGCATGTATTGTGTCATAGCCTATGGACCACCAAAAACTAATAAAAACTAGTTAAGACAATATTCCACATGGATGCAGTGACCACATTCTGGAGCAGCCATATCCATGCAAAGTGGCCAGATTCACACAGAATATTCTACACACATTCAGTTCTGCTGCTTCACTAAGAACCTCCTGGCACACATTAAGACCATCACATAGTGGCTGCTTTCAGTAAAGGTCTAGATTTAATCCAGCTATGCTGGATCAGACCAAAGGCACATCTAACATACCCCTCAACTGTCCTCGGAAAACCGGGACATTCCATTTTGGATGCTGCGATCTCACACCACAATCTCTCTCCCGACCCCCAGCATTTTTAAGGGGCTACAATCTCACACGGGTCACACGACTCACCCAGAAGGGCAGCCCAGAAGACGCATGTCCTGATATTTGGCCTGAACGTGCTCGATGGTATGATCTAGTTCAGCATCCTGTTTCCACAGTGGCCAATCTGATACCTATGTGAAGTCAACATGCATCTAAAGACTTGACACCATGACCACTGGTTCTGTATCAGGGATGTGGGGATCATTAGGAAAGTGTGTTGTGGTCTGCAAGCCTTCACCTAGCTCTGAGAAAAGGAGGGAACTGCAGCCAGATCAATAAGGAAGTTGGCCCAGACAAAGTACCATTGGATAAGTCCCTCTTGTGTCAGTGGGGCTCCCCTAGGTTACCTGACATCAGTACCAAACACCAAAGTCAGGGAGCCATCATTTTAATTTCCCACAGTGCCCCATATGAAATGTCACTCTTGGGCTTTGTGGTAAATTAAAATGGCAGCTTTTAGACCAAGACATTTTTGCAAAGCTGGGCATCAGCAGTAGGCCTCAGTGGGGCCCTGGTAACTGTCTGGGGATGCCAGGCACTAAAGATAGAGTGATTCTTATAAAACTTGCCAGGACAGGGTTACTCATTAGTCATTATTTATTACATACAGTATATAGCATTATCCACTTTTTATTATTGCTGGTACTGTACCGAAGGATGACAAAAGTTATATATTGCTTCTCATAAGAATTGTTGAAATAAAAAAAACCATCACATGAAAGTAATTTAAGAAGATTAAGATCTCTTCTCCCCAAGGTTTATTAGCACATTCAGGAGCACACATAGCCAGAGCAATAGTGATTTCATTGGGCATCATTTTAGATCCTTGTTCTTTCGAACACTCGCTGCCACCCTCTGCTCAACATTTTGCAAAGTGACATCTGACTAGAATACAAGACACACACCTGACTCCTAATTCCCCAGCGGCCAAACCTGTTAAACTTTTGGCCTGTATCAGTAAGATGACTGCAGTTCAAGTAATGCAAAATACACACGTTCAATCACTTCCCTGCTCCCTAAAGGCACATGGCTTCTTATCATGGAGAAGCAGGAGTTCCACACTGATGCACTGGAGAGCTAAGTGTCTTTAGAGCCTCATCAGGAAATTGAATATTCACAGCAACTTACTGCACGGAAGCAGAGCGTGAGTGACAATCCCAGAAGCTCACATGATAGTGTTTATTAGTACCTGCTGCTTTGTTTTCTTAACTAAGGCCAGTATGGGGGGACATTGCATTAAGCTGGGGGCTTTATTCTCATGTCCTCTCCACTCTGGGCTTAATTGCCTTACAAGGTCTCTCTGCCTTAGATGGTAAGGTGTATGACTTCGCTAACTTCAAAACACATCACGCGAGTTGCCCTGCTGTGTTTGGAGACCTCCTCCTGGCCACTGAAGGTCTGAATGTCCTGGCCTGAGGGCACCACGGGCTGTGATGTTCAACAGCAGCTATAGCTTCTGAGTTGCCTTCAAGGGCAGCATCACACAAAGTGAATGGACATAAGGTCCCTAGCACTGACAAGGAAGACACTTCTCAGTGTTCAATTCCTTTTAGTGAAGGGAAGTGACACTAGGAGAAAAAGAAATATGGCCACTGAAAGATTTTTATCCCCTCCCCTTCCATGTTAAAACAGATGGAGGAAGCTCACCAGAAGTCAGGAACTAACAGTCAAACGGAGGCCAAAAACACTCTCATTAAAACCGTAAGACAATAAATTATATCCTTTCGTATTTATCCTTTAAAATTCTTAATCAAATCCATTTCCAGTTCTAATTTTACTATTTTTCTTTTCCCTGCTTTTGACCTTCAGTAAAATGTTTCCACTGATCAGGGGTAATAAAATGATGAATTATTATATGAAATTAGGCAAAAGATAGAAGAGATTTGTTGAGTAAATGGTGCCTGAGCAATGGGAGAAAATGTCTGTAATTAAATACAGACAATGGCCCTGATCCGGTGAGATGTAACCCATATGTGGAAATATGTTTTCACCTGCTGGTTGTCTCCTCTATGATTCAAGAGACCGCACACAGCGGAGGAATGCTACACACTTTGTTTATTGACCAGCCTTCTCTATGCAGCACTGAATGGCTCATCTCCTAGAATCCGTCCCCTCTTTTCATTTGGGGATGGGTAGGGAAGTCTTCCACTCATCTTCTCTTCTGGTGCATGAGAGAGAAGGGGCAGAGAAGAGCTTTCAAAACTATAGAGCAGATTGCATATATACCTGGCATAGTACTATATATTCCTTATGTTATAAGAATGCTGGCAGAAAATACATACTGAGCATTTATTCACAGATAATCTCCCTGCCTATATATTAAGATCACTAGTGTTGTGATCATTACCTGAATATTCAACAGGGTGCCTACCAGTAGAGGCTAGGGCAACCATATTGGCATCTGTCTGTCTTGAGAGACAATGGAGTACACCTCCGGGGGTGAAGTCAAACCACAGCATTAGTTGCATCAATGTGACCTCCCCTGGGGCGCAAGTCTGGGCAGTGCGTATGGAGGTCCTGGGCTGCCCAGATTGCAAGACCCCGCTCTTGGCCTCACAGATATGGTCCAAAAGAAAGCAGAGCAATACGTTTGGCACCAGCTTGGCTGCAGGAGTTGCTGGAAGGAGGAGTACAAGGCGCCACCCAACCGTCTTGGGGACTCCATTATGGATTTGTGTAGGGTTTACTCCTTAGCCTTCTCTTCTCCTGAATATATCCCTCAGAGCAGCAGAGGTTTAGGATCAGAGAATTCCTTCTCCTACATGGGCTACTTTCCCAGCCTGATGAGCCCTATCTGCCCCTCACTTCCCTCTATGGGAATTTAACCCCCCTACATGACTTAGTTTAAAGCTATCACCATCAGGGTTGCAAACATTCTTCCCAGTCCTCATGAATCCATCTCTTGCCAAAAGTCCTTCATCACTGAAGCACAGACTATAATCATGAATCAAACCCTTTCCCTATGATACCATTTGTATAATCAGCCACTCACTTCCAGTATTTATCTCTTTTTGGCCCATGATTTTCAGCAGAAAGAAATGTCAAAACCACCAGCTGACCCCAAGGTTCTTCCCAGTCTATCCAGAGCCTCACTTGCAATACAATCAAAACTGTGTCAAGAAGAAGTGCAATGGCTCAGCAGTAGCGGAGCATATACTTTGCACATGGAAGCTCCCAGCTGTTTCCAGGTAGGTTTGGAAAAGACTCCTGCCCGAAACACCATCTTTCCCAATTTTCTGGAGACCAAGTTCAAATGCCAGCTTTAAGCTTTAATTTGGGCCTGAGCTATTTGAAGGAACCCCCTGCCAGTGGGTCTATGGCAAATTCCAAGGCTTCAAGTCTTTCAGAAGGATATACATTTTCTGACTGGCTTAGTCATGATGGATGTTTCACAGCTTGGATTTGTAATTAGTTGACTATTTTAGCTGTTGGGGTTTGTTTTTTATGCTTGGTGGTGGTTATATTATTGATTTTATTGATACTATGCAGTTTTGTATTGTTGTAGGCTGTGTGGGAGGGGCATCACCCAATGTTTAAAAGAAACATAGACTGAGGGATAGCTCAGCTGGTAGAGCATGAGACTCTTAATCTCAGGGTTGAGGGTTTGAGCCCCATGTTGTGCAAAAGATTCCTTCATTGCAGGTGGCTGGACTAGATAACCACTGTGGTCCCTTCCAACTCTACATTTCTATGATTCTATGAGTTTAAATAAATGAATAAGCTATTCTAGAAGATGTTGTGACAGGCTGGCTAGACGCACTCAGAGAAACAGTTTCACATTGCATCATTTTATTGGTGATCCCCCTTATACAAAAATAATATTTAAGTGCCTTCAAATATTTCTTAACACTACTCCTATCTATTGTCATGAACCACAACCATCTATAAAGCCTGCAGAACTGCAATTATTTGTTTCATTATCTTTCTTTTCTTTTCTTGAAGAGAAGCTATTGATTTTTCTACATCAGACTCTTACCCAGAGACCATTAAGAGATAAAATTTTATTTCTTAATTTTTTTCTTCCATCCTATTAAGGGCTGTGCTTGCATACTCTAACGATGGAGTCACTGAAGGTGACATCACATATTTTCAAGTTTGGAATACAATTGATTGATCATTGCCACCCATGATCATTCCAAGAGTTAAATTTCCTATGGTCACTGCCTCAACACAATGTCCCTGTGGGAATTTCACTGAGCAGGATTTTGCCTTGGCGATGGATGATCAGCAAAAAGATATTGATCTAGAGTCACTTCAATCACTTATTTTTTTTCTTTTATTTCTCTGAAGTATCTCTAGTAATTTGATCAAGTGTCAACCAAAACCAACCATGAAATTACTTAGAAAATTGTAATTCTGTCTCTCACTTTCTTTAAAACAAAGGAGGAGAGAGAGAAAGAAGATTCAGAACAAGCGCCCCATGGCAACAGACACTATGAAATATATCTATTATTACCACACTTCTGTTTCTTCTTTCATGGTTGCGCAAGTGTATAGAGCTGGGTTAGCAGTTAGGCTGAACAGTCTCCAGCCAAATTAGGGATCCAATATGGTTGAATCATTTGTAATCTCTCTTGCGTAGAAAATGTTACTAGCTTAAATGAGAGTTAAACAGCCATGCCCCCACTTCTTTCTTCTTCTTCTTCTTTTTTAAAAAGTGTGCCTATATGTGTACTAGTAGTTGAAGGATAGTTTGTGAACCCAGAACTTTAGCATATGATCTGGCACTATGGTGCAAAAGCATTGGGCTGGATTCAACTAAATAGTTGAGCTAACAGGAGCCAGTGCAACGAGTCCCACTAGTTCAATGGAGCCTCCTTCTGATGTCCCCAGCTCCCTCAAGAGGTGTGGGGGGTTGGGGGGAAAACTCTAGAATGGTGCATGGTGGGAGGACAAGGGCGACTCTTCCACCAGGAAGCTGAAATGCATGTGCTGATGGAGCAGTCTCCTTAACACTACTTTGAATTCCACCCATTGGGCTGCATCTGCACATAATGAGAAATCAGACATTCTGGCTTCCTGAGGTTTATCACAAACAAGCAGCTTGTTTGCGTATGCTGCCCAGTTGCTCCTGCTTTACTCCTCCCCTGGCGCATGTGGAATAAACAAACCAGGAAACCGTAGCGTCTTGCTGTATTTGAACAAGATCAAGCCATAATCAGCAAGCCAAGAAACCATTCCTTCAGAATGGCTAATGATTATGGTTTGCGAAGGAGCAACAAACCATAATTTGTGGCTGGGATATAAGGGGAAGACAAGCCTTCCTGGATTGCTTTTCCCAAACTCGTGCCAGGGGAAGAGCAAAGAGGGAGTGATCAGGCACCAGGCTCCAGCAGGCTGGTGCTTCCTGTTAAGCCACAAGAAGACAGAAAGTCGTGCTTTGTTATGTGTGAATGTTGTTTAATGTAGACACCTTCTAATAATTGTAATTTCATTTGGGATGCAATCCTAAGTACAGTTAGAGCCACATGCCTAGGATTACACTGTTAGAGATGCAACAAAACAATCATTTCAGTTCCCAAGAACTGAACACACACAAGTCACAAAATACGCCAAGATTAAAAAGGTAAAGGGACCCCTGACCATTAGGTCCAGTCGTGACCGACTCTGGGGTTGCGGCGCTCATCTTGCTTTATTGGCCGAGGGAGCCGGCGTACAGATTCCAGGTCATGTGGCCAGCATAATAATTTAATAATAATAATTTATTATTTGTACTTAGCATGACTAAGCCGCTTCTGGCGAACCAGAGCAGTGCACGGAAACGCTGTTTACCTTCCCGCCGGAGTGGTACCTGTTTATCTACTTGCACTTTGACGTGCTTTCGAACTGCTAGGTTGGCAGGAGCAGGGACCGAGCAACGGGAGCTCACCCGGTCGTGGGGATTTGAACCGCCAACCTTCTGAGCGGCAAGTCCTAGGCTCTGTGGTTTAACCCACAGTGCCACCCGCGTCCCCAGATGCCAAGATTAGGTCTGCTTAAAACCCAAATCTCTATACCCGCTGCTACAAAAATACAGTATTTAATGAACACGCATTTCTCCCCTCTCTCATGATACTGGAACTTGGGGTCTACCAATGACATGGATTGGCAATGTATCCTGATAGACAATAATGAAGCCCATTATGGAATTTGTTGCTCCAAAATAAAGTGTTGACTTCTAAAAGAACAATCCTGGCTTGCTCCCAGGGAAGTGGATATAGAATTGCAGCCTAAATGGAATTAGAAAATGCACTGCAATAAGATATGACAGCCACAGGCTTATATGTCTTTAGAAAGGATCAAACAAATTCATGGAGGTTAACTTTGATAACTAAATAAGACCTCTAGATTCAAAGGCAGTATACCTCACTAGGGGGCAGACAATGGGGGAAGGCTGTGTAGCCTTTATACTCTGCTTGTGGGCTTCTGCAAATCATTTTACTAACCACAAGATGCTGTATTAGGTTGACCTTTGGTCTGACCTAGCAGGATCTTCTTATGTCTCTCTATAGACTCATACGATGGGGAGGGGGTATCTGACTTGAGTTTTAGCCACAGGCTTAAATGTGAGGGATCTTTTGTTCATTAACTAAGAACTAAATTTTCCATGCATTTACCCAAAGTCATTTATTTATTTTTTGGAATAAATAAAAATTAAATAATAGAAAATGAGAGGTAAAGAGCACAACCAAGATAAAAACATAACAACGAGGGCTCCAGCAAGAAAACATTGATGCCCTTTTGACTTGCAGTGCATTGAGCTGGCACATAGTAACAGCCAGAGTTGCCTGGTTCCTGACATGAAATGGACTTTCATCAGTTGTATGCTCTTTGTATCAGTGTATGTGGAACAAAGTAAGAGGGTTCGGACAGCATCCAGGAAGAAAAACGTTTGATTTGTAATACAGTGGTACCTTGGTTTACGAACTTGATCCGTGCCGGAAGTCCATTCTTAAACCAAAGCGTTCTTAAATCAAGGCGTGTTTTCCCTTAGCAGCAGGGGACTCAATTTACAAATGGAACACATTCAACAGGAAGCGAAACATGTTCTCATTCCAAGGCAAAGTTCACAAACCAAAACACCTACTTCCGAGTTTGCAGCGTTCTTAATCCAAGTTGTTCATAAACTAAGCTGTTCTTAAACCACTGTATAACTAACACCACTTGAAACACCCCGAAGGCAACAGACTTGGGAAAATACGTATCTACACTTTGGAGGGGCTTAGGGTGTCAAGCAGATTTGTACCTCCAGAAGTTCAGCATGTGGTTTTGTCCATTAGTCTGACACTGAGCTGAAGAAAAATCTTGCTAAAGCCCAGTGACAATTGTCTCAGTCACAACTGTTGTAGCCTGTGTGAGTCTGGTCTCTATGATACATAATCCATTTGTGTACATGGGTGAGCCAGCTTCAAAACCCATGGTCTCAATTTTTTATTGCAGGCCATAGGACAAATGAACTAGAACATTTCAGTTCCCACTGAAACGAAAAAGAGCTGTTCCCATACTGAAAAAAGGAGATGGAAATAAATTTTTGCTGAGAAATAGCTGCTTAAATTGCTTAAGCAGAAACACAACTTTTGAAGCAAAAATATGTGAGACACTTCTGAAGTCTGCATGCTAAGCTTGTGGAAGCATCCATAAAGAGACAAACTTTTTGAAAAATGTACCAGGCATGGATCCAATAAAACAATATTCAAACAAAAAGCATGTTATTCCAAAGAGCACATTTTTATTTAATTAAAGGTAAAATAGAACGATCCCTAATAGGTCAATAACAATGACTTATGACTTCCTTTATGTGACACATTCAGAATAAATGGTAATTTACCATTAAAAGAGACATTTCTTTTTTCTGCAGAAGAAATTAATGTTTAAGCAAAGGTTTTCCATTTCCTTCTCCAGGATTTGTGTTCAGGTACTGAGTCTCAGGATATTACAGGCTTCAATCCCCTTCAGCAAATACAGGAAGGGTTTAACCATAACAACCTATGACATCATTCCAGCTGTACTCTGATGGGTTTAAGATCATTTCATTGGTGCCATTTGAGAAAGAAGAAAAAAGATGTTCTGCTTCTCCAAACTTAGGTTGGCTAAGAGGATTTGGTTGCTTTCATGGTTTAATCATGAACACTTTAAATACAACGCACACAAACCAGCAGGGATATTCTGGCTTATACAACAAGCTGTGCGATGCAGCCACTCCTTTCTAGTGGGTATGCTTTCCTTGGGACCTTGACTCACTCTCTGAAACTAAGCAAACTTGTCACTCTGCCTGATAATGGCCTCTTGTGTGTAATACATAATAATGTAACCATACTGGACTAGGCTAAAAAAAAAGAGTTAACCGAGGTTGCATTCTCATGGCAGTTTATTCTGTTTTCACAATGTTTCCCTAACTGTTGACTTCCGCATTATATTTGAGTTTTCACTCAACATAAAAGCCTTTTTCCAGAACAACAGTGGAACATAATGTAAATTTAGTGCTCATTCCCATGTTACTTGCTTCCGCATTTGTGTTTGCAGATAATACGGAAAGGAGTGCTGTATTTCACTATTTTTGCTCCGGAATAAATTGACATGTGATTACAGCTTATGTCCAGCCTTCTGTCTTCATCAGTGGCAATCCAGAGGATTTCTGGAAAACTCACAAGCAGAGCAAGGTTGTTTCACGTGTTCCTTGAAAAGTTAATGCAAAATGTATGCCCAATATATTAAGTAATCTCAGTTTTTTCTTGCCATGAACATTTCTTTACAATTCCTCTGAAATTCAAAGATTTTGTCTTGGTGATTTAGTTTTACAAAAAGGGTTATTATGAGCTACAAAATTCTAGTTTACCAACTAGATAGGGACATAATACACCAAAGTCTCTTTTAACTTTCTAGAATCTTGATTATTCAGAACCAATTGCCTGTTGGAGTAGATGGCTCTTCCTCACGCCTTCAGGCTGAAACTGAACAGCCATCCATTGGGAATCCTCCAGCTCTGGACTTCTTATATCACACAGGGGGTTGGGCTTGATGGCTTACAAGGCTCCCTCCGATGCTACAAAGAGTAAATCAAGGGACCCTTGCTAAGCTTTGGTTTGGAAAGCTTCCTGAACTTGGGCGTAGAAACTAAAGGCTCAAGAGCTTCCGAGCACTGTGCTCAGGGATTGTAAATTCCCCTGAGCCTTAAAAATAAGGCTTTGGCTGATTTTGTACAGCTATGTCTGAGTGCCCAGGACTTCAACTAAAAGCACGGTAGATGAACACTTTCAATTGTGGCAATAGCTCAAACTGTTCAATGAGAACATAACTTTCTTTCATTGAACATGCAATTTTTGACTTTGAAAATGGAAACTTATGCAAGTTCAGCTCAGTTCTACCAAATGGAGAAGATGCTCACCAAACCAAAGTCGCTTGGATGATTCATCTGCCCATACAGACAGCAATGGAGAGTTTCACTGAGAGAAAGATGTTGATGTTAAATAACATTTTGTGCCGGCACCTATAAAGTAGCCTGGTCGGCTTAGATGCTCACCAGGCAGGTATAGGATCTCAATTTACATTATGAGCTGGATAAGGGCTTCTGGGAGATTCGTAATGTGATTCGTAATACAGCCAAGAATTATGAGGTGGACCGATTCGTATTCCAGATCAGGTAATTACAAACTTCAGTGACATTCCTAATTCTTTGCACAGAGATTCCGTTCACATAGATAAAAGGTATCTTTGCCAAATCCCTAGCAATTAGCAAAGAAGATAGTCACTTCAGCCTTGTAATGTAATTATTAACTAATTATATCACACCGTTGCTCCCTCCCTTCATTACCAAAATGCGCAGGAACTAAGATAACTGCACAGTTTGAAAACAGATTGGATTTAACATGCCAGCTTTCATTTCATTTGAATAAACCTCAGAGAATGGAAGGGTAAAGTTTATTGAATTTGATTTAGCAGCAATATGGTCCAGATGGCAGCTAACAGTTTGAAGATGCTGTTGAAATACTGTAAGCCAGAGGCAGGCAGGTACTCGATAAAGCTGACCATAAATAATTAACCACTTTGGCTTTTAACTAAAGATAAGAGACAGAGATTTTCTTTTAAAAAATGAAGAAATCTGGCAACTGAAATATCTGATCCTATCAGTGCTAAGCATGTTATAATTACTAATTACATATAAGATTAGAGAGCTTCAATGGAGAGTTTGCAGTAGCTAGAGTTACTTACTGGAATGAAAGGAGCTAATGATAATGTTAAACCAAAGGAAACCACATCAAAGTTGGGGGAAAAACATTTGGCCATAGCTCAAGCAATTGATACCAAATTCATCCTGTGTGAGAGGGTAATCCAGTCATTGAGATTGGATTGTGTTTGGGGCAGTGAAGCCTCTGACACTGGTTGGTTTAACTGGTGCTGTAGCATGGAATGTACAGTTTCTTAGAGAATTAGACAGTCCAATTTCTGTGGGGAAAGTTGTCAGTTTGGCTGGGATGAAAACTGTATGCAGTGGCAGACTGAAGTCTAGGAAGAGGCCCTAGGATTTAAGGAAGCTGAGATATAGAGATCCCAAAGGCAATTTAGGCAATGGACTGGGTATGAGAAACTCAAGGGAAGGATAGGGAAAGAATGATGCATGAAAAGGGCAAAGGCGGCATGGAACTGAGTCACAAGGGAGCAATTGTTCTGTGCATGTTTTTACTGTATTGTAAATCACCTTGGGATGCCTCATGGGAAGTGATCCAAAAATTAAATAAATAAATAATAAGAGGACATCAGAAGAAATAGTAGAAACTTTACAGTGTTCATTGTCACAGTGTTCACAGTGTTCATACGTTAATAAGGGGTGGAGGGGGGTGGGAGAGGGAGAGGAACCATGATACAGAGTAGCTACATGTGGTGCAATAAAGTATGACTGAAAATAGGAATTTGGTGAACCAACTGGTGTTGAAAGAACTATAGATCTGATGAAAAGAAGTGGCAAGGAGACACTAGGGTTGGAGCTTTGAATTCTTGGTAGGAATGAGGCAGACAGACAAGCTGGCAGCTTTAGGCCTAAACTAGTTTTAATTGAATTTGTTACCTGGCCCTGATGCTACAGATCCATGTGTTAGTACGGTCATCTGCAAAGAAGAAGCCTTCATGTGGACTTCCATGCAATTGGGATGTGCTATCAGGAATAGTGGAAGCCTTTGTCAAGGTACTGCTCACTGTAGGCTTTTATTCACAGATGGACATCTAGAAATAGGGCCAGGCACCATGTCTGACACCAGGGTCAGGACCAGGAGTGTGAATCTACTCCCTAGTACTCCAGTGATGCCCCCAAGGTAACATCTAGCCTATCCAGGATTACTGTGTGAAGTCTATCCCAGCTCTGCAAACTGATTGCCTGTAATTTGTGAAGGTATTGAATAACTCAGGAGGCAACTAACCATTAAAAAATGCTAGCCTTCCCCCAAAATTGCAGCCTTATTTCAAGTTAGCTCCTACTTTCCCACAACATCCAGCACAATTTATCCTGCATCCCACTGTCCTTACACTGTGCGTTTTTCCACCTTGACAGTGGCGACCAATGACATGGAGCAGGGGCAGGGATATGGCCAAGCAGAGAAACTCATGTAGCATTGAAACATTCCTTTAGGAGGAGTAGGAAATCCACTACAAGAGGGTCAAATGGTATTGATGCATATATCTACTGATGGTGCCTGTCCTCTGTGTGCTGCATTTTGTGTCATATTTCTTAGAAAACTTGAAAAAGCAGATGTCCCAGGCATGAGCACAACTGTCTTCCCGAGGGGCCATTTCTATTTTAGCTGCTACATCTGTACGTCGTGTGTCGTCAGAAGGAAGAAGTTCCACTCATCGAATGAATTCAGAGAACGCAAGGAGAGAATCAAGGAGAAGTTGTCCTACGGTAGAATTCCTGAGCAAAGCCAATTGAAGTTGGCAACTGAGCATCTTTCCAGCCGTGCCTCCTCAAAAGACCATAATAGTGGCCTGAGACCAGAGGTGCATAACTCAAATAATTTGGACAGCCATTTGCTATATTCAATAGTCGGACGGAAGAAACACATTTTTGTTACAGTATTCCCCCTGCCCGCCCCATTCTCTCTTAGCTGCCTTTTCCTCTCTGCCCTTTGTAGCACTTGCACCCTTCTTCCTCTGAATCCTTCTCAGTCTACCTGCCCTCCTTTCCCCTCTCCCTAATAGCCTAAAATGCTGTAATTTACATTGAAAGAAGTTGCCACCATTTCAATGCTTTAATGCTTGTTACAATAACTGCACCTCACATTTTCTTTGGTCTTCCATTTCTCCATATTCCAATTTCTCATATTCCCTTTCTCATAAGATTGCCTTAATCAATGTTGATGCTAGCAGCTCCTCCACTTGGTTATGTCTGCTCAGTCAATATAACCCCAATTGTCAAGTCCTTGGCATTTGCTTCCTAAACACTATTGGATGAGCTATAATGCCCAACATATCCACATCTGTATGATAACATGATGCCCCGGGGAAAAATGATGTAGAGTGTGGTGATACATAATGTCAGGGAACTGCCATCGGAGGAACAGGTGGTGGAGGGGCTCAGGGAGGAAGGAAGAGACTCAACAGCCGAAGCAGGAACCAGCAGGGGGAGGAGTGGATCTCTGAGGGAATGCGAGCAGGAGGGAGGGCTCAGAGACGCTTCCAGCGAGAACAGTGGGGAGGTATCTGAAGCTCCCATAGGGAGACCCACGCCTCGCCGGAAACTGTCACGCCGTGAGTCCAGAAGGCGGGTTTCCGTTAAGGAGCTCTTATGCTGGAGACGATTCCGAAAAAAACCACTGTCGGAAACTACAAGTGACTAGGGCAGACATGTTTGAGGAGCTCTGTCACACACAGAGGTTTGTGGAGTTGCACAAACTCAGAGGGACCACGATTTTACGCACAAGCAGCTAATCATCCCATCACAGCATTCCGACAGTCTCTGTACGCTGCCCGTGCAGGAGAAGGCATCATGAGCGACCCAGCCGGAACCGAAGGAGCAGGGGTTGGAGCTGGTCCAAGCTTGGAAGAAAGGTACCGAGCGCTGGAAATCCAATTGGCGCTGCAGACGGCTAGGCTGGAGGAGAGAAGGGCTCAGGATGCAGACAAGAAGGGGAGAGCCACCCAGTTCACCAGAAAGGTACCAGGATTGGTGCAGAAGTTTGGGGGGACCCCAAGGACTACCATGCCTTTAGGACAGAGATGCAATATGCCCTCAATGTGCAGTTTGATGAATTCCCTGACGAGGAATCGCGAGTTGCTTTCGTGATTGGGCATCTTGAGAGGGGGGCGAGGGACTGGGTTCGACCCCTGATGGCAACGCACAATGACGTCCTAAAGGACACCATGAAGTTCTTTCGTGCAATGGATCTCATGTTTTCCAGCGATATTGAGGAGGGAGTGGTGCGCAGACAGCTAATGGCTTGCAAGCAGGGAAGCCGATCTGTCCGTGAGTACTGGACTGAGTTCACCATGCTGGTTCACAGATTGGGGTGGGACTTATCTGTTCAGTTTCGGTTTCAGTTTCTGTTAATTGGTTCTCGTGGGAAACTTGCAGATTCTAGCTTCACCAATTAACTCCAGCTGGTGTCAATTTACTCTTGGCAGAAAGCCCAGGTCTGCTTGACCTAGAAACTACTCACTCTGATTGGTTAACGAGCAGCACTCAACTCTGTTATCTAGGGATTGCTAGCACAGTTTGGTGTGAGGTGTGTTAGGAGTTAGAAGTGCTGTGTATGGTTTTGAGAGAGAGAGAAAGATAGGATTTATTTTGCTTTTATTTGTATGCAGAAACTCTGCCGGTTTTATTTTTCCTTTTAATAAATCCTGTAAATAGTTATTCTGAGTCTAGCTGACTAGTCATTACTGCCGCAACTAGCTTCTTCGCTGTGCAGGAAAACTCTGCTACGTTTGGGCTAAAGCCAGTAGGGCTATGCCTGACACTCCAAAGTTCCATGAGGTTATGGGCATTGTGCTGCCAGCCTGAGTTGCGGTGGTGTCAGCATCAACGGCGTTGGTTCCAGTAGTTCCAGAGGTTGTTGTTCCTGGCTGGTTCCTGACCGTGGTGAGCTGGTGACGCAGCGGACACGAGGACAACAGCTGCAGCGTGTGAGTGCTGGGTGCTGTGGTTCCTGTTTTCTCTCTCGGTGGTCGTGAGTAGCTGGTTCCGGGTTCCAGGGACATCGCTCTCAAGATGGCCTCACAACCAGGTCAGATGGCTTTTGAGCGTCTGAATGACTCCAATTACTTGCTGTGGTCGGAACGCATGCAGGCAGTGCTGCAGAGGGATCGTCTCTGGCAAGTGGTGAGTAAGTTTCCTACGAAGCCTGATGATGAAGACCTCGATAAAGACCAAAGAGCAAGGGCCACAATTGTCTTGGGGCTGGAAGATTCCCAGTTGCCGTATGTGAGGGGAATCAAGACAGCTAGAGGTGTGTGGCAAGCACTTAAAGAACTCCATGTGCGTGAGACAGCGGTTTCCAAGCTGTTCATTCGCAAGGCATTGTACAAGGCAATGTTACAGCCTGGGGTTACAATGCAGGAACACCTACACAGTCTACAGTTAAAGTTTTCTGCGCTACAGGAAAGAGACTGTGCATTAGACCAGCAGGAGAAGGTGGCTATTATTTTGAGTTCTCTCCCGGAAAGCTGGGATAATTTAGTTTTGTCTCTAGAAGGCATGCAGGAGCATGATTTATCAGTCAGTTACGTTACTGGGCGTTTGATTGAAGAATGGCAGAAGAGGCAAGAAAGGTCGGTGGCTGCAGAGGCTTCTACAGGCGGGCGGTTTGGAAGGAGTTCTCATGCCGTGCCAGAGGTGAAGCAAAAGCAGCGTACTGGTGAGGAGTCAGCGTTTGCTGTTAGGCGTTGTTTCCGATGTGGGTCTTCAGCGCATCTAAAACGACAATGTCCGGAGTTGGTCAAGTCTCAGTTGCCGGTGCAGGAGCAGAGACGAGATCAGCAGCAGCAGCAGCGGAAAAAGAACTTCTTCAAACGAAAACAGTCGGCTCAGCTGGTGACCGGCGAGGTCAAGATTGCTGATGAGAAACAAGCGGTCTGGGTGGTCGATTCGGGAGCATCTCGCCACATCGTGAACTCAGATGAATTGTTTGTTTCCAAGAACTCAGCACAGCGCAGCCAGGTGGCTCTAGCAGACGGAAGTACTTCCGAAGTGATTTCGGGGGGTGCAGTTTATGTTCCTTGTCTGCGTGAATGCCTGCAAAATGTACTTTGTGTGCCGTCATTAAGGAGCAATCTGATGTCTGTAGATTGTTTGCTAAAAGCTGGGTTTAAAGTGTATTTTGAAGGAGACAGTTGCATTATTAAGAAGGCTGGTGAGATTTTAGGCACTGCTAAGTCAGAGGGAGGCTTGTTTTGGCTTAAAGCAGGATCTCAAGTTGCAGCAGTAGTCAGTAAATCTCAGCCTGCAGTGAATAACAAAGCTATACATGACAACTATGTGCACTTATTGCATAGGAAAATGGGGCATGCTTGCTGGAAAAGTGTACTAAAAATGTCTGAATTGGCTGATGGGGGTAATTTAAAGAGTTGTAACAAGTACCTTGATTGTAATGTCTGTAAAAAGGTTAAAACCCACAGAGTCTCTTACCCCAGAAGTGACAGAGTTAGTGAGTCACCGCTACAGCTGGTTCACATGGACGTAATTGGTCCATTTGCTGTAAGCAGGGGTGGATCGCGCTTTTCACTAACAATTGTGGATGACGCCACGCGTTATTCTTGGGTTTTTCCCATGAAGAATAAGGGTGACGTGTTCACTAAGTTTAAAGGCTGGGTGGCATCTGTGGAAAGATTTCTGTCCATTAAACTCAAAAGGATTCAGACGGACAGAGGTGGCGAATTTATGTCAAATGCTTTTAGAGATTGGTTACAAAAGCGTGGCATTGGGCATAGAAAAACAAACGTTTTTTCCCCAGAGGAGAATGGTGTTGCAGAGCGAAAAAACAGATCTTTACAAGATATGATGTTTGCCATGCTTGATGATGCTGATTTGCCCATGTCTTATTGGGGGGAGAGCATGCTCACCGCGTGTTATCTCCAAAATAGGCTCTTTCATCAAACAATAGGTACAACCCCGTACTTTAAATTGTTTCAGAAAAAACCTAAAATTGACCATTTGCATGTGTTTGGATCAAAAGCCTGGGTATTAATTCCGAAACAAATGAGGAAAAAGGGAGATCCTAAGACCAAACAGTTAGTGTTTGTGGGTTACCAGGAGCTGGGAAAAGGTTTCCGCTTTGCTGAAGGGACAAATGGCATTGTGATCTCCAGGAATGCCAGTTTTTGTGAACATAGTGGCTGGGAGAGACTACATGCCAATACTGAGGTTTGGTTTGAACCTTCCCAGGAACTTCATGACTCTGAAGGTAGACACAGAGAATCAGAGTCTGAGGGGGAGGAAAGTTCAGATAAGAGCTCTCAAGAAAGTGGAGTTAGCCAGAGACCAGTTGCTAAGCAACAAAAGAGAGGTCATAGTTCTGAGGAGGAAAGTGGGTCAGAAGAAAAATTTTCTCCCAGAAGATCTAAAAGACAAAATAAAGGAGTGCCTCCAGTGCGTTTTTCTCCTGATACTGCAAATGTGTTTAGTGTAAGTGCAGAACCCAAGAGTTTTCAGGAGGTATTAAAGTTACCAAAAGAGGAGGCAGAGCGCTGGAAACAGGCAATGGAGGAAGAGATGTCCTCTCTGAATGAGCACAAGGTCTTTACACCAGTGGCAGCGCCTGAGGGGGCAAAGATTGTAGGCTGCAGGTGGGTGTACAAACTTAAACCTCTGGTGACAGGAGAGTACAAATACAAAGCTCGTTTAGTTGCTCAAGGATATTCTCAGAGGCCTGGAAAAGATTATGACGAAACTTTTTCCCCTACTGCTAAGGGGGACAGTGTAAGGCTGATTCTAACGCTTGGAGCAAAGAGAAAACTCCTGTTAAACCATTTTGACATTCAGACTGCATATTTACATGCATCAATATCAGAAGACCTTTATCTAGCCGAACCGCCTGGTTATGAGACAGGTTCCAATAGAGTGTTGAAATTAAACAAAGCTCTATACGGTCTCAAACAGGCTGCAAGATCTTGGAACAAATGTTTCCATGAGGCCTTAGTGTCATTTGGTTTCAAGCAGAGTACAGCTGACAATTGTGTTTATGTACGTGGTACAGGCAGTGATCAAGAGTTTTGTCTGATTTATGTAGATGATGTTTTGTATGCCTGCAAAACAGATAAACAAACTAAAAGATTTGCCAAGCAATTGTCCAGTAAGTTCAAAGTGAAAGACTTAGGCCCGGTTAGGACATATCTAGGGTTGGAAGTGTGCTGGGCCCAAGATGGCAGCTGCCTAATTAGTCAGCAGAACAAAGTTAAACAACTACTGACTACATACAGGATGCAGGATTGCAAAGGGGCAGCGGTGCCTATGGATCCAGGTTTCATAAAAACACTTCATACAGATGAGAGTCCTGAATTTGAACATCCTGATGTATATCACTCTGTAATTGGAAGTTTATTGTATATAGCACAGTGGTCCAGACCTGATATTAGCTATGCAGTAGGCATATTAAGTAGATTGGTCTCAAAACCCACACTAAATGCCTGGAAAGGGGTAAAACAAGTTCTGAGATATCTCAAACAGACAATTGGCTATATGTTACAATTAAATTCTTCAGAGGATGAAATGTTGAGTTGCTACTGTGATAGTGACTGGGGAAATTTGCCAGATAGAAAATCTGTCACAGGACTAGTCATAATGGTCGGTGGAGCTTTAATCAGCTGGCGGTCACGCAAGCAAGACGTTGTAAGTGTGTCATCAACAGAATCAGAGTATGCTGCATTGAGTGAATTGTGCAACGAGGTGATTTATTTCAAGCATTTGATGGCAGATTTAAATGTAAATTGTGGAGAACCAGTACAAGTTTACATTGATAATCAAGCTTGTATAACATTAAGTAAAACAGAGGGTTTCAAATCGCGTTCAAAACATATCTCTGTAAAATACCAAAATGTACGTTGCTGTGTACAAGACAATGTAATCACCTGTACTTATGTGTCAAGTGAAGAAAATGTAGCAGATGTGTTAACTAAACCATTGGCAAAGATAAAGAACAAGCGAATGTGCAAGGGTTTAGGTTTGCTGGAAAAATGATCTCCTACATAGGTGTATTTGGTGTTAATTGTTCAGCAGAATCTGTGAGGGGGTGTTCAGTTTCGGTTTCAGTTTCTGTTAATTGGTTCTCGTGGGAAACTTGCAGATTCTAGCTTCACCAATTAACTCCAGCTGGTGTCAATTTACTCTTGGCAGAAAGCCCAGGTCTGCTTGACCTAGAAACTACTCACTCTGATTGGTTAACGAGCAGCACTCAACTCTGTTATCTAGGGATTGCTAGCACAGTTTGGTGTGAGGTGTGTTAGGAGTTAGAAGTGCTGTGTATGGTTTTGAGAGAGAGAGAAAGATAGGATTTATTTTGCTTTTATTTGTATGCAGAAACTCTGCCGGTTTTATTTTTCCTTTTAATAAATCCTGTAAATAGTTATTCTGAGTCTAGCTGACTAGTCATTACTGCCGCAACTAGCTTCTTCGCTGTGCAGGAAAACTCTGCTACGTTTGGGCTAAAGCCAGTAGGGCTATGCCTGACACTCCAAAGTTCCATGATTATCGGCGGCACCCATTCAGATGCTATTTGAAGAAGGTCTTTCTTCGGCTGTGAAAGACGAACTGTCCCGGAGCCCCAGGGCGGTGTCTATGGATCAGCTGACCAAATCTGCGCTGACCATAGGAGCGCGCCAGGAGGCGAGAGCCTTGGAGAGGCGGGAAGGTAAAGGGGAACGTTGGAAGGAGTTCCGCATTCCAGACATTCCTGAGCCAGCTTTCCCGCCGGCAGAGCCGATGGAAATCGGAACAGCGCGCGCGCGCGCAGTTTCAAAGCCCAGCGAAGGGGGTAGGAAGGAGGGAAAAGGCGCCCGGAAATGCTATCTCTGCCAACAGCCAGGTCACTTTGCCAGAGTCTGCCCCCAGAGGAAGGAATGGCAAGGAATGGTGGGAGCTGTTGAGGGAGGAGTGGAAGAGATATCGGAGCAAGTAAAAGCCAATGCCTGGCTGCCACCGTCGGGGCACAGCAGCCAGGCCAAAGAGCAGTGAAAGTGCCCACGCCAGAACCTCCCAAACCTGCCCTAGTGATAGAAGTGTCACTAGAGTTGCAAAACGGATACCCTCTGAAGATTAAGGCGCTGTTGGACTCAGGCAGCTCCTGCAATTTCATGAGCAAAGAGTTTGCAGCTGAGCACCAGATACAGACGATCCCTTTAAGCAACCCCCTACAGGTGACCACGATCGATGGCAGGGAGCTGTTGGGAGGGGAAGTCAGCTTGCAGACCGTCCCAATGATAATGAAGGTGGCAAGGCACACAGAACTGATAGCGTTTAATGTGGCCACCTTGGGAGGGGCTCCCATTATTTTGGGGATGAGCTGGCTGGCGTTACATGATCCACTGGTGGGCTGGCATCAGAGAGTGGTTTCCTTTGGTTCCGCACATTGCTTAGAACACTGCAGGGAGGGAAAGGGTTCAGCAGGAGCCCAAGCTACCCTAGCAGGGACGGAAGTAACGGAGAAGGTGAAGGTACCACGACAATACGCAGATCTCAGCGATGTGTTCAGCGAAAGGGAAGCTGACCAACTACCCCCGCATAGACCCTTTAATTGTCAAATCAATTTACTGCCTGGGGCGCAGCTCCCCGCAGGCAAGTTGTATGCCATGTCAGACAGAGAAATGCAGGAGTTACGAGAATTCATTGACAAGAACCTGAAGAGGGGTTTCATCAGAGAGTCAAGGGCAGTGGGAGGTAGCCCAGTGTTTTTTGTGGATAAAAAAAACACGGACAAGCCGAGACTTGTGTGTGACTTTAGGGCCTTAAACGCAGTGTCAGAACCATTGGCCTTTCCCATGCCTAGAATAGATGACATTTTGAACAGGGTGCGGAAGGGAAAGATTTTTACCAAGCTGGACCTAAGGGGGGCGTACAATCTGATACGTATAAGGAAAGGGGATGAATGGAAAACCACCATGTTCACCCCTTTGGGGGCATTTGAATATCTCGTTATGCCATTTGGATTACAAGCAGGCTCAGCGTGCTTTCAATCGCTGATGAACCACGTACTAGGGCCTTTGCTTTACAAGAATTGCGTGGCCTTCCTGGATGACGTGTTGGTGTATTCTGAGAATGAGGAGCAGCATGTGAGGGACGTCAGAGAAGTGTTGCGCAGGCTGCTAGACAACCGGCTGTGGGTGAAACTGGAGAAGTGTCAGTTTCATACCAAGGAGGTAGAGTTCCTGGGGTACCGCCTGTCAGACAAGGGATTGGCTATGGATCCCGGCAAGGTCCAGGCAGTGCTGGAATGGAAAACTCCCAAAACAAAGAAGGATGTGCAGAGGTTCCTAGGGTTTGGGAACTTTTACCGTAAGTTCATCCGAAACTTTGCCCACCTGACGGCGCCCATAACGGACTGTCTCAGCAGTAAGAAGAAATTTGTTTGGACTGAGGAGGCGGAGCGAGCTTTTGAGGAGCTAAAAAGGGCCTTCGCCTCTGAAGAACAACTTCTGCATGTGGATTTACAAAAAAAGATGAGAGTCGAAACAGACGCATCAGACAGAGCCATTGGGGCGGTGCTTCTCCTGCAGCCAGGGGGGGAGGAGTCAGAGTGGAGACCGTGTGCTTTTTTTTCACGAAAACTGAACAAATCTGAGAGGAACTACACGGTGTACGATCGAGAACTTCTTGCTATCCATGAGGCTTTTCGGAGATGGAGGCACCTGCTAATTGGCGCACAACATAAGGTGCAAGTGTGCACTGACCACAAGAACCTAGAGTATTGGAGAACGGCACGAGTGCTCAACCAACGGCAGTTGAGATGGGCCCAGGAGTTCTCCAGATTTAACTTTGAGATTTGTTATGTGCCAGGCCCAGAGAACGTTAGGGCGGACGCTCTCTCACGTAAACCTGAATATTTGGAGGGGGAGGGAGCACCCGAAGAGAGACATGTCATTCCAGAGGACCGCTGGGTGTGTGGGGCGGCATTGGTGGGGCAAAGAGAACTGGTAGAGGGAACGGAGAACGATGAATACGCACAGGACAAACTCAGGGGACTCAGGAGGGAGGGAGATAAACCCGGAGGTTTTGAGGAGAGAAACGGGGCGTTGTACTACAAGGGAGCGTTATATATACCTGAAGGAGAGTTGAGGGGGAAGGTACTCAAGCAGCTGCACGATAGCCCCACAGCGGGGCATTTTGGGCAACACAGAACCATGTGGCTGGTGACCAGGGAATTTTGGTGGCCTAAGGTCAGGGAAGACGTGCGGGAGTATGTGAGGAGTTGTGACCAATGCCAGCGAGCCAAAGGGGAAAGGCGGGCGCCGGCAGGGTTATTAGAACCGCTACCCACACCAGAAAGACCATGGGAAGCAGTGGCTATAGATTTCATGACTGATCTGCCAAGGTCCAGAGGGAAAACAGCCATCATGGTTGTGGTAGACCTGTTAACCAAAATGGCACACTTTATAGCCTGCTCGCATGCGGTCACGGCAGAAGAAACCGCTAAATTGTTTGTAGAAAATGTGTTTAGGTTGCATGGCGCCCCCTTGAGGGTGGTTTCAGACCAGGGGAAACAATTTACTTCCAGGTTCTGGAGGAAGCTCATGAGCTTACTGCATGTAGAGGTAAATTTCTCGACTGCCCGGCATCCTGAAACCAATGGGCAGGCGGAAAGAGCCAATGGCATCCTCCAACAATATTTGAGGTGTTACGTCAATGACAGAGAGAATGATTGGGTGGAGAAGTTGGCATTGGCGGAATTTGCCTACAACAATGCGGAGAACGTGTCCACGGGGATGAGCCCCTTTTTGGCAAATTACGGGTGCCATCCCAGGGCTTTCCCAGGGGGGGAAGGGGAGAGATGGAGCGTTCCAGCTGCCGAACAGTTCGTAGAAGAAATGGAAGCTATCCATCGCCAGCTCCAACTTAACTTAGACAGGGCCAAGGAGGAATATAAGAGGCAGGCAGACAAACACAGGAGAGAAGGTGAAACCATTAGGGTGGGGGACCAAGTGTGGCTGTCAACCCAAGGGTTACCCTTCAAAGGGGGTTGTAAGAAGTTAAGACCCAAAAGACTGGGCCCATTTGAAATCACACAACAGGTCAACCCAGTGGCTTTCAGACTCCGGTTACCGAACCACATGAAGCTGCACCCAGTTTTCCACAGGTCATTGCTGTCACTGTATAAAGGGGACAGAGAAGGGAGGGTCACTCGGGGACCAGCAATGGAGGAAAGGGAACAAAGCTACAATGTAGCGGAGATCCTCGATTCCAGGTGGAAGGGAGATCAAGTAGAGTATTTGGTAATGTGGGAAGGGGAACCGGAGTCGGAAAACACCTGGGTTAGGGCAGAGGATGTCAATGACGAAGTTTTAATAGAAACTTTTCATCAGAGGTTCCCACGTAAACCTCAGCCTGTAGTGAGGTTCCGGAGGGAATACTTTGCCACCACCGACGAAGAAGAGGAGTTGGAGGGGTTCACAGATTCCGAGGAGGAGGAGGATTCAGCGAGCCAGGACGGCGATCGATGGAGGGAATTGTTCGAGACGTCTGAAGATGAAGAAGATTCTTTTCGGGGTTTTACCTCTTCACCTCCCAGAGGAGAGGAAATGGGAGGGGGTGAGGGGGGCCCTGGAGGGGAGGTGGATGTCAGGGAACTGCCATCGGAGGAACAGGTGGTGGAGGGGCTCAGGGAGGAAGGAAGAGACTCAACAGCCGAAGCAGGAACCAGCAGGGGGAGGAGTGGATCTCTGAGGGAATGCGAGCAGGAGGGAGGGCTCAGAGACGCTTCCAGCGAGAACAGTGGGGAGGTATCTGAAGCTCCCATAGGGAGACCCACGCCTCGCCGGAAACTGTCACGCCGTGAGTCCAGAAGGCGGGTTTCCGTTAAGGAGCTCTTATGCTGGAGATGATTCCGAAAAAAACCACTGTCGGAAACTACAAGTGACTAGGGCAGACATGTTTGAGGAGCTCTGTCACACACAGAGGTTTGTGGAGTTGCACAAACTCAGAGGGACCACGATTTTACGCACAAGCAGCTAATCATCCCATCACACATAAGGACAGAATGTTATATATTTTGAAAACTTAAAAAAAAAACCCAAATGGAAAAGAGTGCTTAAAAAAACAAAACATTGGCATTTCCATTAAGAAGATAAAAATGAATCAAATTGTTGATGCTACTTTCACTTAATTATTCTTAGATCACCCTGTGGAATCACATGTGCTATGCTTTATATACAAATGAGATGCAATCTTCTGAAATTTCGTGTTTCAGAGGTACGACAAAATAGATGGTTGTTTCTTCAAACAATTTACAAATGCTACGTTTGGGAGAACAAAACGTCATATTGAAAATGTCAGAGGGCTTAAGACATTTTGTAGACACGTCTGCTGTCAAATTAAAAGACGTCTCATCCATACACCCCTGCGCTCCTGGCATCATCTGTTTTACAAGTTTCCTGGGAATTGTGTGAATATGCTACTGAATTCTAAGACAACCTCTGGCCAGCTCTGCCACAAATATGCACTCTAGTCTCTGCTTCATAGCTGCTGAAACTGAGCATGGCTGACACCCTGCCCATAGCTATGTGGCTGTTGCAATCAATGGGATGTAAGTAGCTTATCTGGTTCAGAATGGCAGCCTCTGTGTTTCTTCTGTGGGCATTTCTCTTGGCAATGACAGCTTTATATTGTCGTTACAAAGACAGACTTTCTTTTTTTAATATTTGGAAATAAAACAAAAATTGCTTATGGGAGGTATTCAGAGAATGCACATGCATGTAGATTTGGTTCTGGGCCCAGCTGCATTTGTCTTTACTTTACATGTACTTTGAGCAATTTCTTTCCCCTGATAAATATAATTATTATTTCGCAAATGTGTAGAATTCTGTAAGGTCAACCTTGCTAGAATATGTAAATTAAAACAAATCAATTTTATCCAGTAGTGGGAAGAAAAGCCAATTTGAAGAACTGGAAAGCGGTGAAGATGTTTTAAGTGAATTCATGGAAACATACAATGGTAAATATCTGAAGGAAAAACCAAGTTCAGTTCACAGGTAATGCTAGCAGCGGGACAGAATAATTTGCAGTCACACGTTGAAATATTGTAATGCTTTTTGCCCATTTCCCTTCCAAGCATCCATCTTCCTCCACAGAAGCTGAGTGATATACAGGCTTTTGCACATCTTTATCATCTTCTACACGGGCAGAACACTAAATGCACTCACAGTGCCGGCTACTATTACAGGAACTCCTGAACTCCATCAATCAGTCCCATGTGATGCTCAGGCCACCTGCATCAGCTCCATCACTCTAGCCACTTGACCATAGTGGCTGTCTTTACTAGAGTGCCCAAATCAAATGATGCAAGCGTACTCTTTTAAAGCAAAGGATACAAGCAAATTTTAGCAACTGCAGAGCAGTTGCACTGCTTCAAACATTATTATGCTCATAAGCAAGAGCAAGACAGCCACCAATTCCCCTCACCTTTCATACAGAGCACTTCCAGATGGAGTCAGTCGTTCTCTGATGGTTCATTTCTCATTTCCCACTGTCCTTAGAATTGCAATGGAACAGTGTGTTGACATCAGCCTTTCCCAATGTGATGCCCATTAGATGTAGCTGGACTATAACTCCCATCCTCTCTGACCACTGGCTATGCTCGCTGGGACTGATGAGTGGCAGGCCAGCAACACCTACTGGGCATAGTTAATTTTCCCACACGAATTCTGCTGTTTTCTGTCCCTACAGCGCGCATTAAACAGATGGGTGGCAATGCTTGGCTTCTCTCATTCCCACAGTCCCCTCATGGTTGCTTTATAACTTCCTGAAGTTGTTCCCTGAAGCGAGGCACATCAGAGAGCAGTTTTCAGAAGCACCTCCCCACTTTTCTAAACCTTGCTGAAGCTGCGCTTCATGTATGTGGGGGGAGGTTTCTTATTTTTCTGGTAAGTTTCGCTATTTCTGCATATTCCATAAGTATTTGTATTCATTCTTCCTTTGCTGGGACTTCTACTTCTTTCCATTTTGGGGTAAGTAACATTTTTGCCGCTGTAGTAGCATACATGAATAAGTTTCTATATAGTTTAGGTAGTTCTGACCCTATAATTCCCAAAAGAAAAGCTTCTGGTTTTTTTTACAAATGTAATTTTAAACATCATTTTCAGTTCATTATATATCATTTCCCAGTAAGCTTTAACCTTACTACAAGACCACCACATATGATAAAAAGAACCTTCTTTCTCTTTACATTTCCAACACTTATTTGATTTAGATTTATATATTTTGCCAATTTACTTGGTGTTAGATACCACTGATATATCATTTTCATATAATTTTCTCTTAGACTACAACATACTGTAAATTTTATATCCATATTCCACAATCGTTCCCATACTTCCGTGTCTATATTATGAGCAATATCTATTGCCCAATATATCATTGAGGATTTTACTTGCTCATCCTTTGATTCTATAATTTAGGTGAGTTAAAAATATGAAAGTGCTCATGCTCAAGTTATTTATTGATTAATTTAAAAGGAAATTGGGGCTGAAAAACTCTTTTTTTGTTGTCAGAGTTTTATTGCTATTTGTTCTAACATATCAGGAGTATAGAACCCTTTTGTAAAGCCTTGGGTGACAGTGGAGGGTGTTTGTGGTAGGGAGCAGAAATGTTAATTGTGTGCTTCATGACTGAAGTAATGAGCATGGCTGTCTAAAAACCCCGCCTGCTCTGTAAGACCATTAAGTCTGGGGTCTAAAATTACATATTCGCATCACTGCAAATCTTGTAATCAATAAACTATTTCATAGGGAAACGGTTCTGCCCCTGAAAGTTATGATCTAAATTGTCTATGTCAGATGATAAGCTGTGCTGCTGCCTTTGCAGCTTTGGCGAGCTCCATTCCAATAGCAATTATCTCATGTTCGTATTTGCATAACAAAAATAATAAGAAAAATGGTGCTGAATCAAGAAACTTCGAGAAACAGAAAGTGAATAAATGCAAAACTGGGCAGGAAACATTCCTGGTGCTGGTCACTAGAACAAATCTAACATTTCTAGCAAAATGAAAAGTATCTAGCTGAGAAATAATGATGTAATGGACCATTTCCTAAACTGTCTTGCAATTATAGTACTGTGACAGGAAACAGCCCCACAGATGTTTCATTTTGTGATCTTGCATGGTGCCCCCAAAATCATGTATTTGGGTGCTGTCCCTGAAAAAGTGTCTTTTCCAGGTTCGTGATCTTGCACGGGTCGTGTGACTTGTGCAGGAGTGCGGACCTGGAAGATGGTACCCTGGTTTTTCCCCCACGATGGGGTGAGCTCCCGTTGCTCAGTCCCTGCTCCTGCCAACCTAGCAGTTCGAAAGCATGCCAGTGCAAGTAGATAAATAGGTACCACTGCAGCAGGAAGATAAATGGTGTTTCCAAGCATTCTGGTTTCCGTCAAGGTGTTCCATTGCGCCAGAAGCAGTTTAGTCATGCTGGCCACATGATCCGGAAAGCTGTCTGTGGACAAACACCAGCTCCCTCGGCCTGAAGGTGAGATGAGCGCCACAACCCTATGGTCACCTTTGACTGGACTTAACCATCCAGAGGGCCCTTTACCTTGCTCTGGTTTGGGGCCATGGCACATTGGAGGGTATGCTTTGGTCATTGGTGACAGTGACCTCAGACACGGGTGGAAGCAGGCCTGTGAGGCAACAGGCCTGTGAGGCAACAAACAATAAAGCTATGCTTGCAGCAGATCAGATGTGAATCAAAGCCTTCTTTGACTTCTCAGGTGTGAGCCCACGGAAGAATATGGAAATGGGGAACTTTTGATGGGCCCCTCCCTCTGGGTACAACACACACACACACCCAAGCCAATTTATTAGGATAACTTCTATCATAGCATAGCATAATAGAGCCAGTGATGCAAGCACAACTGACAATATACACAGGAAGAGGAGAACGGTATCCACCCCATTCATAGCCACAGAAACACTATCAGAGGACCGTTTTATTTATTGTAACAAACTGGCCCCACGGAGGCACACACTAATGAAACGATGTTTTTACAAAGTGGTCCAAAGGCTGAAAGTCTGGGGAAAGAATGGCAAAGGATACATGTGGAAAGCCACAAAAAAAGATCAGAATCCACCTACCGTCAAACATAAGGTCAGTAAAAAATCCTCATTAAAGATACCTCACTGCATTGGCCTGATTGAAATTTTTCAAACACTGTATTATTATAGTGGAGGTAAGGGCTGCGATTGCCCTGCCACAACCTCCTCCTCCTTTTCCCTTTCCCCCTCCTTTTTTTTTGAGAACCTTTGGTACAGAAGGCATATTTGAAACAGGGAAGAAATCTGAGAAATTGCTCCCAGGGCAGGGAAAGGCTGCTTAATCAACTGTTCCTCCAATCTATAGCAAAGAAACCCGCTCTCTGATGCCAAAGAGGTGTTAATGATAGAGATTATAAAAAGGAACTGTTGAAGTACATCTTCCAAGCATCCCCATAAAAGCCTGACTGGCAACAGATCAAGAAAACAGGTTGCAGCTACAGGGCCACATCTATATCAGCAAAAGATCTGGCAAGTTTAAAATATATAAACCAGAACTGAAGTCTGTAGTTCAGAATCACAATTATTCAGTCCTGCTGGAAACTCAGCAGTTGAGCCATTTGTTGCAGGATTTGAGTTTCTCCTGGTTATTTGTTTTTAGGCAATATCCAGTGTGGCCTGTCTTCCAACATACATCTTTTTTAAAAAAAGTGTTTATTGATTACTTACACACACACACACACACACACACACACACACACACACGTGGAGAGAGAGAGAGAGAGAGAGAGAGAGAGAGAGAAACATTGGGTGGTATCTAACACATCCCATCAGTGCAAGGAATTCTTCTTTCACAGTGGGACTTTATCCCCTCCCTCTTCTCCCCCAAGAGGCGGAGCTAGCTGCTCTGGCCCCCGGAGTGGTGCACATGCTGTCCACCGGGGCAGGGCAAGCATCCCAGGGGGGCGCCACCTATGGCAATTGGTGAGTGTCCTAGCGGGGCGAGGCGGCAATGTCACCCCCCTCAGGGATGACACCCGGGGCAGACCACACACCCCCACACATGCACTTGATTGCAACCCCACCCCCAGAAAACCTCTAAATGGTTTACAAAAATACTAAATACTAAAATTGTCACTAAAAAACAGTTAAAACATGTATCTAAAAACATTCAAAAGGTGACTGAAAACAGGAAATGTGCCTTCTTGATTTATATTTGTGTGCCACCATTTCCTTTTCTCATTGTTTATTATTTGCTTTGTATATGGTATTGCTACTGCACTTTTGGGTTGTTAATAACCTAATAAAGGTTAAAAAGAAAAAGATGATTAAAATCAAGAGTAGCTAAAAATAAATGAAACGCATATAGATTCTATATGTCTGCGTAGGCTTGGCTAAACTATTTTATAATCTATTTGGCTAAAGCATTTATAGTCTGTTTAGATATTTCTATTATCGGAAGTGCCCTGAGAATGAGGTGGAAGAATAGAAGCCTGCTTTGCAGAGGAAGAAATAATTTGAGACACTGAAGGGCAGATCTTGGCATAACACCAGGTTTTGCAATCACACAAATGGCACAATGGTGGGCTGAAGGATGCAGTGTGGACTGCAACTCTGCTTGCGCAGACTGCAACAAGGTGAGGGACATGGGAAACTGCCAGCCTAGACTTAACCGGCACCAGAGAGAAACAGCTCATCTGGTTCATATCTAGGCCCTGACAAGAGAAAGATATGATGCTTTGTACTGGTTCTTTCACAATAGAGGATAAGAAATAAAATGCCAAAGATGTCATAGTTTGACAATCCTGTTTTGCCCATAACAGTAGCAGTTTAGTTTTCCCATTATAATTACTTCTGTGGAAACATCTAAATTTCAACAATAGAAGGTAATTGAATAAAATGCCACCAGTCAAGATAAGGCTGAAGGAAGACACATTTGTATTTCGACAGAATTCACTTCGCTTTCAAAGACATTTGTATTTTGGTGGGCAAGATCAGAAAGATGGAGGCACCACCTAATCTTTTGCCGTAGTTTATGTAGGCAGAACACATCTCCATCTCTATAAATTGCATGCTGAAGTACAAAGATACGGCTCACGTGTAAGGTCACCCACAACATTTTTCTTGAGAGACCAAAGTACATCAATAATATTTCTCTTAAATCTTCTTCTTCTTCTTTAACAACTACAGTTCCTGTAATTCTAAAAGCCACACCGCGGTTACGGAAATTTAAGGCCACTACAAACACAATTTAAAGCCAATGAGCTCCAGGTTTAAAAGCTGAAGCCTCATTACCTTGAGCAAGGTAGGAATAGGGAACACGTATTAATATGACGGACAGAATGTGAACAGAATACAGCATCTACTGAAACTATCTAGTCTATGTAAAGTTATTATCCTAGCCAAAAAAAAAATTCCATAAGGGAAACACTGTACTTTAGGATACCACTTTGTCCAAACACAAAGCACAATTCAGTTCAACATTTTAAGTCCCATTAATTCTGATGGGACAGTTTTAGGGACATACTAAATTCCACAGGTAAAGCCAATGGGATTTAAAAGTGCTGAGCTTTGATGGATCATTTCCATATATACCTATCACTTTCCTACTGTAGGAGAATTTAGCAGTGCTCTGAATTGTTTTGCATCCTTTCCCTAGAACCGAAGTGCTGGCTTCATCCACCCAAGTCAGTTTGTGTTTTCCTAATAAGATGAAGACTGAAGCCTTTTTCTCGTTGTTTCTGCTTCCTGCAAAAATTCAGATCATTTCTTTCCTGGCAAATCGTCTCTGGACGCTGCTAGACTGTCACTATTTTCAGGTGTGATGCAATCTGACAAGTTCAGGCTACACATTTATAGCTGATTGGGAGGTCTTGCACCACAAGCCCAGTTCTCCCAAATATCAGACTTTTTGCAAGAAGGAAAGTGAAGGGAAAATGCACTGCAAAGTGTGGGATGTAACATCTTGCTTTGATGCAACATCACCTAAATTCTCCCTGAAAACAAATAAGAAAGAGTGCTCATTATGACAGAATAATAGAATCATAGAGTTGGAAGAGACCACAAGGGCCATCGAGTCCAACCCCCTGCCAAGCAGGAAACACCATCAGAGCACTCCTGACATATGGTTGTCAAGCCTCTGCTTAAAGACCTCCAAAGTAGGAGACTCCACCACACTCCTTGGCAGCAAATTCCACTGTCAAACAGCTCTTACTGTCAGGAAGTTCTTCCTAATGTTTAGGTGGAATCTTCTTTCTTGTAGTTTGGATCTATTGCTCCGTGTCCGCTTCTCTGGAGCAGCAGAAAACAACCTTTCTCCCTCCTCTATGTGACATCCTTTTATATATTTGAACATGGCTATCATATCACCCCTTAACCTCCTCTTCTCCAGGCCAAACATGCCCAGCTCCCTTAGCCGTTCCTCATAAGGCATCGTTTCCAGGCCTTTGACCATTTTGGTTGCCCTCCTCTGGACATGTTCCAGTTTGTCAGTGTCCTTCTTGAACTGTGGTGCCCAGAACTGGACACAGTACTCCAGGTGAGGTCTGACCAGAGAAGAATACAGTGGCACTATTACTTCCCTTGATCTAGATGCTATACTCCTATTGATGCAGCCCAGAATTGCATTGGCTTTTTTAGCTGCCGCGTCACACTGTTGGCTCATGTCAAGTTTGTGGTCAACCAAGACTCCTAGATCCTTTTCACATGTACTGCTCTCAAGCCAGGTGTCACCCATCTTATATTTGTGCCTCTCATTTTTTTTGCCCAAGTACAATACTTTACATTTCTCCCTGTTAAAGTTCATCTTGTTTGTTTTGGCCCAGTTCTCTAATCTGTCAAGGTCGTTTTGAAGTGTGATCCTGTCCTCTGGGGTGTTAGCCACCCCTCCCAGTTTGGTGTCATCTGCAAATTTGATCAGGATGCCCTTGAGTCCATCATCCAAGCCATTGATAAAGATGTTGAATAAGACCGGGCCCAAGACAGAACCCTGTGGCACCCCACTAGTCACTCTTCTCCAGGAGTGGTAGCATAGTCAAGACCACATTTTACTGAGTGGTAGCATAGTCAAGACCACATTTTACCAGCTTCTTTGTCAGCATCGCCCTTGAGCCAGTGCCACGAACTGGACTCATCCACTTCAGCTCCGACTGGGCTAGGCGAGCTGGCTAGCACTTCCAGAGACCACCTTCTGGACAGGAACAGGTCAAAGTGCTGTGGACTCACAGCTTAGAGTTGTGAGCACCGGATTCACTTCCAGAAGAAGACAGTCGTCACACAGCAGAGTATAGTAGAGTATAACAGAGCATAAACGACTTGGAGAGCAGCTCTGTAAAATATCTTCTTTATTCTATCTACAACTATAATACACAACTATATACAGAGCTAAATGAGGTCTAAACGAAAATGCTGAACTGCACTGAGTGTCTGCAGCTGCTCTTAGCAGCAACCTTATCTATACAGAGATCACACACAGTCTCTCTCTCTCTCTTTGATATGAGGCTGAAGCGGAATAAGTAGAGAGCAGAAAACCGCCCCCTCCTCTCTGGAGAATCAGCACAGCACATCAGCAGATTCTTGGATATGGGAGGGGTGAAATCTCCTCACATTAAATAGCCAATGTTGTCTATTCTCCCTTCAAAAAAGTCAGGATCAATGCTCAATAAACTGCTGTCATAATGTACTAGGTGGGCTGGAAAATTCCCAGCATTGATGTATGAAACAATAGTGCAAATGAAGAGCAGAGCTGCTCCGTTGCACAGTCCCCTGCTTACTGTCACCCCTTCTACAGAAATAACTCCCTTTGATTTAATAATGTTGGCATTTATATGCATAATAGATTATCTGTCTCCAAGCCAACTCAATCATGTTTAGCAAGGTATTGAAAGACTGCAGCATATGCTCACAGTTCGATGTTTTCCCCTTATCTCCCACCATCACTTTATTACAGGCCACAGGTGAAGTTTTCCCTATAATTCTATTTCCATACCAGAAAAGCTTAACCTGTTGAAATTCTGCATACCATATAGCTTTTAAAGTCACAAGAACCCTGCTCTCCCCCATGCCAACCCTAAACCAATGCCTAGGCTTTGATCCTGTATTCACTCACCTGAGAGCAAGTTAAATGCTAAACACAAAGAGACTTATTTCATAGCAGACATATTGTGTCTTAATAAGTGCCTTGGCTTTAGCTCCTGTCTCCATGCCTAAGCCATTTTGCAAAGTTGTCACATTTTGCATTTGCCATTTGGGAGGAAGGTGATTCTTTAACACCCACCTGTACTGTACTCACAGTGCAGTAGAATTTGCAGAAAATAACTCCAAATAATATGAAGATAACAAGGCCAGCAGCTTTTGCTAAACAGGCCGGCAACATCGAAACAGCACAAAAGCCCCAAACAAATGATGATGATAGTAATAAATATATGAGAAAATAAATTGCTAATTTGGTGAAGATTGTTCATTGTTGTATTGTATCCACATAATGTGACATTTCTTGTTTGATGATGCTTGAATTTTGTTTTCTTACATTCTTTTTCAAAGAAATCAAAAATCAAAAAAGAAATACTTGTTACTGTATTGTTTTAAAAGAACAGGAATCTGCCTTATGCAGAGTTGGACCACAGGTCCGTCTAGCTCCAAACACAGACTTACAGCAAGTTTTCAAGGTGTCTAAAACTCTTCAATCCAACAATGAAATAAAACACTGTGAGTGCTACTGGTTACTAAACCATAGCCTCGAAAATTCCACAGATGGAGTGATAGCTGGGCGCAAGGGACCAGGAAGGAAGTCACACATGAACCACTGGAAGTTCAGTCAATGGATGAGACACATTGCAGTGTCATTAGTAGCCGAAACAACAAGATACTAAAGTTGCCACTGGGGCAAAGAAGCAAGAGTCTTCAGGTGAAAGGGGCTCTGGTTTTGGGGGAGCTCCTGCAGACGGGAGGACGCTACCCCAGCCACCCTTAATGATGAGCCTCCAATGTTTCCATATGTAGCTAAAACACTTGGTCTGATGATATCTGCTTCTGGACTGGAGATCTGGCTGATGATGGTATCCTGTCATCCACACTTTGTAGCGAATGTGTTCTCAAGAGTCAGCCTGCATGGCCTGCTCAGAGATTGGTAAACATACAGTCACCCTAGAAACCATGAACTGTATAAACACCTCAGCTGTTAGTGGCAATGGAAGAGCTCCAAGCCAGGAATGTTGAAAAGGCTTCTCATTCCTTGCCAGAACAAAACAAAAAGGCGGCATTATCTTTTCCAAATCAGCCGCTAGCCCTTTGAGTGTCAAACGGACCATTTAGGGGTGTGGGGAAAACAGCTGGTTTTTACTGGGCAGGTGCATAGGAGGCCACTAAGTAAAACCTTATTTGGCTGTTATTTAGAATGTCCCCGTGCCAGTGGATGAAATTCATTTCCTTGTTTCAGACAAATCTAGCCTCACCCAGGTAGAGCAGCTGTGTTACATTTGACAAGGACAGAATCTTCAGAGAGAAAGAGGAGGGGAATTGTTGGATGGAGGCAGTGTTTATCCCCACCTCCATTCAATATTAAATCTCTCGGCAGGAGTGTGGGACAGATATAAGTGGGTCATACAGCATCGTGGAGAAAATAAATGTCATTTCAAATGTGGTGACTCTGTGCAAGAGCTGCACCTTGGTTTCAAATCAAAGGCGTCTTGCTGAAGCTCAGCAACACATAAACACATTTCAGTTTATCTCCACGTTGACTTAAAAATAATTAAAATCCCAAATGGAAAGGAGGTAGACTTTTTAGTTCCTCAAGACTTCGCAAATTGCTATGATGGGAAAGGCGGGGGAAAGCTTTCTGAAGTAAAGGTAGTGACCTATTTCACTTACGTGAAGCAACCGGAATTAAATTTATTTCAGCTTTAAAACACAGCAGCCATTTGAACAATTTAACACAGGCTCCCCACCCCACCCTGCTATTAACAGAGGCCATTAATAAGTAACATTTACAGGTTTGTGTCAGCTTTCACCATCTTTGCAATGTGCACCCCAGTGTAGATTTGAACTGTAGCAACCTCACAAAGAATATATGGGCCATGCCCTTTGTCTTGGCATATATCAGTAGAATACACTGAAATCATTACTTACGTGGATTTATGATAGCATGATCAGGGGCATTTATTTTCATAAATAAATTCCTTTTTATATCATCGATACATTCCTGCATGTAAAAGAAATATAAAAGAATGCAGACACCTTTCCCATGGGCCCTCCCCCCCCCAACTTTCCTGTGGGCCTGTCACAGACTGGAGGTAGAGGAAAGGTGGCAGGAACCAGCTGGGGAACCCGCACAGGAAGAAGGCTCAGAAGCTGGGGATTGGTGGTGGGACAATGATGAGTGATCGCAGGGAAAAGAGGGAGCGGACTGGGAGGAGGTAACAGGGTTCAGTGAGTGAGGGGAGCCTGTAGCAGAGAGAAGTCCAGAATCACAGGCAGAAGCTGAAGCAGGAGAGGAGGGAGGCCAAGAGGCAGAGATGAGTCCAGCTGGTGAAGAGTCACGGGTGTATCCCCCTCCTGCTGCAACAAACTCCCCTCCCCACTGGTATCCCAGGACCAGGAGAGGCATGAAGAGTGCAGAGAAGTTAGCTTCACACAGACACAGTCTCAGATTGCTTAGGGAAAACCCTGGCGAGGAGAGGACTTAGGCAGCTGTGGGGAGGCGGGGACCTTCAGTCTCACTCAGCAAGTGCTTCATGGAAGCAAGACCTGCCTGTGCAGATCATGTTTTTGCTAATGAAGAGTTAACTTCAACTTGCTTGGTGTGATTTACTCCTGGCTTGCTCCTGTCAATGCCCTTCCTTTCTTCCCTTTCTCTTTGGCTACTTCATGCTCCGTTCCTCTTCTTGTCTATGCCCAGGCCTTTTGTGAACTTTATTCCCTCTTATCAGCCACACTAATTGTAAATGTTCTGTTGCTAAAAACTCATCCCAAAGTGTCAAAATATATGGGAGTATTTCATGATATCATAATAGCTTAATCAATCCCCCCAATCCCCCCCCTCTCTCTCTCTCTGTGTGTGTGTGTGTGTGTGTGTGTGTGTGTGTGTGTGATAGCTGTCAAGTTTTCCCTTTTCTTGTGAGGAATCCTATTCGGAATAAGGGAATTTCCCTTAAAAAAAGGGAAACGTTGACAGCTATGGTGTGTGTGTGCCAACTGGTAACTTTATCCTCTATGTAAGAGTGCATGATAAACAAATGTACAGTGGTACCTCGGGTTAAGTACTTAATTCGTTCTGGAAGTCCGTTCTTAACCTGAAACTGTTCTTAACCTGAAGCACCACTTTAGCTAATGGGGCCTCCTGCTGCCGCCGCACCGCCAGAGCCCGATTTCTGTTCTTATCCTGAAGCAAAGTTCTTAACCTGAAGCACTATTTCTGGGTTAGCGGAGTGTGTAACCTGAAGCGTATGTAACCTGAAGTGTATGTAACCCAAGGTATCACTGTATTTGAAAGAAACTAGTGTGCCTGTTGCTGGATTGCAGGCACTATGTTTCAACTGACTTTGAAGGTAGATAGATAAAGAACTAGAGAGACCTATTGAATGTATGGCTGAGTGTAAACCATTCACTTTAATGTTTCCTAAAAAGTTTCACTCATTTTTGTCCAAGATTAGAACTGTGCGGCCCTGCAATCACACCTCTTTATCCCATAATTATCTAGTCAATGATTTAAATACTTACATCCTTTTTTATCTTGTATTGTCAACATAAATTGAAGTTCCTGCGGTGGCTTAAACACTAACATAACAAACAAAAACAGCAGCAATCAAAAAATAAAGACTACTCCAAGTTAAAAATGCTTTAAAAGTTCTTTAAAATCCTGAAATGTTCTTGCATGGTACCTAAATGATAGTACTGAGGGCACCTGAGGGCTGAGCTGGCGCAGAATGTCTTGGCTGGCGCAGAAATCAGCATCCATGGGCATAGCCAGAGGGGGCAGCTGCCCCCCTAAATCACTAAAAATCAATAAAAATACATAGCTAACTGAGGTTCTGCCCCCTAAGAAAAGGCCTGTCCCCCTCCCAACAAAAATCCTGGCTATGCCCATGTCTGCATGCCCCACAACATCTCTCCAAGCTGCCATGTGGCAGGGCTGTGGTGGTGGCCCCACCGCTCCATAAATCCACGCCAAGCTCATGGGGGGCAATTCAGGATTGCACCCTTATTCTCTTTAAAATCTGATGATAATAGAACAATGTATTATGTTATGGAAGGAAGTTGACAACTGATGGCATATAAGAACTGCCACATATGGTTTAATATTGTCTTCAATTTATTGAGAGTGGGAGTCCTGGGATTTGGAAAGGTGTACCATATTTTTTTCTTTCTGAGTCCCCCCCCCCCCCATCTGCAAACTTCTGACATTCTAACAAGGTTTCAAATTTGGATTTTATTTTCATTTTTTTAAAAAGATAAATGCTGGAAAAGAGAAAGGGCTTATAAATGGCAATCCTATATCCACACATACTGCAGTAAGGCTTAGAGCAAATCCTTATTTTCATGGAAAGAATTTTTCCCCACCCCATTCTGTATTCCTTCATTTCATTTAGTATATTTGAAAAAATGGGTGTGTGGCAAAAAATACCTTTATAATATTATTAGTATTTACATAGACATAGGGATTTAGGTGAGATAAGGCACCACCTAGTGGTGAGAGTTGCATTTGAAACAACTTAATAATATTTTAAGTTGGATTTGGCATTTCCAGATGCGAAGTTGCAAGGCAGAAAAGCCTAAGGTTACAAAAAAAATGTAAGAGGCCAGCAACTTCAGCAACGTTCTGCTGCTAGGGTTAGACGCTCACAAATTTTATCTAACATTTTTATTAAGGGTTTGCACACACAACCACAAGATTCATTTTGGATCCCACTTTGAAGCTGGTGACTGCAGAGCGCAATCCTGCAGCCAGGGAACAAACTGGCGAAGCAGCACTTGGCAGGATTGAACCCCGCTCATCAGATGACATCGTCCAATGATGTCAGTTGATGGCAGGTGTGGTTTGTGAAACATGATCTTGCAGGCCAAAGCTGGGATCTTTGGAGGAGTCCCTACCCCTGGCATAGACAACGCTGAGATCGATTGAGTAGATCTGACTCAATATAAGCCAGCTTCCTATCTTCCTATGAACCTGGGACTTTCCACATGTAAACATATGGTCTGTCACTGAACTGTTGCACCTCCATCTTTTGATCCTTCTCTGCAAAGCAGAAGTGCTCCACTTTAGAAATTTATTTCTAGAAATAACCAGTTGCAGAATGCCAGGAATGAAAACAAATTTGTTCCCACTTGAGTGACTGGGCTAATACATCCCTTGCACTTTCATCATAATGTAAACTAATGAGATCAAATGCCATTTTAATGAAAACATGGCATCTCTAGTTTATTGATTTATTTCTACTTAAATCACACTTGATAGCACAAACAGGAGAACTTGCTCCTCCAGCCAAAGCACTTTTATATTCAGGACAATAACTACAGTGGTACCTTGGGTTACAGACACTTCAGGTTACAGACTCCGCTAACCCAGAAATAGTACCTCGGGTTAAGAACTTTGCTTCAAGATGAGAACAGAAATTGTGTGGCGGCAGCCGAAGGCCCCATTAGCTAAAGTGGTACCTCAGGTTAAGAACAATTTCAGGTTAAGAATAGAACTCCAGAACGAATTAAGTTCTTAACCCGAAGTACCACTGTATTAATATCTCTCTTCATCCCCCTCCCTCAACCAGAAAGCCTTCAGAACCTTCCAACCAAGCGAGGCATTGTATTATTGATGAAGCAGCCTTCAAAAAGAGAATGTGGTCAGATGGAAGCCTTCTCAAATTCATGAAAATATGAGGTGATTGATATAAAAAGCATTCTTTGTCACCATATAACTCTAGCCATATAGTTTTGCTATGAGCCCTCATTTAAGAATGTAAGAGCTGACTCAGAGCAGGTCAAATTCTCTGTCCATCAACCTAAGTTTTTGGCTCCCATCTCCTGCTGTCTGATCCCTTTTAACTTAGATTACAAAGAATGGAACATGGGACTTTCTGTATTCAAAGTATATGTTCTAACAAACACATATTTTTGTAAAATTGTATTGGGCTGCTTTTTTTTCTATTCCAGGAGCAGAAATTCAGTTGCACAGCTGCCTAAAATGAATTCCTCCATTAATTTCAAAGGCAGAGCCAAGTCCTTTGCTTGCACAGATTGCTGCTGTCTATTGCATTTAATGGGGTCCTTTTTGTTCCCTATAATCATATGGATCATTGAATGCATGTAGTTTCAGTCAAAACTTTTTATTATGAAGGACACTGAATCCAGAGATAGCTCTAAAAATAACTTTACTGTTTTATAGGTTTTTTATGACAAACTGTAATTGGAATATTATAAATTGTTTCAAAAGATTCAGACAGAAATATAGATCTCCAAAATACATAACAATAGTTTGTAATTTAAATGATAACTTATAATTACATAAGTACTTAAGAGGCACTAAAAGTTATTTTAAATAGCCATAACCTTCAAATTGCTGATTTATTTTGAGAGGTGACACTAATACATGTAGCTCGGAAACCACTGAGAACACAACATCAAATTCTGGTGATTTCATGTGGCATAAGATATACGTCTCCTTTTTGCTCAGCATTTCCAGTACATTCAAAACTGCTGCACATACTAACTGATTTCCCAAAACCAGTATATTGTGCAGAGGTCAGAGAAAAGTCAACTCAATGAAATATTGTCATTGTACATTTTACATAAGCCAGTGTGGGCATGTTGTTGAAACGACCACAAAAATCTTTTCAACTTATATCTTCGATTAATTAAAATCTGCAGATAAAGTTTCAGTTTTCTGGTAATATTCACCGATAGCCAAAGAATTTCTTCTTTTATGGGAAAAAAGAGAGGGGGGGGAAGGAAATCCGTTAGTTAATTATGGGAGGGGGAAGATAAACACTAATTTGTCAGAACAGGTGCATTAAGTTTGATAATGTTTAAAAAATTTATAGAAGCAGTTTCTTCAAGGTCCTATGTGACTTATGAAGCCTAATTTTCTTTTCATAGCTCTGTGATAAAATTTTATCCACGTTATAAAAAGGGTCTTTACTAAAAATGACCGGAAATCTGAACTACCTGGCCATGCAATAAAAACACATTCCACTGTTGCAAAGTGTCAGGCAAGCCAGGTTTAGCTGGAAATTGATCGATAAGTCTTCCTTTTACACTTGAGTGCATTCACTTTTTCTTCATTGGATAATAGTTTTTTTAATGGGTTTTCCATTAATATTGGTCTTTACTGTTAGCAAGAAAAGGCAGACATTAAAAAGAGACAGGAACAGCAAAGAAAAAGTTTAGTGATCTTTAATGATATGGTGCAAAATACCAGGAAGTGTTATGATGTTCCCTTAAAAAAAAACAGGTGTCATGTTAAATGCTGTTGGCTGTTCCAGCAGAGCAAAAGGGATGTAAAACACAGTTGAGATAGACTGCTTGGGAGAGATTCTGCCTTTATTCTGGGAAAATCCATAGATGTAAGAGAGTCTATGGTCAACAACATTAAAAGAAAATATAGCTATTTCTTGTGGGGTTCCTACATCCATATTTCTCAAAGCAATTTGCTAACCAGCAAAAAGCTTAATTCTGGAACTCACTGTCCGCCTTTAATATTTCAGGTTCCTCCTTTTTGACATTGAACATTGTCCATAGCTACAAGAAATAAAACTTTACAAAAGGATAAAAGTGGATAGCTCTTTTTACACGCAAACTGTAAAATTGGAGCGACACTTAATTGTGGTCAGGTTACGTTCCAAGTATATGGCCTGGAACAGCTTGCAAGCTGAACTCCCCCAACCCGCAACTCCCCAGCACACATTCCACTGAATGGTTATATGAGGTGCTTACAGTTCCTTTGAGGCAGTGCTGTAAAAGCAGGAGTGAAGCTAGGACTTTATGGATGAGAATGTTATTGGTTTCACTGCTTAACTAAGGGAGATATTACCAGTTAGCGAAAGCTCAGTGCATTGTGAGTCAGAAATAGGTGGAGATTGTTCAACTACTATGGTATATTTTTTGGACTGATGGTCAGAGAACTCGGTGCGAATACATAGATTACCACCCACTTTACTACACTCAAGTAGGGTTGGTTCCTGAATTCTTGATAAAAATAGAATGCATGGGCAGAAGATGAGGATAGTGGAGGGAGAAAGTAGTTCTGTGGTGGGTCCATCTGGGTGCAGAACTGAACAGAGGGACCTGTCTAGGGGGCAACCATGCTATCCTGACCAGACTGGGAGTGTAGGCTTCTAGGCTCTGGAATTTATCATCATGGGACAGATCCCAGAGTCGACTGTAAAATGTGATCCTGAATAAAGACTAAGAGGAAAGGAGCTATTGTTTATCTACTGCAGTCCCTGGCATTCATTAAACAGAATTGTCTGCATAAGCTGTGGTCTGCCTGGCATGGATTAGTCTCTGGCTGTCACTCTCCAAAGGTCACTGAGGGGACAGAAAAATACATGATGCATCTGAAACCATTAACATTTGTTAACTAATCTGGATACCAACCTAATACATTTTAGCAACACTAAAATGCATTAGCAGCAAAGGTCCGCAGAGCTAAACCAAGGACTCAGCTACATTAGTCAAAAAACAATGCTTTGAATGCGTTATAAACTATAAAGATGGCACCGGAGAGCAAACAACTTATCTATGCAATTTTTACATGGAAAATTTTTCCTTTTAATTTAATTTCTGAATTATTTATAGCGTCCCCCCCCCCATATTTTTTTGCCCATATTTTAAAAAAAATGGTGGTGGGTGGTATTCCTAGTAGCATTGCTGCAATGCAAGTTCCATGCATTCTGTGAAAGACTGAACCCTTGTGTAATAACACACACACACACACCACTGGTCACGAACTAGCAGAATTAAGTGCATTATAGACCATGGTTTTAAACATGCTTGACTCTATGCCAGATTGTGCCAAGATATGTTAAATGTTTGTTACGACCCCACCCCAATGCAGCTCTCCTGGAAAATGTGTGGGGTTAGGCATGGTCACTTCTCTAAAGGAAGATACATTCTTAACTGGGGAGCAGCAACATCACTTCCTACCAATGCAATTCAAACTGGCTGCATTGGAAGTGACTACAGAAATGGCAAAATAAGGAATGATTTTAAAACTGGTGCTGTTTAGGAAATACAGAGGTCCAAACCTATGGGATAATACAAGTGATATTAATTGAATAGCAAGTTAAAACATTCTAAGAACATTTACTTGTGATTTAGCGACATTTATTGAAAGGGATGGAATGCCTCATGAGTCTGAGTTGGCACTGGCTAAAATAACTAGATTTTTTTTAACGTCAATGACTACTTACCTAGTCGTTGGAATGCTGATCAGTTCTGCATGTAAGAGCCAGAAGACTGCCATTTGTGTTGACCTGTATATATTTTTAAAAGTCACTATTAATATTGCTGCAGTTTTTTAAAAAAAGAAATTCACAGGAATCATGGTGTTGCCAAGACTTCAGTCATACTGTCTAAAACTATTCTGCTACATGTCCTGCAGTAATTTTTTATTTAAAATATTTCCTTCCCAGGGTCATTTTTGCACACTGAGCTTTTTCAAGGGAACATAAGACATTAAATTCTCCAGTGTGCTTGGCCTTACTTGCACTTCTTCTGCCCTGCATGTTTTGAATGCTTGAATGCATTCACAGCATGACTTAATACAGAGCTTCCACATACAGAGAGACAAAGTACAGCAACTTCTGATCCACCAAGCTAACCAGCTTCATATGGCAGATCTCCAGTAACTCAAGTGTCTTCCTGGTTTTGCAGTCTTCTGGGACAGGGGCAACCTTTTTAAAGTTGAGGCTTTTTTTAAAATTGAAAGCCATGTTCCATTGAGGAAAAGTAGTTTGGGACACATACTACCAGTGCTTGAAGCCAAAATCAAAAGTGGACAATCCCAGAGCTAACCCCAAGCCACCTTCCTTTTTTTTTTCTTCATTTTGTCTTTGATTCTCTCTCACTCTCACACACATCCATTTATTCCCCCAGAATAAACCCAGCCAGATGGGCAGGGTATTAATATATTATTATTATTATTATTATTATTATTATTATTATTATTATTATTATTATTATTCCCCCATCAACAGCCTATCCAGAGATTACCCAAAATAAATAGCCTCCTCTTCAGTGCAGCTACAGGGCCTGCAATCACCCTCCCTCTGCCATTAAAATAATCAAGAACATTTCTTGATTCCGCTTGCTGATGCTCTTCATTAATCTCTTACTGTCTGCAGCTTGCTGTACCTTGTAATATAGACTCAGAGACGTGAAAAAGGGAAGAGTGGCATAGTCTCTGGGGTTGCAGAGAATGGAAAGAAAGCAGCAGCAGGAGGAGGAGAGAGGGTGTTGGGTCCCCTCTCACATTCTTACATGCTCCAGCACGCTGAATGTAATGGAAGTGGCAATGGATGAGGTCTACTTTCTACCGTGCAGGGGTGTAGGGACTAGTACAGAGACACAGGAATGTGAAGGAGGCCAGCAGATCTGATACCAACTTGGTACATGTGACCTCAGCATGGTGAAGGTGATGGAAGAACAAGGCTCTCCAGACCAGGAATATGGAGCTCAATTGGCTATAGTTGCATGCACCTGTTTCCTTTTTGTCTGTTTAATCAGTAAATGTGTATATACCTTTTACACATGATGTAAATAATGTGATTATCCCTTGAGAACAGCATTTTTCTTTCACAAATAGCCAGTGTGTGATGTGAATGCTTGGAGAGCTTTAACCTTTTGCCCTCCAGTCCCAATCAAGATTGGGTTCTCCATAACGGCTATTTGCATGGGGTGGGGAACTCTCATGCAAATAGCAGCCACGGGACCCCTGATTGTGAGTGAGACCACATGAGGAGCCCTGGGTTGCAGTCTCCCTAACTCCATGCCACGGTTCCATTTTGTATAGGGCCCCTGCATTGCACTCAGGCAAACCATGTTATTAACGTCATCAGTTGTTTGGCCCACAATTGACAAAGTTGTTAACCAAGGTAAAGTTCTTTTTCAATGATGCTGAAGGAACAAAATAGATCCACAATTTTTAGTTGGAATTTTAAAACCAGACGTGAGGTGAGACTCTATTAGTTCAACACAATCAATTTCTAACAAGACAATGATAGCAGTGATGTAGACAAAGAAGGAAGGAAGGAAAGAAGGAAAACAGTCACAGAGTCAATTGTTTTTGCTTTGTTTTTAAAACAACGTGCAAGAAAACTCTCTATTAAGTCAACATTTTAATTACGGATTTTAAAAAACTGTTTAAGGAAAAACCTTCCTATGAGATGTGCAGACTGGCAAATTCTCCAGAGGACACTCTGTACATAGTATGGTCATTGGTCTGTCACTCCTGATTTTCATTTGCATCACCTTAATGTTTCCATAGCAGCAGAAATTACATTTCTCAGAGAAAGCTGCCAGGATCAGAGATGTTTGGTGGCACTTCAGCTTAATGATAAAAAGGAGTCCTGCTGATATTAAAGGGGTGTGTGGAATGAAATAATTGATTCAAATCAATAAGGTACAATGACCGGAAATTACTAACTTTATTAAAAATTGGGGAGGCTAGAAGACATTTGACATAATCAGGTATTTAGATAATTGAGTGGTATTCAATTCTTATCAAGCAGCCCTATGATCCATAGAATCTATTTTAGATAATATTTTTAAAAGATGCATTGGTAAGAGCAAGTACTAAATTTACTTGACAGAACTGACCTATTTAGTGACTAGGTTACATTTCAAGACGCAGGAGTGATTTTAGTCCCTGTGTGAATGGGAAAATACACTGTGTGAATAATTTAATTTAGGGGATCAACACAACAACAGAGCCATGAAAATGTTTTGAACTCCAAAATACTCTCTGAATTGGACAGATCTGTTAGGGATGGGTGATGGCACAAATCTGATATAGTGGTGATATAAATACCTCAATAGACATCTCACATGTGTTAAGATCATGTTTCACCTGAAAGTTTCCCAGGTTAGCAAGCTGTAAATATCAACACATATCAGAGCAGTCAAAAGATTGGCCACATGTATGGTTTCACCAACTCACCACTTTTTAAAAAAGAAATATGGCTGTGTGAATCAGTCATCATTCTTGTGTGTTACCATAGCACACATTTTTCCATGAACAGGATATTGCAAATAATCCATGCAAAATTCTAATAGCTGAATTGTCCCTTAGTCCCATATTTAATTTATGAAAATAATATATTATTCAGCTTATAGAAAAATAAAGTTAGACATATTTTACAATGAAGAGGGACTGGCTTGCTCAAGTTATTTTGCAGCTAGTCATCATTTTTATTTATTATTTTATTTAGTCAGTTTATATATGGCTTACTATACGTAAAGTATCCTAGTTTACAGGATGAAGTTTCTACACAATGAACACAGTTATGAGAGTAGATTGTAGACCTTTTTGGTAAGTGCTGTTTGTGAGGAATGATGTAAAGAAAGCTTTTTCCCCCCTTCCAATTATCCACATGGAACTAACTGTGAACTTCTTATGTGTAAAAAGTCTTTTTGCTAAAGGCAACAAATATTAACCAACAATGTCAGGGACAAAGAATTTTGTTCAAAGATTCTCTATTTGTATAATCACTTGTCTTTAAAAATTTACCTAGTAAGTCAGTGAAATAAACTCCCCCTCTAGTGGCTTTGACAGTCCTACAACAATTAACTTCAGACATTTGATTCTCCCTTGATTCTTTTTCTTTGAGTGAAGATACAGTTTCTGTCCAATTATTTTAAAATATTTAAAACTGCTCCAGAAATGGAGTTCCTAGCTATGATTTACTCCCAATGAGATCTCCTTCGCAACAGAAGTGACATAAGGGAAATCCTTAATCAGTTTCAGCTAAGAGCCTTCTGCGCCATCTGCTAATAACTACCGGTATGTTGCATTTACGGCTGTGGCGAGACCACACTCGGAAGACCGCATAGAATTCTGGTTGCCTCCGCCTCCAAAAGGGAACTGTGGAGCTGGAAAAGGTAGGGGGAAAGGGCAAGCAAAACGATCAAGCAACTCCCCTATGTGTGAAAGTCAAAACATTAGGAGCTTTTTTGCTTAGAGAAAAGACAAGTGAGGCATGACATGATAGAGGTGTGGAGAAAGTGGATAGAGAGATTTTCTCCATTTCTGGTGAAACTAGAACAAAGAGAAATCCAATTAAGCTGAAAGTGGGAAGATTCAGGACAGACTGAAGGAATGACTTTTTCAAACAGCGCATACTTAACCATGGAATTCACTCTAGCAGGAGGCAATGATGGCCACTGATTCAGTTGGCTTTAGAAAAGAATAAAATAAATTCATGGAGGATAAGGCTATCAATGACTACTAGTAATACAACATAATTTACAGTCAATTATATAGTATGCGGTACTATTATTTAAATTTTATGATACAACCTTCCCGGTAACTTTTTCTGATGGTAAGACAATAATGTTGGTAGATTCTGGACCGTGCTGTTTCCGAATTCTGGCATAAAGAGCTCTAACTTCCAATTCATGTTTCATGGCTGAAACAACAGTTTTAAAATTCAGGTTTGAAAATTATTTGTCTACCAATCTCTTACAACATGCAAATGTATAATTTAAGTTGTTACTGTCATACGTTTCAAGTCTTATATTCGTTTATGGACAAGTTATAAGAATAGTTGGATATGGAAATAGGGTTGGGTGATTCTAGTTTGGAATTAATCAATGGATGTAGATTATTTCTGGACTGGGACTGTTAGGAATGACATGAAGTCTAGGACGTGGATGTAGATACAAATGGAATCTCCTGGAAATGTCAATGTTCACCTTATCTGCATGGATTCCCCCCTCCCCTAATTTTGCCAGTTAGCCACTGAGCTACATTTGATATGTGCTAGTGATATACAAAGCCCTACAAAGCTTGGAATCGGGATACTAAAAATGTCTTTCCCCTCATATACCCAACTGATCAGTGCACTCTTTGAAAGGGGGCGTCCTGCAGATGCCATCTTCCACATGATGTTGGAATCAGATCTTTATTGAGTAGTGGCACCTATACTTCGCTACAAGGCACCTATTATCTTTTCAGTGCCTCTTGAAGACTTTCCTCTTCCAGCAAGTTTTCTAAATGGAGGTTTTAATCCTGGACATGATCTGTATTGGATTGAAATTATTTTCACATATGTAATCATTTTAACTGTTTTAACTATGTTTATATATGTAACTATATATATGCTTTCGTAGATTTTCACGGGTACAGGAATGCAGGTTTTGGTGTCTTCGGGTGTCTTCCCGTGTAAGAGTTGGGGTGTCTAGGCGCCTGCCAGACATCTGGAAATTAGCCCTCCCCACAAAAACCGACACCAGAACCAGAGGCACACAGAACGCCATCTCCAATCAACCACACCAGACCCAAACCCAGACCCTCTCCACAGATAAATTACAGACACCATCCAGTAGCCAAACCATAGTGGCACCTCCGGATGCTGCACCCCCCTGCAATCCCTACACAGATCTGGCTGGCACAGGGCACAAAACCACAGCTCGCCCCTATACACGAAGCCAAGCCAGAGCACAACTAAGTGCAGCACAGCCATCTTCTCAGAAAAACTATTCACAAGCTCAAGAGGTCAAGACACGAAAGCTTTAGCAACTAATCCACACCTAATGACCCTCCTAAGTGGTACTCAGAATATCACTCAAGTAATCACTCAAGATATCCCTCAAGTAATTAATGAACAAAAGAAGAAAAGGCACATTAACCTGGGAACTTCCTCTCTGCCCAGAACGTTGGAGGCTATACACCACACCCCCTCAACAGTATTTATAGGAACTCAAACACTGAGATCCTGCTCTGTTCTAGTAACAAGAAGCCGAAAGCACCAGCCTGAAGATGACGAGTGAGACCTCGTCGAAACGTCGCCTAGACACCCCAACTCTTACACGGGAAGACACCCGAAGACACCAAAACCTGCATTCCTGTACCCGTGAAAATCTACGAAAGCAAATATCTCACCTCTACGGGGAGGAAACCTTCCAGCTGACAAGAACCTACGAGAAACTAGAAATCCGAAGAGCCACCATCTTATGTGATCTCTTGTTCCTACGCAACTGCCGAGACAACAACTTAATTCCCACATGCTTCCAACTTAAATTCCACTCTAAAACCCCAGCTACCGAAAGGATCCTGAAACGAACTGAACTATCCCTAATCAGAAACGAACTACATAAGAAAAGATACCTACTAAACCAAACCAACAAAGATCTACTCACTCTTCACCTCAAACTCTGTAACAAAATCCACCCTGCACTCTGGGACAAATGCAAACAACTAGCCGTTTGGAGAGCTGAAACAGAGTCCTCACATAAGACAGACATACACACCAACAAACTCCACAAACTAGAGAAACGCCAGAAGCCCAGCCACCCTCCACAACAACCCATATATATATATATATATATGCAGGTTTTGGTGTCTTCGGGTGTCTTCCCGTGTAAGAGTTGGGGTGTCTAGGCGACGTTTCGACGAGGTCTCACTCGTCATCTTCAGGCTGGTGCTTTCGGCTTCTTGTTACTGGAACAGAGCAGGATCTCAGTGTTTGAGTTCCTATAAATACTGTTGGGGGGGTGTGGTGTATAGCCTCCAACGTTCTGGGCAGAGAGGAAGTTCCCAGGTTAGTGTGCCTTTTCTTCTTTTGTTCATTAATTACTTGAGGGATATCTTGAGTGATTTCTTGAGTGATATTCTGAGTACCACTTAGGAGGGTCATTAGGTGTGGATTAGTTGCTAAAGCTTTCGTGTCTTGACCTCTTGAGCTTGTGAAGAGTTTTTCTGAGAAGATGGCTGTACTGCAAATAGTTGTGCTCTGGCTTGGCTTCGTGTATAGGGGCGAGCTGTGGTTTTGTGCCCTGTGCCAGCCAGATCTGTGTAGGGATTGCAGGGGGGTGCAGCATCCGGAGGTGCCACTATGGTTTGGCTACTGGATGGTGTCTGTAATTTATCTGTGGAGAGGGTCTGGGTTTGGGTCTGGTGTGGTTGATTGGAGATGGCGTTCTGTGTGCCTCTGGTTCTGGTGTCGGTTTTTGTGGGGAGGGCTAATTTCCAGATGTCTGGCAGGCGGGACGTGTCGTCACGCTTGTTCATGTTGTGAGGGTGTTTCTCTATCTCGATGGCTTCCATGATTATTCTCTTGTGGTGATGTTCCATGTTAAAGAGCAATTTGGAATCTGCAAAATTAATTTCGTGTCCTGTTTCTTTCATGTGTTGGTAAAGAGAGGAAGTTTTTTCTTCTTTTTTGACGGCATTCTTGTGTTCTGCGATACGTGCATTTATTCGTCTGTTTGTTTGTCCAATGTACGTGGCTGGGCAGACTTTGCAGGGTATTTCATAGACCCCTTGGTTTTCTAACTGGATTTTATCTTTGGGGTTTCTGAGGATATTGGCTATTTTTTGGTTGGTGCAAAAGGCTGTTTTGATATTGTGTTTATGGAGGATTTTGCTAATTTTATCTGTAGTGCCCTTGATATAAGGAAGGAGGGCCATGCCATTGTTTTCTTCTGTGTCTTGGTTTTTGGGGGGTGTTTCTTTTTGGATTAGCTTCGTAACCCTGTTTTGCTGGTATCCGTTGGCGATTAACACATTTGAGAGATTCTGTAACTCAGTTGTCAAGTGGTCTTTGTCAGCCAGGCGTTTGGTTCTGGAGATGAGAGTCTTGGCTACGGAGTTTATTTGTGCAGGGTGGTGGTGTGATTGTGCATGTAAGTAGCGGTTGGTGTGTGTTTTTTTCCGGTAGATAGTGTGTCCTAGGGAGCCATCAGGTTTTTTGTAGATTAGGACGTCAAGGAAGGGAAGTTGGTTGTTGGCTTCTATTTCCATAGTGAATTGTATTTTGGGGTGTAGGCTGTTGAGATGCGTGAGGAAGCTATCTAGTTTTTCCTTCCCGTGTGGCCAAATTACAAAGGTGTCGTCAACATATCTGAGCCAAAGTTTGGGTTTGTGTTCTGACTTGTCTAAAGCATTGGTTTCAAAGTGTTCCATGTACAGATTTGCGATGACCGGAGAGAGGGGTGATCCCATAGGTGCTCCTTCTATCTGTTTGTATCTTTGTCCATTGTGGATGAAGTACGTGTTGGTTAGGCAGTGGTTGGTCAGGTCCAGGATGTATTCGGGGGGATTGTATTTGTTTTGAATGGCTGTCAAGGCTTCATTAATGGGCACTTGTGTGAAGAGAGATACAACATCGAAGCTCACAAGTAGGTCATCGGGATGTAGGTTTTGCTTCTTTATTGTTTCTATGAACTGGAAGGAGTTTGTAACGTGTGAAGCGATAGATTCTGCATAGGGCTGAAGTTGCTTAGCGAGAAATTTAGCGAGATTTTGTAGAGGTGAGCCTATGGAGCTGACTATTGGTCTGAGTGGTGTTCCTTCTTTGTGTATCTTGGGGAGACCGTAGAGTTTGGGGCATCTGGATGATTTTTCTCTGGGGATGATTCTTAGCTGGATTTCTTCACTGATAGGAGAGGCTTTTATTTTGGATTTGGTGGTTTTTTCCAGATAGGTGGTGGGGTCTGTTTTTATAGGTTGGTAGGTAGGGTCTTGGAGTAGATTTGATAGTTTTGCTTGGTAGTCCGATGTGTTCATCACAACAGTGGCATTACCTTTGTCTGCTGGGAGAATGATTATGTTGTTGTCTTTCCTCAGGTTGGTGAGTGCTTTCCGTTCTTCTTTGTGTAAATTGCTTCTGGGTGGTTTGCTGGAGCAGAGGATGTTGGTGACTTCAAGTCTGATTTTATTGGCTTCATCTGGGTTGATTTTGGTTAGGCTAGCTTCGACTCCGCATATGATGTTTTCCGTGGGGATGCGTCTCGGGGCGACTGCAAAGTTGAAACCTTTGGAGAGTACTTTGGTTTCAGTTGAGGTGAGGATCCTGTCTGATATGTTATGTACTGTTTGTTTCATGGGTTGTTGTGGAGGGTGGCTGGGCTTCTGGCGTTTCTCTAGTTTGTGGAGTTTGTTGGTGTGTGTATCTGTCTTGTGAGAGGACTCAGTTTCAGCTCTCCAAACGGCTAGTTGTTTGCATTTGTCCCAGAGTGCAGGGTGGATTTTGTTACAGAGTTTGAGGTGAAGAGTGAGCAGATCTTTGTTGGTTTGGTTTAGTAGGTATCTTTTCTTATGTAGTTCGTTTCTGATTAGGGATAGTTCAGTTCGTTTCAGGATCCTTTCGGTAGCTGGGGTTTTAGAGTGGAATTTAAGTTGGAAGCATGTGGGAATTAAGTTGTTGTCTCGGCAGTTGCGTAGGAACAAGAGATCACATAAGATGGTGGCTCTTCGGATTTCTAGTTTCTCGTAGGTTCTTGTCAGCTGGAAGGTTTCCTCCCCGTAGAGGTGAGATATTTGCTTTCGTAGATTTTCACGGGTATAGGAATGCAGGTTTTGGTGTCTTCGGGTGTCTTCCCAAACCCAGACCCTCTCCACAGATAAATTACAGACACCATCCAGTAGCCAAACCATAGTGGCACCTCCGGATGCTGCACCCCCCTGCAATCCCTACACAGATCTGGCTGGCACAGGGCACAAAACCACAGCTCGCCCCTATACACGAAGCCAAGCCAGAGCACAACTATTTGCAGTACAGCCATCTTCTCAGAAAAACTCTTCACAAGCTCAAGAGGTCAAGACACGAAAGCTTTAGCAACTAATCCACACCTAATGACCCTCTTAAGTGGTACTCAGAATATCACTCAAGAAATCACTCAAGATATCCCTCAAGTAATTAATGAACAAAAGAAGAAAAGGCACACTAACCTGGGAACTTCCTCTCTGCCCAGAACATTGGAGGCTATACACCACACCCCCCCAACAGTATTTATAGGAACTCAAACACTGAGATCCTGCTCTGTTCCAGTAACAAGAAGCCGAAAGCACCAGCCTGAAGATGACGAGTGAGACCTCGTCGAAACGTCGCCTAGACACCCCAACTCTTACACGGGAAGACACCCGAAGACACCAAAACCTGCATTCCTATACCCGTGAAAATCTACGAAAGCATATATATATATATATATACTTTTATTGTTTTGTGAAATAACTTTTAGATGCTTCATAGGAAGCGATTCATAAATGAAATAATTATGTGCATGACTGCATTAAAATATTGTGTATTCAAATTATGGTGCAGATATATCACATGGGGCCTTACTCTCTGCCACTGCTTTTTGCTATGGTGAGGACTTGTGGTCGGGCACCAAAATTATCTTATATTGTGCTGAGTATATATAGGGGTGGCATGGGATTAGGATTTCCCTTTTTTCCCAAGACTCACATACCCCATCACTAAAAAAAATAATAGTGACTGTTATCAGACCTGAATCATTGGTCGTGTTTCTTCTGTGTTAAGTGAAGGGGAAATAGACAGTGGCAAGTGTTCTAGAGTCATCAATGGAGTACAAAAGGGCTTCAACTCAAAATAACCCTTAAGTCAAACATATTCATTCTATATCTATATCTATATCTATATCTATATCTATATCTATATCTATATCTATATCTATATCTATATCTATATCTATATCTATATCTATATCTATATCTATATCTATCTGGTCAGGTGCATATCAAACATGGCCAGGGAGAGTTTTGCTAATCACATCTGGCCATGGCTGCCATCCAGACTTCTTGATCAGCCCACCCACCTCTTAGAAACATAAGACATATCTCTTATCTACAAAAAAATCCTTCGGAAAATGTACCTTTTCTGCTCATAAAGGGATGGCCTGTGCAAACACAAACAATCATGTCTCTTTCTATTTCATCCCATGCTTGCAGCTGCTCACCATCAGGTGTGTACAATGTCTTTGCAGGTTGTGGCATTTTTAGCTGAGTTGTACAACTGTCAAGTAGCTGAAACATAAAAACTGCATTAGTATTCAATGGTCCATGTTGGTTTGCAAGTTCAGCTTGCAGGTTAGAAAATACTGGCTTCCAATTCATTAGTGAGAACAGAGGTGCATACCAAGTAAGGCTAATTTCAAGGCAAGTAGTAGATAGGTAGCCGTGTTGGTCTGCCATAGTCAAAATAAAAAAATTCCTTCCAGTAGCACCTTAAAGACCAACTAAGTTACTTCTTGGTATGAGCTTTCGTGTGCATGCACACTTCTTCAGATACACTGTGTCAAGGCAAGTGTTATGCATATACAATGTGTTGGACATGGTCTTGAATTCCTATTATTATTATTCCTAATATTATTTTTATCATTGTTGTTACTATTGACAAAGCGTGAAATTCAACGCCATGCTAAGATGATCATTCCAGCAGCACAAAGATTCATGCTTGCCAGAACAATCTCCCCTCTCTTCCCTCTGTCTCTGTTCTGGGGGTGCTCCCAAACCCTCTTGAGAAGTTTTGGGGAGGGCATGGGGGCTGGCATGGGAAGGAGAGAAGGTCCTGTTGTTCTAGCAGGAATTGTTGTGTGGCCTTCCACTAGCGCAACAACTTAGTAGAATAGGACCCAAGCATTCTTTTGAGTCAAGAACTGGATTGAGACCTCACAATTTGCACGGGGTGGAATAAAACAAAATGGGAGATGTATTAGAAAGTACTGAATAAGTCCAAGCTCTGCGTATATTGGGGGGAAATAGCCAATGTGCAGATTTCATGGCTCAACATATTTGTATCTTATTTGGTTGAAGATTTTTGGCTCTAATAAATTCGTGACCTTAAACTCCATCCATGCCTCACATTTTCATTCCTGGGTTTGTGGGCACTAAATACAATGGTCTTTAGAAGCACTATTTTGAATGAGAGATTTCTTCTGCTTTACCTCTGCAATTGTTTGCCCCCAGGCATAAGCTCCTTGCTCAGGTGTAAATCCATTCACATAAGCCCACACTCTTTTAGTTGTTGGCTGCCTGTAGAGCTCTCTGTGACTTTTCACCAGTAGTTTAGGAGAAAATGGAGAAGTTCTTTTGAATTGTAATGCTTGAAGCTCTGAAAGGTGCATCTAATATAAAACACAAGTCATGAAGTTCATGTGTGATAATATCTTTAAAATAGTACTATTACTGAAGATTTTGCTGACTACTGATGCCAGTCATTTGTTGTAACATTTGTACTGGCTGTTAATACTGCTGTTTTCATATATTAATCCACCATATTAAACCATAGTTATTAACTATGATTTAACACAAACCATAGTTTGTGTTCTTTCTCCTGGATGTGCTCTGCTGGAGCAACAACCAATAAGCCTTGGCTTGTCATATCATCCAAGACTGGCCTTGTGGTTTGTTTCTCCCAAACAGTGAGGGGTAAGGCAAGAAGAAGCCTTGGCTACTGCTTGTGATTTGCTTGGTGAGAATCAAATCACATGCCTAGGTTTGGATGACACAATAAGGCAAAGCTTGTGGTCCATTGCTGTTGATATGGTGCAACCAGGAGTGAAAGGAGTGAAGTGGGGACTTTTGACTGGGGACTCATTAATGTTAAACCGAGCAAACCATTAACTATGGTTTAGCATGATATGTGAACCAGGCCTTGTTGTTATTGTATTTCAATGGGTTTTATTAGGTACTGCTCCAGTAGGAAGGTAAACGGCATTTCCGTGTGCTGCTCTGGTTCGCCAGAAGCGGCTTAGTCATGCTGGCCACATGACCCGGAAGCTGTCTGTGGACAAACGGCGGCTCCCTCGGCTAGTAAAGCAGATGAGCGCCACAACCACAGAGTCATCTGCGACTGGACCAACAGTCAGTGGTCCTTTTACCTTAAGATGTTTTCATAGAAGCTGGTATTTAAATATTTTAATAAATATTTTAATAAATTAATGATTAAATAAGCTATTCCTTATATGTTTTAAGTACATACTATGCCTTATTTAATCATTAATTATAGTTTTGTACTTTAGAATACTTCAAAGAAATGTTTTACCTTGCTCTGTTCAACATAGTGATTACGTGTTGAAGTCAGAAGCCACTCTACTGTCTGAAGAACAGCATATCCCTTTGGGAATGAATGTTGAACTCGCTCCAGTAACTTGCTGGTAAAACTGCAGTCTCATAGCAGTGACAGGTAAAGTTTGCTTCTCTCAGGAATCTTTTGGATATTTGTGGGAAGTTAAAAATGGTGGCCAAAATATTCAGCAAAGAACCCAAATTCTCTGCCCAGAGCAATTCTGCTCTTATTTCTTCATCTCTTTCCATGTAAAAGTATGAACAATTCCACTCTCATCTTGCTCCTAAACACAGGAGCTGTAGTTTGAATGAATAGTTGGTTCAAGTAGTCACTACATAATTTTTATGTTGCTAGAATGTGACAGCCTTAGTAGTCAGTCAAACTACCCAGCAGAAAGTGCATTTCCATACCTCTGTATGTTGTATGGTTTCCATGAGCCTCATCTCTTCTTGAGTTTCCTCAGTCCAGCCTCCTTCTACAACCACAGGCTGGAGGGGGCTCTTAGTGGGCACCAAACTGGCTGCTTTAGATTTTGCTATGCGTCGCCCTAAAACAAGGATGGCCCAAAGAGTTATTCTTTAAATTTGAATGGCTCTAAGTCTTCTGGTGGCTATTTGATGCTCCAGCAAGTTTTTTTCTGACAGGAGTGATGAGATGCAGCAGGGAAGGGGTGGTGACAGGAAACCTCTAGAGGAAGTAATTCTTGGTGTACATAGAGTATCTTCATAATCTATTGTTGTATATCTCACTGACCCACACACTTTCATGCTAAATTGCCATTTAAGATCTATGGATTACAGGTTTTCTAACCAGATTCTAGGGTAGAGAACTACAGTTACTGAGTGAAGCTTAATTAAACACAATGATATAATTATCACATAGTGATAACTACATATATTTTAGCTTCCCTCTAAAAACAGATGGGGGGGTCAAAGCAACAACATCAGATCATTCAGGCCTTAAATTATTGTCCTCATAAATAATTGCACAGGGTAGCTAAGATAAGCTAGAGCAAATTGTAGAGGCATAATGTAAAATATGATGTTCCATGTCAACAATATGGACAAGACTATGTATTTGAGAAAACATTTCCACCCCTAACTCAATGTATTCTTCAGCAGAGATGAGGCAGAAGCATTGCACCCATATGTTCAGAAACAGTTTATAAAGTAACAAGATTTATCAAGTGGAAATCTGAATGAAATATGTATGGATGATCCCTTCTAAAAACTCCAGTTCAAATGTGCTTGCAAACGTGTGATTTTAGTCATGGGGTAGGTACCTGATCTTACTTTTTGCAAATCATACTATACCGTGTCTGTGTTAATTCCATGACCACCAAAAGCCCTGATTTGGGAACTGCAGGCCAAGCCCAGAGTGCACAGTACCCATGATGGAAAGACTAGCATGGGCATAGGAAATCCTACACTATGTTATCCTTTCGGGGAATGTTAGTTTAATGCCTCAAACTGAAAAGAACAATAATATACTGTGCATATATAGCCCAGAGTGAACCACCTGAGAAAGAAGCGCTTTGTGGATGAACCCCATGTGGGATAATATAAAGCTAAATGTGCTTATTTATTATGTTGTGGGAAGAGAACATGATAACAGTGAATTCTGCCATTGACCCTGAATTCTGAGATACTGACCTTGTAGTTGTCTCATTTTGTGCTTCATTGCATCTAGGTCTGCCAGAATTTTATCTTTCTCTGACCATTTTTGTCGTCCTTCCCTCTCTGCATTTTGCAAAGCTGTAATAACGCAAGATACACATTATTTTGACTACAGTTTGTTTCATAGTAATTTTGTACCTGCAGGTCTGTAAAGATTAACAGTTAGCATAATTGGATCTGTTTCAGCAAATAGTTTTTTTAAAGAACCAGATACTGTTAGTAAGTTAAATAGATCCAATTATAAACATGTAATTAAAATGTAAGCTTCTTCATAAGGAACTCTCTCTGAAAATACTGTAAAGTTTAAGAAAGTCTCTGTAGAAAATTTGCAACAGTAGTATTTTTGTCCATGATAATAGCTTGTTTATTATTTCTCATTTTACAGTTATTATTTTTTGGATCCCAACTCTGAAACTAGTTCTGTGTGCCCAAGAGCGCTTCTTGAACAGAATGTACACAGCCTGCATTGCAAACCACTTTGAACCAGTTTCAAAGACAGTTTGTATTAAGGGGTGGTCGAGCATTCAATGGAAAGGAACCAGAAATCAAGCATAGTCAAGAAAAGTAGCTGTCTGGATCCTAGCCAATGTATTGATATATCAGCATAACAATTTCCCCAGTTTAGGTGCTGCCGTAACAATAAAAAAATTCATTTTCTTCCATGACTTACTATCCAAAGGCAAGAAAGGTTCTCCAGTGGAAACCCAGACCTCAACTGGATTTCTAAGAATGATGGTGAGCAAAAAATCATCAACCAAGGTCAAATTATCTGGAGTCATCACTGATGGTATAGACTTGGAGTTCATTTTCTCCTCTGACTCCTTATCTTTGGAGAGAGAGAAAGAGAGTTATAGGACTGCAGTTTTGGTGTCATTTTGTCATCTTTAAAAAATTTCAAATCATACCATATCTTGCTTTTATTTCCCTTTTTATATATTGGGTATTTAAGGTTCGTGTTCATAGGTGAACACTGGGTGTCCTAACATCAGTAAGCTCTTGCCACCAAAGTGTAGATCCTCAATCACAGTGTTGATGATATACAATAAGAACAAAGTAAGCTGCCCTATACAGTCAGACCATTGGTCCATTTAGCTCATTATGGTCTTCGCACTGATTGACTGGTAGTGGTTTCCAGAGTTTCAGACAGGAGTCTTTTCCTAGCTATTCCTGGAGATAACACTGAATTAAAGTGTGTGCTCTATCACTATGTTATGGCAGGACTACGAAAAAATTGAATAGGAAAGATGCCCACTTGTATTAATTACAATACAAGCCTACTTGTATTGGGCAACCACTATTAGATAATTATGAATTTTAGATCTTTGAATACACAGTAGACCCACAACTTACACTTGATTTAGTCATGCAATTGCAGCTTTGTGTGGGTGGTGGGAAACTAAATAAATGGAGAACAGTTGGAAGGGACCACCAGAGATCTCACAAGATCTTGTAAAAACCAGGTGAGTCAGCTCTAGGGGGCTGAGGTGTCTTCAGTCCCCTCAACAGTTGCTGTGAAAGGGCCAGACGCCCGCAGTTTTGAGGTGGGCCGGCATGTGTGTGTGATGTCACGCACATTGTGCATTGCAGCTCCAGTAGCTGGCTCCTTCAGAGCACTTGGCCTCCTCCAGGCAATGCAACAGCGTGCACATGTTGTGCATTTGACATCACACACATGCAACCTGTGGGTGGTGTCACACTCATGCTATGTGCCAGGCCCCCTCAATTTTGGGGGCAACCTGGTGCCTCTGGTAAACACCCTACGAGAGCTTGCACAACCTTCCCAAAGCCCGGCAAGTTAGGGATGGCCACACCTTACACACTTTTTCCGTTTGTGTGTGGAACCCCCGGAATGTAACCCTGATGTAAGGTTTGGGCCACCTGTACACAGCTATCTTCAATATAAATATGCAGTGACATCTAACATTGTGTGTGTACTTCTGTTCATGCAATGGGGTTGTTTCCTCTTCTTCTCCTATCCCCCAAAATCCATCCAACCTCAAATCTGCTCCAGAGCCAAATTGTACAGGAACAGCTTTACTAGAAAAGATGGCAACAGACTGAAGAATAGACAAATAGAAGAGGATGCCTTCACTCCAGTATGGCTCCCCTTTATCACATACACAGCCCAGCAAGACAACAACAAAAACCCACTGACAGGATAGGAATCAATATGGCTTACTCGACCCAACGGGCCCTCCCCACTCCCTCACAAATGCAAACAAACCCCACTGCAGCCAGCTACAAACGAACAGCCACACCCTGGGCCCCCTTAACCCCTCTCACTACCAAGGAAATGTAACAGGCAGATAGAAAGAGAGCCTAGCCAGTTGACACTGACACAAAACCCCACACCTACACTATAAAAAAGTCCCTCCTCCGTTTTCCTTTTTCTTCCCCAACCTTATACTGTACTCAACACTAATGAATCACAACAAATGTAACTGATCTGTAGAAAAGACTTAACAGCCTGATGCATGTACTTTTGTAAACCAAGAAAATCTTGGTTTTTTTAAAAAAAACACTGCTCCAGAGGGTTGGGGAATTCACCGCAGCAGATTTGGATATGCATGGAGTGCTACAAAATGGAAGGAAGGAAGGAGAAGTCCTATTGCACAAATAAAAATCCGTTACTCAATCAGGCAGGGATCACCATTACAGTTTAACCTTCTGTACCACAGTGGACAAGAAGGGTTAAACTTAACAATTTCAACAGAAAACAAAAGGAAATTTGTTTACACCAGTGGAATCCAAACACATAGAAAAAACGTTCTGAAAATGCTTTTTTAAAAGCATTTTAAAAAATAAATTGGATTTTCCATAAGGCTCACCACCGCCATCTAGTGTCACATTGTATATTACACTTAAAACACACTTAAAACGTTTTATTTGCAGCTGTATTTATTTGCAGTCCATGGTTACTAAAGAGGATCCCATGAATAGTACATTTATTTACTCTTCCTTTAAAGGGGAAAAGAAAATCTAAAGAAACAAATCTTTCCTTTATACATTGCATGCTTGGAAAGTTGTAATTTCTTTTATTTCACTGATACAAATGTGTCTCCAGCCTACTTTGCAATGGACCATGGAAATGGACCTTTAGTTCTCACATTTAACCTCAATATTTCTCACAACTTATTCAGAAAACATCTTATTTTAGAATGTTTCTTCTGTTGTTGTTTCTTTCCTTGGCTTTGCTCTCCCACACCCCTAAATGTGATAGTGGGCTTCCATCTACCACACAAAGCGAATACTTTATCAAATACAAAATAATAAAGTTTATTTACGCAACAGATATCAGCTATATTTACTAAATTTCAAAGAAGTATTGGCCTTTTCTTTTGCTGAGAAGAAGAAATGATGGGTAACTGCCAATCTTCAGTGTGCTGAACTGATTTTTAAGTATGTTTTTCGAAGCTTTTGCTTTAAATTTTTGAGTGGATGAGATAAAAATCTGTAAACTTCATAAGCTGAAAGATGCCTAATATAAAGCAGCAGCAAACTTATAATGAGAAGACTCTAGTGGGCTTGTGTACTGCTTAGGAAATCAATAGGAAGGAAAATAAAGGGGACTAAAGCAGATAAGATGAGCCCTTTTCTGAGTATATTTGATAAAGATTGGGAAATAATACATAGGAAAGAAATACTTAAAAGAAAAATATAGACATAAAAAGAGCCCCAAAAGTAAACTAGACCTATATTAAAAACATAACAAGATGATAAACGGGAAAGTTGCCTCATGCTTCATTTTTAGATAATGATCAAAGGTATACTTTTTTGAAAATATATACAACTCTTTCCAATATAAATATAGAATTGAATTCTTGAAAGCTAGATCAATACTGCACTAGACAAGAATGGCTATGCTTAACAAGAGACAGAAATTATATAGAAAGTTGTTTTCAGTGGTACTAAAAAATAAAGCAGGAATTTAAACTTAACAAATACATGTTTCTTTGCGCACTGTATGGTTGCAGACTCATAATTTCTTTTGCTTCATTGAGAAAAAGGAATTCCCACATACTTTGCATATATTCACTGAAATAAATTCGAGATGGGTTGCTGCAAAAACAACAGAAGAATATTGTGGCACCTTACAGATAATTCTAACATAAGTTTTTTGTGAACCCATTGGGAGAACATTTCAGTCCCCCAAGTGCTCAGATACTGATATGAAATTCACCATTCTTTCAGGAGAACCCAGCACTAAACTGCTGAACTGAAATTTATCATCAAGTTTGATTATATCTGTTTTGGACTTAATAGGGCTGAGTTTTATTGCTTATCAGTGAGAGCCAGTGTGGTGTAGTGGTTAAGAATGGTAGTCACGTAATCTGGGGAACCGGGTTCGTGTCTCCGCTCCTCCACATGCAGCTGCTGGGTGACCTTGGGCCAGTCACACTTCTGTGAAGTCTCTCAGCCCCACTCACCTCACAGAGTGTTTGTTGTGGGGGAGGAAGGGAAAGGAGAATGTTAGCCGCTTTGAGACTCCTGAAGGGGAGTGAAAGGCGGGATATCAAATCCAAACTCTGCTTCTTCTTCTTCTTGTGAATAGTTACTGTACTCATATGTGGTTCAGCTTTGCGCGGAAGTATCACAACCTGTATTTCTTGTGCTACATAGTCTTTTAGGCTCTCTAACTAAAGTAACTCAGTGTGATTTACACGTGAAATTACAAGGGAAAGTAGTCTCAAAATATAATTTGAGCAAGGTGGAAATGGTAGCACTCTTAGGATGGTGAACCCTTCATGATCTTAGTGCCTGGGCAAATGTTCAAGCTTGCCACTGTCTGGAGTGAACCCTGGAGTATGCCTGCAGACTACTGAATTTTAACTTCCACCAGCTTCCTGTTTCCAGTGCGGCAGGAATGGAGTCTCCTCAACACCATGGGAGAGAGACAGACAATCAAATAATGATGGGGGAATTTCATTATCTGCTTTCGTCTTGAAGAGGGACTAGACTCTCACCCACAGTTTGTCTGGTGGTCTGGCACTCGCTTCCCCATGGAATGTGAGGGCAGGCAAAGGCACTGGGTGCACAGAACACTACGGCTGCCACGACTCCCCCCCCCCATCCCATTCCTGGAAGCACAGCTTATCCTGTTAATTGGATTGTAATTGAAGTAAACTACAGGCGCGTGCCAGAGACGATGAGATAAGAAACTGCGAAAACAACCCAGCTACAAGGATGTAAAAGGTTTGGACTAGGAGCGGATTTCATTTCATTATCTATTACACCAACACAAACAGAAATCACAAGATTGTAGCTCTTATATAAGGGTTTGTTATATCTGAATGGAATGGAAATTATTAAAATTTTGGAATGCAGAAAAAAGGTAGAAGAATGAACTCATCAACTCTAGCATGTGAGGGGGCCAGTTTAAGCAAATTGTATAATTTGACATCTGAATAAATGGCATTAATAATTGTATTACTTGGATAAAATTGGTATTGTTAGAATGAGGCTGCTATTGAAACGCTATTGGAAAATTAATAAAAATATATTTTAAAAAAGAATAATATATAAAAAGATATATAATATATAACTTCCATCTGAATATAAGCTAAATGTATATGCTTTCACAATTTATGTGTATGTAAAGTAATATTTGGCCCATTTAAAGATTCATGATAAGATGTATTGTACAAATAACTACGGTAATTAGAACCTGCAGAAGCATTCTAAAATAAAACAAAAAAATTAAACATTTGTTCAAATACAGTGTACCAACATTAATCTTTGCTCCATGAGACGCCATTATTCCTTGTGAAAATAGAAAACAAAGTGAGAGACTTCCAAGATATTTCTTGGCAGCATACCAGCAAACAGGCTCCCTATTGCTTTACTACAAAAAAGTTAGCTCTGTGAAGTGAAATACTGTAATTTACATACTAGTTAAAGAGAAATTTAATTGGGAACTTGCTGAGGGTGGTATTTTACCTTTCACAAGCAACACAGATGCGTTTTCGTTAAAGCCAGGAACAAAAGTTGCTCCTTCACCTCGTTTTTCAGACTCCTGCTTTCTGAAATAATCATTTACAGCGCTCAAGACTAAATCCTTCAATGTAAGAATTAAGGTCCCTTCACTTGTGTACAGTCTACTTGCTGTCCTGTTAAGTTCAAGTCGTCTTGTGCATAAAGAAAGCAGCTACAGAAGGGGAAAAGTTAATGACATATAATTAAGCTTACTAATTCCAAATATTTAATAAAAATGCTTAAATTGCCATCCTCAGAGTTTTCTTTCTGTTATTTATTCCTCCAAGCAGCATATAGGCTCTCTCCCCTCCCTTTTCTCCTCACAGCTACCCTGAGATGTAGCTTAGGCTAGCAGAAGTTTACTCCAAGAGCTTCTTGGCAGAGTGGGTATTTGAACCTGGGTCACCTCAGTCCTAGTCTAAACTCGGCCCTCCAGATGTTTTGGGACTACAATTCCCATCATCCCTAGCTAACAGGACCAGTGGTCAGGGATGATGGGAGTTGTAGTCCCAAAACATCTGGAGGGCTGAGTTTGGGAATGCCTGTTCTAATCATTTCGTGCCATTGGATTCTTAGCGGAGATATTATAAGTGCAATATTTCTGCATCTTTGTGTACCCTCACATTTTATAGGACGAGGACCAAACTACATGGGGCACTAAATGCATCACTTTTAAGTTGTGTCAGTAGTGGTTGGCGAAGTGGCGCAGGCAGGGTGGCACTGCTGGTTCCTGAGAAGGAAAAGGGTGAGGCACAGAGAGCTCAGTGTGGTCGTGTGGGTATGATGGCAGGAGCATCGTATTGGTTCGATTGCTGCTCCCACACTGCTCTAAGCTCTCTGTGCATCCCCCTCTCAGGAACCAGTAACAGATAGCGAAGCATGAGAAACATGAGAAAGGGGATTTTAACAACAAAGGGGGCGCCAACAAAAACTGCTCCACAGTTGCTATTTGCATTAGATGGAAAGCTGCTAATGGTGCCAATGGGAGCTTTCTTCACAATGCAAACAATGTCAGGGGGATTTTTGTTGGCAGCACAGCAGGAAAAACGGGTTAGTTGCTCCATCGCACCCCTTTTAGTTCAAGTCCCGGTGGTTCATTCTCCCTTCATCCCTCGCAGCTGTTATTTGCAACAGTAAAAACACTCATGAAACTTAAAGTGGTGCCTCTCTAAGGTCATGTCTAATTTGTCCTTGAATGCACAAGATAATTGGTTCGGTTGTAGATATCAGCAATATGGAAACCTTTTGTTAAAGTCAATATCAGATAAACTTTTTTCCAAACATGCATTAGCATTTAACATGAGATAATGACACGAGGGCAATTTAATGGTTTATGTTTATACTCTGTTGTCAAAACATTAAATGAGCCTCTTTACATATACTAGAGAACATGTCAGGGCCGACACAAATCTTTTTGTTGCCTGGTAAAATAAATAAAAATTGTCTTTCCTTCCCTCGTGGAAGAAATAATAAAAATAGTTGATCAAAGCAGCAGTGCCAGGCAAGGATGTGTTAATCATTCTCCACCATACACCACACACTCACCCTATCTAACCCCTCTCCCTAGCTGTTAGTATGAGTTTCTTGCCCATGATCTGGTACCTACTGCTTGTCCAGGTCAATTCTGTTAGGATGATCTCTAGAGGATTGCTACTCACCATAGGAAATGTATTAGCAACAATTAGCTGCCCATTTCTGTAACCAGCTCCATTTCTGTATGCAATAATTTTCACAGCTCTTTGGTTTACAGCTGCAGACATCTTTTCTGAGATTATTTGCAATGATGTTTCTGTCCTCAAAGACGCTAGAAATTCTTCTAAATAATGTAAGGTGGATTCAGCTTCAGAAGTGGACAAATCAGTCTTTAGGATAAAAGGAAGAAGATGCAATCATGACTTCTGTTAAAGTGAATTTTTAAATGGTAACTCATTGATTCAAGTGCTGTTCCTTGTGGGAAAATGATGTGACTATTATTTGCATATGTCACTGTGAGTTGCACAGAGTTGTGAACTACACAGGACACCAAACCTAACTTTTATTAAAATACTACTGAGAGATATGCATAATATACTTCAATAGGATTACATCAACGAATGTTGGGGATACACACAGATATAGGATGTCTTACTGTTATATTGATGAAATAAAAATATATATATTAAGCTGAACATATTGACTAAATTAGTAAAACAAAACAAAAAAGCCCTCACACTTCTGTGATGCCTTTATATGAAACTGAATGGGAATTGGATTTGGCCTTTGGTGAACAGACACTCCTGAACAAATGTTTTCGCTAACCTCCCCACATAATTAAGGTTACATCTTCGTTCAGTGCTTTTTTGCCCAAGAAAAATGTTCACGGGTACTCTCATTTTCCTACTCATATTGAAATACTGCCCCTCAATGAGGCCAAACTTAAGATTCACAAAATGTTTAGGAGTATGCTCACCCCTGCTTCTCCCTAGAAAAAAGCACTGCCCTCGTTACATATTACATCTCAAAAGAAAATTACTCCTAGACTACTAACCAGGATTTTAAGCCCTTCTTTCTCAAATGTTCAGACAGTAAAAAAATTGCTTGTTATTTTGTCACTTACATCCAGATGAATACCCCCCAACACAATTTTCTATATACTTTTCTTATTGTGGTAAGGCCTGAAAAGCTTCTTGTTGTGTGTTATGTTTATATTTCTGCTGTTCTGGCAATCAGTATATGTGCACCCAAGGGTCATATTGTCAACCATATTCCATGTTGTTGACTTTTAATAGGCTTATAAGCTTCTGGGGAAATGTTCTTTTCATTGGCTACAGTGCAGTACTTAGTGGGAACCTTGCAAATTACAGAATTGTTCAGAGAATCTGACTATAAATATACCTTACAATTTAAAGCATTTTATAGACAAATCTTTACATAGATGTGGCATAGGTTTTTTTAAGAGAGCCAGAAAATCATTTAAGAATGTGCTTATGTTAATTAATAAATTTAGCAGGGCATCTGGTCATAAGATTAACAAAATCTTACATTATGTATAGTATCCTTGGTGTGTGTTTGAATATAGCAGTAAAGATAAAGTGTGGGGAGATAATGATAGAAAAAGTGGGGAGAGCATTATAAAATTATTATATGGCATTGGCTAGTATTGTTGCATTTTACAGATTATAACTATATTTGATTTCTATCCAGCCTTTTTGTTTGACAGGGACTCAAGGTGGCTCACAGCTCAAAACAGAAAAAAAATCATTTAAAAAACAATTAAACATTAATAGAATACATATATGACCTGTGTTAATAAATACAAACCATCACAATAAAAACAACATAGCACCAGCCCTTTCCTTAAAAATAGTCAGTTCCCCAAAGCCTCCTGAAACAATATAATAATAATAATAATTTATTATTTGTACCCTACCCATCTGGCTGGGTTTCCCCAGAGACTCTGGGCGGCTTCCATCAGAGATTAAAAATACATTAAAACACCAATCATTAAAAACCTCCTTAACAAGAATGTCTTCACCTGCTGGCAGAAGTACAAGAAGGGAGCCAGTCTAATTTCTCTAGGAAGGAAGTTCTAGAGTCTGAGAGCAGCTACCAGATAGGAAACTCTGGCTGAGAAACAATGCTTTGATCAAAGTAGGATCTTAACTTAATCCACAATTCAACTCCAGAACCTGATTTTAATGCCAGGGTAAGTTTGAAAATGTTTAAAATTATACTTAAAGTGAAATAGCCCTAAAGCATGTGCAGAATGCCTAAGTCCACAGTAACCTGTGTCTAGTATTTTCCAGCAAGAAAAATTGTGACTCTAATCTCATTTTAATCTCCAGACTGAAATACAGATTGCCAATGTTTCAAAGTAATCTACAAGAGAAGGCTTAACATTGCCAGCTAGTGGATTACACTAAATGCATATATACATGGCAGGAGGTGTCACTGAAAAGCAGGAACACTGTCACAAACCTTGTTAACATCAAGACACTTATAGGGCCAGATGGATAAATGCTTTCCTTCCTCAGAACCAGAGGCACAGGAGAATACAGTACCAGGGAGCAACTTTTTCAGGTCCTTCTTTCCTCTTATGGTCCTTGCACAAGCCAAGCATATCTTTACCTTCTGCTTTCCACACGGTGAAAGAAAATAGTAGCCCTATAAATAAAAATGGTTGAAACCATTTAAAAATGGGGGTTGGGAAGGGCAGAACCCATAATAAAAATGCAGTGATCCAATATGACATTTATTATTCAAAAACTTGTCTACATCCAAAATGTTCAGAAAATACTAAGATGTATTTGTATTAAATACATATAAACAAATACAAATATTTTTCTAACTTTTTGGATACAGACAGCAAGTTTTTGAATAACAGATGTCATATTCACTTTCTTTTTTTTGCCGGGGGGAACAGATAACATTTCCCTAAAAAGTATATATTTTTATTATAACTTTTTTAAAAATGTTGCAGCGTAATATTATTTCTGTTAAAATGGAATCCTTGGTTGTTGTTTTTAAATGCACATTTATAGAACGGATGAGTACCTGGGAGTAAGTCTGAGTGAGCTCAATGAGGCTTATTCCTGGGTAGACATCCGTGTGAATGCATTCTGAAGTAACATAAACGTTTAAAATGCTTGGGCATTTTTTCTTTTCAAGTCTTAATGTGGTGCCACAAAGACTGTAATGTCAATGCCAAGCATACCTTTTTGTGGAGGGCGCTCCAAAGATGGGGTGCCACTGTGGAAAAGAAAAGCACTCAGAGAAGGGCCTCAACCAAAGATTTTATGACACAGATAGGCTGATATGAGATGACTCCTGCCTATATTTAGGTCCCAAGACATTTAGGGCTTTGAAGGCCAATTTCACTTAAACTGAACCAGTCATGAAGGTCCCGACAAACCAACTGTAACATGAGATAATAATAAAGTGGTGGGGATCGGTGTGATTCACCCCCCCCCCAAAAGTAGAAGCAGGTTTGCAAAGGCTACACCATGGTATGAACTGACAGAAAAGCAGCTTCCATGTTGATGTTTTAGTACCTGAACCACACTATTTGTTAAGATGGATAATCTCCTCATGTTTCCCATAAAATCCATATAATCGCATTGGGGTACTTTGTACCCTTTCACTGATCCCATTCACTTCAATGAGATCTGTGAAGAAGAACTTCCCAATAGCTTCACAAAATGAACATAAAACAATGCAACAACTTCCAGGGGTGTAGCTGTTTTTGCTGCACAACTGGTGTGCTAAACTAAAGTTCCACTGCACCAATTCAATCCACAATGTGATAACATTGAACGCTCTCAGATTGCCACCTGCATTTAAATTTGTTTGTTCAAGGATGACCACCTTAATATTAGTTACAATATGTTTTGGAGTAGTGAAAAGTCCCCCAACCAGCGTTTCAGTCTCCCTGAAGACAATCAAACTGTCATAATAAATTTATTAGTCTTTATTGTGCCATAAAACAATGTGTTTTCTAAGAGTGTGCATGAATCACATGATTTTACACTAGCCTGATTCCTGCCTTATCCTTGTTCCTTCTGTTAACCACAGACAACAAGAAGCGGAATACAGTGGTGCCCCGCAAGACGAATACCTCGCAAGACGGAAAACTCGCTAGACGAAAGAGTTTTCCGTTTTGGAGGTGCTTCGCAAAACAAATCTCCTATGGGCTTGCTTCGCAAGACGAAAATGTATTGCGAGTTCCTGAGGGGTTCCCCCCCTTTTTCTAAGACGCTAAGCCGCTTAACAGCTGATCCGATAAGCTGATAAGCCGCTAAAAGCCGCTAAAAGCCGCTAATAGCGCTAATCCGCTAATCTGTCAATGGGCTTGCTTCGCAAGACGAAAAAACCGCTAGATGAAGAGAATCACAGAACGGATTATTTTCGTCTTGCAAGGCACCACTGTATTTGATATCTCTTTCTATTGGGTATTGGTGCACAGATACATCTAGACATGTCTACATAGCCACCCTTTTGATTTAGCGAAGTCAAATTTCTCTAGTCTATACAGAAAACAAAAATTACTTACTGGTTGGTCTATTTTCTCTGTGCTGGCCACGGAAAATGTGCAAATCGAAGAATAATTTGCTGCTGTGATTTCTTGATCCAGGGTTGTGCTGTAAAAGGCACTAATAACCTTTGTAGTTTCCATGTAATTCCACCTTTGATTGGCAGCTCCATTTTTACATTCTTTGTGTTTCTGTGAGAACATAAAATAGGCCATCCTGTTTTAAGATAATTTTTTTTGCGTTCTCTCTCTCCAAACTGGTATTTTTAAAGAAAATGTTTTAAAATATTCAGGTTTATCTGGTAAGATATATACCTTCCCCCTTCTTCTTCTGCTTCTGCTTCTTCTTCAGCATCCTGCTGGTTTTTAGCCTTGTTGTACATACAGTTATAATAGCCTTTGCAGGACTTATTCATTGCTAGGTCATTGCCACTAAATAATAAGCATGACATTGGGAAACACCTGCTCCTGACCTCTACAATACAGTTTCCTCCTCTCTCTAGCATTTTTCTTGGTCAATATATATGGGTTAGCTGAAATAAAAGGAAGAGAACTTTGTTTGCCTTTAATAACTACATATAAATCTGGGTGAAGTTCAGCATTTGAAAAGCCTTCTGGACAGGCCAAATTATTGAGACTTCTGCTCCAAGCCATGCCAGCAGCTGACACTCTTCCTCCAACAGCACACTGTGCCACACAAAATGGTTAACACTGGTTTGGGCAAGGTGTGTGAATCATGTGATTTCAGCCTGACCTCATTGCTGCCTTTGCGGTTAACTGCACCCTTCCTGGACAGGGTTCACTTGGCCACTATCACACATGCATTGGTGACCTCATGTCTGGATTACTGCAATGTATTCTATGTGGGGCTTCCCTTGTAGCTGGTCTGGAGGCTGCAGCTGATGCAGAATGCTGAAGCTCGGGTAATGACTAGTGTTCCTTATCAGAGGTATCACACTAGTGCTGAGGGACCTGCAAGGGCTGCCTATTAGCTACTGAGCCAGTTTTAAGGTTCAGCTGCTTAAATACAAAGCCCTAAATAACTCTGAACCAGGTTACCTAAAAAACTATCTTCTTCCTTGCACAGTAAGGGCACTATGTTCACCTAATGAAATCTGTTAAGGTGAATGTTATGGAATACCCTCCCTGTTGAAATGCAGAAGGCCCCGTCAGAGTTGCTATTATGTGCCAACACACCTGTTTAGGCAAGCATTCTTCCCTTGAACTGAACTTCTGATGCTATTGTTTTAACCATTTCCAAGTGTGTTAATTATTATGTTTTTAATGTTTCATTGTATATTTTAATTAAGGATGTTTTAATGCCAGTGTTAATTATAAGTTCATTTTATAGTTGTAAACTACTTAGAAGCCACTTTGACATATAAGCAGTGTAAAACTATATAAGCACACAAACAGTTTTACCTGAAGGACGACAGGACACCCTTGCATTTCCAGAGGACTTTTTGGATACCCACTGAGTATGCTGGGCATCGATACTGCTAGCACTAATTGTGGGTCCAGCACAAGATGAAATGTCCTAGGAACAGAAAGGTCAGGTGGAAATCAGAAGACAGTTTTTTTAAAAAAAGTTTTTTTTCATTGCTAAATGTATATCTTACTTTTAGATTCTTCTAAAGATATATTTCTCAGTAATAACACTGAACTGGTTCTACACACAGCACTGCATGGACATTTTAATGCCACAGAGTGCAGCAGTGAGTCTTAGGGATTGCTCACCCTCATCCCCAGAGTGTGACCTCAAGGGGCTTCATCTTCTGTCTCCAAAGTTCTGTGACAGTGAGGTGAGAAGGAAAGAGTAAGAAGAAAAGGTGGGAGGTGACAAGGAAAGGTTTCTTGTAAAGGACTTGGAAGTTTTGTTGAATTTTGCTAAGTAAATAAATAATTAAAAACAATAAATAGGCACCATCCGTGTAACATGAAGCTTTACAAAAAGTTGAGATGACAAGTCCTTGCCCCAAGGGGCTTATAATGTAGAACTTGATGTAAGGGATTCAACAGACAAAGGGAAAGGGTAAAGAAGAATAAAATATTGGGTTATTGCAGTTACACATACTAAGGCTGAGCTATGCACAAGGGTTCACAGAAAGTGTAGCATATTTAAGACTAAAATGCAGGGTCTTTTGAAAACGGAATTTTTAATTTTGGCTGTTTTCTTAGCCCCTTGTATAAGATGCTTTCATTTTTGAAAGACCTTCTTAGAAAATGTTAGAACTAGCTGGTGGTTGAGGCCTGCAATATCTGCACTTGAAGAACAAGTGAAATGGAAAAGTAACCTAGCCTGATTGGAAGTCCCGCTAATAATGCAATTTAATTCTTGTGAAATTCTACCACATTTCCAACAGTGAACGTTCACCTGCTATCCTCTCTCCATATCCAGTGTTGATTGATACTGTCACATTTCTTTTCCAACAAAACCACTTCAGCGCCAGAGCGCAGATCAGAATTCTCCACACCTAAAGCGAGATTTCGAAAGCTACAGTTGATAATCTTCCCATTTCTAAATTCAAACTGTTGATGATGAGTTTTCTGCAAATCTTCAGTCAGTTTAGGCTGATGCCTGAAGTAAACAAAAAGACATAGAGCTGCAGAAAAATGCTCTGTAAATATTTCATTGCATGGTAATGGACAAAAAAGAGCAAGGCAAATGGAGTGTGCCAAAACTTTGTTTACTTCTACAACTTGTGCTTTTGACATCTGAATTCAGATACATACCATAATACAAAGAAAGTTGAGCACAGATATTGAGAAATTGGGTAGGTGGAAAGGTGAAATTGTGGAAAGAGAGATCAACTGAAAGTATAGAATGGTCTAGAGGGAGAGCATAGAGGAGCTTATTGATTAAGCCTCATAAAGAAGTTTTCTAGACACCACACAATACTGGAATAGACTTCACCTTTATCTAAGATGTATTGTGCTTCTCTGTGCTTACTTGAAAATTTGGAAATAAGATTAACTGAAATACAGCCCAGCAAGTCTCTTCAGTCTGACTTCATTTTTAAAGTCACAGAGAGAAAACAGAATACAAATGATATGTCACTGTGAGCTGGCAACGGAATAATGAAGAGCCTGGGTACTAGCAGAGCTGTTAGGGGACTATGAAATGACTGTTGTGAACCTAAGATTCAAGGGTGCAGCCCCAGTTATCCCCCATCCACTGGGGGAGGAAGAGGGGAGTGGGGGGAGCGCACCGCCCCCAGCAACGCAATCCTGGTGGGGTGCCATAGCAGCTGCCCCCCCACCCGAGCTGGGCAACACACCCCTGTGGGCAGTGCACCACGCCCCCAGGACGTGCGCCACGCCCATGCGGGCAGTGCGCCACACCCTCAGGAAGCATGCCAGCCACGCCCCCACCTGCTCTCCACCCCCCCGGTGCAGGAGCATGAAGCTCTGCCACTGCCTCCATCCCAAATTATAAGAGGGACGTGATTACCATTTCTGCAAATGTCTAATTCCACAAAGTATGGAAAGAGATTAGGGTGGATAGCAAGTGATTTTACGAAATGGTGGTGGCCCAAACTGCTAGATTCTATCCTAAAAAACAATTTAGGAAATATAAATATATGACCTGACCTGTATTTTTTATATAACTCTGCATCTTCAAAGAACAGTTCATCTTTATCTTTCTGAAGGCTGCAGTCCTCATCAAAATCATAGAGATTTTGTTGCCAAGCATATTTCATGGGTGTATAAGATGCATCTGCTTTAAGATGAGATTTTGCATGTGAAGTCCTGAAAAAAATATAAAATTCAATATGAAATTTGAAGCACTGGTGATTGTCACCAGTTTAAATTTCTCATAAAAAGTTAAGTCATTAGTTAAAACTAAGGATTATTAAGAGATTAACAGCTGAAACAGTCAATGGCAGTTAAACTGTGTGCAGAATTGCAATCTAAATGATTCAGATTGTAGTTTTACATTTCTTAAGATTGCATACTCAACAATGTTTCCTCATCCAACCTTACAGTTCACACTACTACAAGACTTTGGGGTTATGTGGGAAGCATATAAACCAACACTTTACTTTATCACTGTGTGGATATTACTTCTACCTTATGGGAAGAAGAAAAATGGGGGAGCACCAAAAATAGAGGGAGGGAGGAAGAAGACTGCACTCAAACAGGGGCTAGGTCTATAGTTTCTTGAGGTAATCCCATGTACAACCAACAAAGGAAGGTATAAACAACGAAGTCTTGAAATAGCTCAAAAAATAACACATTTATTATGGTACAATCTTTTGTAGACTATAATTCAGCTCATTAGATGCATGAAGAGTTATCCTCAGTTGACAGGCTTATATTACTTGGGTGTAGATGGAGGAACTGGGTTGTAAATAGTGAGGTCAAATGACACTGAAATGCCAATCTGAGTCATTCAAAATGACAGTATGAGTCATTCAGTTAAGTTATGCAAATTAAATGCAGTGGTCATTCATATTAATAATGCATCTGGAAGTTTCTTTCAGTTATAAAACCCTTCTTCAGAGTAGTATCTCTGTAACAGACAACACAAGAGATACCACTCTAAGAACTGTGCTCCTCAAGGAACATTTCGTAGTTTCATGCACTGGACTTAGCAGCTATGTTAGTCACTAGCTGGTGGCTTGGAGGAAACATAACCAGACTTCAGCCATTTTATGAAAAGAACTATTGTTCACAATTTGCTGAATGTTGAACCCAGCAAGAGTCATCAATTTCCCAGAACCTGCAATGCTGCTTATATGCCACCCAGACTTATAAGGCCCTGAATAACTTAGAATTTAAATACTTGAAAGAGTGCCTTTGAAATATCTGCTAGCTTGAGCCTTGCAATGTTGTAAACTCCTGGTTTTATCTAATGTTTATTGACAAATAGTAACTTTATTTTTTATTGTGGGAGCACACACACACCCCGGTGATCATAACTGGATGAAAGGCAGTTTTTAAATGATTCAGATAAATAAATAAAATCTTATGAAAATTTTATTCTCCCATTGACAGAAAATCCCTGGTATGTGCTATGGTAAGATGATTCTTATACCAGAAGTGATGGCTGTTATAACATACTTACAGTTGTACCTCTGGTTATGAACTTAATTCATTCCGGAAGTCCATTCTTAACCTGAAACCGTTCTTAACCTGAGGTAGCACTTTAGCTAATGGGGCCTCTCGCTGCTGCCGCACCACTGCCATACAATTTCCGTTCTCATTCTGGGGCAAAGTTCTCAACCCGAGGTACTACTTCCGGGTTAGCAGAGTTTGTAACCCAAAGTGTTTGTAACCCAAAGTGTTTGTAACCCAATGTCAGGGAACTGCCATTGGAGCCAGAGGGAGAGGGAGGGCTCCAGAGGGATTCCGGAGAGCGTCCCGGGAGGGAGAGAAGCAGCACATCTTCTGGGGAAGGAAATCAGCGTAACACCAGTGAAGAAGGGGGGCAGATGGGGGAATCAGCGAGGTGGCTCCAAGACTCTTCGCCGGGAACCAGTGGGGAGAGCACAGGTCCTCCGATGCCCACACCCTCCCTGCGCAGAAGGCTTCCGAGCAGGGAGGCTAGGAGGAGACTAAGCGTCAAAGAGCTTCTTTGCTGGAAGAAGCTCAAGAAACGTCCACTAACGGATTCTGCCAGCGATTGAGACAGCCATGGGCACGTGGCTGTCTAGACAGAAACGGTTAATTCAGGCAACCAGCCAAGAGTGGCGTTGATTTACACACAAGCAACCCCTAGAACCATTACACCCGAGGTACCACTGTACTATGTTCTTATGATGTACACAGACCTACCTAAACAGGTTGTGAAATCTTTCTTCAGAATAGAGTGAGATAATTGCTGTTTCCTGGGTCAAGAGAAAAATCCCAGGGGTTGTGATTCCTCTCCCTACCCACCTCACATGAAAGTCATAAATATAGGTAAGGCAGGCCAGAAGTTTGTATCTACTTGGTGCTTTAAAGTTGCTAAACAACTGGAGAGTTCTCAGCAAGAAATAATTTTTTGAGGGGAGAAACCTAAATCAACTACAGAGGCATTATAAATCTGCTTCATTAGTGTTAGCAACATGATTTGTGTCTAAGTGAATGAGTTATTGCTCTTATTCCCTTTCTTATCTTAGATAACAGCTTGCCACAACGAATTGTTTTCCTGACACCTGTGCAGGCTTCCTAACACTCATGTTGTTTCACTTCTGCATTCTCAGCAATGGGGCAAGGGAACTGTGGAGAATTAGCAAACGCTGAGGGAAAGGTTTTGTCGGTATGTTATATAAATTTACAAATAAGAATGCTTTTTTGTGTTATAATATCGTTTGGTATGTGAATGGTTAACTAAGGTAAAAAAATTGGTTGGTAGTTTATCTCTAACTGGGATTTTAAGATACAACTGCTTGTGTGGTTTTCAGCTGGTAACCTACCAAGAAACATCTGAAGCTCATACAGAAAGAGGAACTATCTATTGCCTGGTCTATAAAAGCAGTCCATTGCTTTTATACTGGACAGTAGAGTCAAACAGAGAAAGAACCTAGCCTATTGCCACTGCTAATAGTGATCCCCACTATAAAAAACTGTTAAGAGAAGGTCTCCTCCTGAAGGTCAAATAGCCCCCCACCTTTCTCAACCTACAAATAGGGTTGAGGATTTTGAGAGACCATTTGCACACAGCTCTAATATCTCTGCTCTTATTTTGTTTGTTCCATCAACACTGCCATTTGGGTCAAATTCCATGGTGGTTTTTTTGCTATCCAGCGCTTCAGCATAGAGGATTTACAGTTTCATAATTTACTTGTAGGCATCAGTGGCGTAGCGTGGGTTGTCAGCACCCGGGGCAAGGCAGGTAATTTGCGCCCCCTAACCCGGGGCAAGGCAAGTAATTTGCGCCCCCTAACCCCTAACCTGCCGCCGCTGCCAGCTTCTTCTTGCTGCTGCCTGGTCTGGTCTGGTGTGGTTCTCTCCCGCACTCAGCGCTGCGCTGGGAGGCCGCTGCACTGTCCCTCCCCCCAGTGGCGTAGCGTGGGTTGTCAGCACCCGGGGCAAGGCAAGTAATTTGCGCCCCCTAACCCGTGGATTTGCGCCCCCTAACCTGTGGATTTGCCCTAACCTCAGATGTTGCGCCCAGTGCGGCCGGCCCCCCCTGCCCCCCCACGCTACGCCACTGCCTCCCCCAGATAGTCCCTTGCTCTCTCTCCGCACCGCACGCCTGGCACCCACCCCCTCTACAGTGGGCGGTGACCCAGCGGCTCGGATTCGCACAGCCAGCACTGCAGTGAGAGAGAGTGAGTGAGCCAGGTAGGGGCAGAGAGCTGAGAGTGCGAGCGCCCCCCCAGATGTTGCGCCCGGTGCGGCTGGCCCCCCCCTGCACCCCCCACGCTATGCCACTGGTAGGCATAATTCTTTTTTGCAGTCAGTAGGTTCCAGTCAAGTACAGGATGATCAGATTTTTTTAAAAAGCAAATAATACATAATAAACGGTCCAACATAATATCTGCATGCCTAGTGGAAAAGTCAGTAAATAAGAATTACAATTAGAAGTAAAAAAAAAATGAACTGAAGTACTTTTGAAAGTTCATCAACATTTTAAGATGAATTTCTCCTCCTACATACATTTTTTTTGTACATAATATTGTCTTTTACACACATTTTTGCAAAGCAGCTCTCCGCAATATAAGCATTTAACCAATTTAAGTATTTTTCATGCCTTTTTGTGCACATCACTTGGCTGGAAAACTCTTCAGCAAAATTCGGATAGTGCACATTTTGGTTCACATGTTGATTTGGCAAGTGTGAATTAGTTACATTCCCCTTTAAATGTAAATCAAATTAAATTTCTCCCTCATCCCTAATGCAAGGCCGTGAAAAGCTACCCATCTACAGAATCCAGTTTTTCTCTCAGGAAGTGAAACATTTGAACCAGCAACAGAAAACGGCTTAGGCCAATGCTAAACACTAAACTGAAAAATGGTCTACAAGACTTTCTGCAAACTTTCTCTAAAGAAATATTTACTCTTTCAACTTATGAACTTTGAAATAGACAACACACAAGCAGAGCTGTCCACTTGCAGTTTATGGGGACTCTTATAAATTGCCAATAAGAACATATTTTGCAGGATCAAACACATACCATTTCTCATTAAGAAAGTTATTTGTTTGAGGATAGAGAGGGATCAGGAAGAAAGCTACACAGCATAATGGCAGGAGGTAAATGAAATATGAATCAGGGTAAAAGGTGGACTTTATAGCAGGGTAGCTGACCTCTGGTCCTGCAGTCATGTTGGATTCCAGCTCCTATAGTCCACATGATCAAAAATCAAGGATGGCAAGAGATGTAGTCTAACATCTGCTATATACAGAAGAGAAGAGTTTGGATTTGATATCCCGCTTTATCACTACCCGAAGGAGTTCTCCTTTCCCTTCCTCCCCCACAACAAACACTCTGTGAGGTGAGTGAGGCTGAGAGACTTCAGAGAAGTGTGACTAGCCCAAGGTCACCCAGCAGCTGCATGTGGATGAGCGGGGACGCGAACCCGGTTCCCCAGATTACGAGTCTACGGCTCTTAACCACTACACCACACTGGCTCTCAAAAGTTCATTTTAATTGTTTAATTAGTGTATTATTTCCCTTATTTTTTAGGAATTCCACTTATTCTCTGAGCTGTTCAAATGATTTTATATGTCTCCTCCACACACAATTGAACATTTTCTTACATGGGAAACAAGGCACTCTGAGGCAAGGTGAAGTGACTGTCTTAGGTGGCAGGTTCCACAGGGACAGCAGCTCACAATAGAAATATTTATTACCTCCTTGTTCCTGATGTAGATCTAATTCCTAATTTAGAACTAATTTGCAGCCAGTGCAACCTGGCCTCTAAATACTTCACCAGCTGAAGTTTCTGAACTGTCTTCAGAGACAGCTCCATGTATAACACATTGCATAGACTTTCCTTGCCAAGATAGGGGCACAGTTGGGCCACCAACCAAAGATGATGGAAGTTACTCCGTGCCAAGGCTACCTGAGCCTCAAGTGAGCAATGGATCCAGGAGGACCTCCAAGCTGCATGCGTGCTCCTTCAGAGGGAATGTAACCCCATCAAGAGCAGGCAACCTCCCATTTATCCAGTTTAGAGAACCACCCACTAACAGTGCCTCAGTCTAATCTGGATTGAGCTTCAGTTTATTGGCTCTCATTCAGTTTTACCGAGGCAAGAATTAACAGATCTTATATGTCTGCTTCCTACAAAAATTCTAACCTGTCTAAATGAGAGTCTGTTAGGGTCCCACGGTATCCTGTTTCAGAGAGTGTAATGACAGCTATCACCTGAACATGCCCTTATATATATGCCCTTATATATGCCCTGGAGAAATATGCCCCATAATTGTGTTTCTAGACCATTTCCTATGAGTTTTACATGCATGAAGCCAGTGCATACGAGACATGAAATATATATTATTATTAGCCTTTTGGAACATGAATACTTCCCCACTGATACCACAAGCACTGACATGATTTTAGTATCACCCTACAGGACAACAGTAACAGCTACTTTATGATTTCTATGATTTATTCCTAATATTGACAGCTTTTCTATATTTCAGAAAACAACAGTGCCACCTATTGCTTGAATGAGTAAATGCATTTGTTTTTATACAGCCAATTTCATATGGATACTGTTTCCTGCTTCTGTCCTCTTTCCTTAGGACTGTACACAGACAATAGTTTTTCAGGTTCTTGATAGTGGGAGGGGCTCTTTTTAAAGTGGATTATCGTGGCCTCCAGTAAGCCTTGAATGGATGTTGGTTTATTTTAAAAGACGATGCCCTTAAGAATAAGTAATTAAAATGAGAGGAAATGAACTCCAGGTGAAGTTAAGCACTTTTAAGGTCCATCAAGCTAGATTCCAATGTATGTGAGTGCATACATGGAATTGGACTTTCCAGCCACTTTCTCCTTGCTGCAGCCCATATGTCCTTCATCAAGCTGCTCCCGAGAGTCAGGGAATCCTCAGGAATGACATGGGATGTGACATAGATGACTGCAATTGGGAGGGTTGTAATGACAGACTTCTTCTAATGCAAGCAAGAGCCCCTCTGGATCTAATCTATTGATTTTAAGTCTATTTCCTGTAACTTGAGCCCATCAGATCAAGTCCTGCTCTCTTCGGCAGAAGAAAACCAAATCTTTGACCTCTTCTATGTAAAAGCCCATCAGGCCGCTGAAGAATGGTATCACCGCCTCCCATCACAACCTCATTTTTTTCTTTTCCAAACTTAAATACAGCCAGTTCTTCCAACCTTTACTCATATGATGTTTTCCATATCTTTGAAAATCTTTGTTGTTCTCTGAACTGTTCCAGTTTGTGAATAACCTTCATAAAGTGAAGCACCCAGAATTGGACACAGAACTTCAAAACTTAAAATAGTTCTATTACTTTGGGTGATTTGGAAATTATTGGTTGGATCCAGACTTAGCCTTCAAGAAACAAAAGGTTTTTTCTTTCCACAGACTGATGTTCAGCTGCAGCCTTTCCAAAAACCTTTGCAATTTATTAACCCCCCCCCCCCATGCTATACTTGTGCATTTGGCTGTTGTTGATTTTTCTTCACCTAAAAGCAGAACTTTGCATTTTTCTCCAGTTAAACTTCATTTTGTTAATTTTGGGTAAGTGTCCTATTCCAGCAAAGCCATTTTGAATTTTATTCCTATTTCTGAAGGGTTCAACTTTTTATCATTTGCAGATTTGAGAATCATAGAATCATAGAGTTGGAATAGACCACAAGGGCCATCGAGTCCAACCCCCTGCCAAGCAGGAAACACCATCAGAGCACTCCTGACATATGGTTGTCAAGCCTCTGCTTAAAGACCTCCAAAGACCTCTCCTTAAAGACTCCACCACACTCCTTGGCAGCAAATTCCACTGTCAAACAGCTCTTACTGTCAGGAAGTTCTTCCTAATGTTTAGGTGGAATCTTCTTTCTTGTAGTTTGGATCCATTGCTCCGTGTCCGCTTCTCTGCAGCTGCAGAAAACAACCTTTCTCCTTCCTCTATATGACAGCCTTTTATATATTTGAACATGGCTATCATATCACCCCTTAACCTCCTCTTCTCCAGGCCAAACATGCCCAGCTCCCTTAGCCGTTCCTCATAAGGCATCGTTTCCAGACCTTTGACCATTTTGGTTGCCCTCCTCTGGACACGTTCCAGTTTGTCAGTGTCCTTCTTGAACTGTGGTGCCCAGAACTGGACACAGTGCTCCAGGTGAGGTCTGACCAGAGCAGAATACAGTGGCACTATTACTTCCCTTGATCTAGATGCTATACTCCTATTGATGCAGCCCAGAATTGCATTGGCTTTTTTAGCTGCCGCGTCACACTGTTGGCTCATGTCAAGTTTGTGGTCAACCAAGACTCCTAGATCCTTTTCACATGTACTGCTCTCAAGCCAGGTGTCCCCCATCTTGTATTTGTGCCTCTCATTTTTTTTGCCCAAGTGCAATACTTTACATTTCTCCCTGTTAAAGTTCATCTTGTTTGTTTTGGCCCAGTTCTCTAATCTGTCAAGGTCGTTTTGAAGTGTGATCCTGTCCTCTGGGGTGTTAGCCACCCCTCCCAGTTTGGTGTCATCTGAAAATTTGATCAGGATGCCCTTGAGTCCATCATCCAAGTTGTTGATAAAGACGTTGAATGAGACCGGGCCCAAGACAGAACCCTGCGGCACCCCACTAGTCACTCTTCTCCAGGATGAAGAGGAACCATTGATGAGCACCCTTTGGGTTCGGTCAGTCAGCCAGTTACAAATCCACTGAGTGGTAGCATAGTCAAGACCGCATTTTACCAGCTTCTTTACAAGAATATCATGGGGCACCTTGTCAAATGCCTTGCTGAAATCAAGGTAGGCTACATCCACTGCGTTCCCTTCATCTACCAGGCTTGTAATTCTGTCAAAAAATGAGATCAGGTTAGTCTGACATGACTTATTTTTCAGAAATCCATGCTGACTATTGGTGATCACAGCATTCCTTTCTAGGTGCTCACAGACTGTTTGCTTAATGATCTGCTCCAGAATCTTCCCTGGTATTGATGTCAGACTGACTGGGCGATAATTATTTGGGTCCTCTTTTTTCCCCTTTTTGAAAATAGGGACAACATTTGCCCTCCTTCCAGTCTGCCGGGACTTCGCCTGTTCTCCAGGAATTCTCAAAGATGACTGCCAGTGGTTCTGAGATCACATCTGCCAGTTCTTTTAATACTCTTGGATGCAGTTCGTCTGGCCCTGGAGACTTGAATACATCTAAACTAGCCTAGTATTCCTGTACTATCTCCTTAGTTATTCTGGGCTGTGTTTCCTCTGCTGAATCATTTGCTCCAAATTCTTCAGGTCGGGCATTGTTTTCTTTGTCGGAGAAGACTGAGGCAAAGAAGGCATTGAGGAGTTCAGCTCTTTCTGTGTCCCCTGTTTGCATTTCACCATCTTCTCCTCTGAGTGACCCCACTGTTTCTTTGTTCTTCCTTTTGCTACGGACATACCCATAAAAGCCTTTTTTGTTGCTTTTAACCTCTCTAGCAAGCCTGAGTTCATTCTGTGCTTTAGCTTTTCTGACTTTGTGTCTACATGTGCTGGCTATTTGTTTGAATTCCTCTTTGGTGCTTTCCCCCCTTTTCCATTTTTGGTACACATCCTTTTTTAATCTTAACTCAGTTAAAAGTTCTTTAGATAGCCACCCTGGCTTCTTTAGGCACCTTCCATGTTTCCGTCTCATTGGTATTGCCTGAAGTTGTGCTTTTACTATCTCCCTCTTAACAAACTCCCAGCCATCATGAACTCCCTTTCCTTTTAGTATTACTGTCCATGGGATCTCACCCAGCACTTCCCTAAGTTTTATGAAGTCGGCTTTCTTAAAGTCAAGAAATTGAGTCCTAGTATGCTTGGCTGCTCCTTTCCGCTGTATAGTAAACTTCAGAAGAGCATGATCACTCGCACCTAAAGATCCTTCCACTTCTACCCCACTAACCAGGTCATCAACATTGGTTAGGACCAGATCTAAAATGGCTGTTCCTCGTGTTGCTTCTCCCACTTTCTGGACAATGAAGTTGTCTGCAAGGCCAATGAGGAATCTGTTTGACCTTATGCTCTTGGCTGAGTTTGACATCCAACAAATATCCGGGTAATTGAAGTCCCCCATTACTACTATCTCCCTTCCTTTTGCATGCTTGGCCATCTGTTCCAGGAAGGCATCATCTATGTCCTCCGTTTGGCTTGGGGATCTATAGTAAACTCCCACAATCAGGTCTCTGTTATTCTTCTCTCCCTTAATTTTGACCCAAATGCTCTCACTTTGGCTTTGAGGTTCTAAATCTTGGATCTCTTCACAGGTATACACATCCCTGACATATAACGCTACCCCTCCTCCTTTCTTGTCTGGTCTGTTTCTCTGAAATAGATTGTATCCCTCCATTATTACATTCCAATCGTGGGACTTATCCCACCAGGTTTCAGTGATGCCTATTATGTCATATTTAATATGCTGTACCAAGAGCTCAAGCTCATCTTGTTTATTTCCCATGCTTTGCGCATTAGTGTACAGACATTGAAGTCCATTAATCATTCCCCCGTGTCTCTTATTTAAGGATTTTTTCCTCCCACCACTAGGTCTGCGTGCTGTTTGCTCCATTTGGTCTATGACATTTGGATGATCATCTTCATCAATTGATAGACTCCTACCTTCAGGAGCACTGTCTCCCTCCCCCACATTAGTCAGTTTAAAGCCCTCCTGATGAGGTTTCTGAGATTTTTGGCAAAAACATTCCTCCCAACCGTTGTCAGGTGCAGCCCATCGCTTGCCAGAAGTCCATCTTCAAGAAACTGCAGTCCATGATCTAAGAATCCAAACCGTTCCTGTTTACACCATTTGCGAAGCCAGCTGTTCACTTCCACTATTTTTCCCTCTCTCCCTGGGAGAAGGATTTCCTGTGCCATTTTATCTAAGTTAACTATCTGTCTATCTATCTATCTATCTATCTATCTATCTATCTATCTATCTTGTTCCCCATTCATCATCCTAAGTAGGAGAAACAATTAAAATGTCTTCAAATTGTAAGCAGAAAAGAATATTATTAATTAAATTCATATACGGCCCTCCATCCGAAGAATACATAAAAAACTAAATGGAAATTATTCCTGCCCTAATAGCTGCATCCTAAACATTCCACAAATGAATTTTTTTGTTTTGGATTACCTACTGTGTTTTATCATTTAGGATTACTTACAGATATTCATCCACATTGTATTCTACTTTTTCAGTAGCTTCTTTTTCTTGCAGCTCTTCTACAACCTTCTTCTCTTCAAATTCTACTGTAGCTCTTTCAACAGATAGTTTCGCCCCAGCAACAATGTCATTCTTGACTTCTAAAGCAAGATCTAGAGAAATGTATGCAAGAATGCTTGGCCTTAATTAAGTTACAGAAGAGGTTTCTTATTTACGATGAAAATTCTTACAAGGCAGCTGTTGTTGCATAAAGGAATACTTTCCTTTGATTTTTGGGAATATCATTTGTAATTAAACCTAAAAGGAATGCCTCCGGTTTTTTACAGAAAGATATTTTAAACATCTTTTTGAGTTCTTGATAGATTTCATTCCAGAATTGTTTAATAGGTCGGCATTCCCACCACATGTGAAACATTGTTCCTATTTCTTTTTTACATCTCCAACAGGTATTTGATTTTAATTTGTAAATTTTAGCCAATTTTACCGGAGTTAAGTACCATTGGTATACCATTTTCATAAAATTTTCTCTTACTGTATAACATGCTGTGAATTTAATATCTTTCCATAATTTCTCCCATTGTTCCAGCCGAATTACATATCCTATATCACATGCCCATTTAATCATAACTTCTTTTACTTCTTCATCCTTTAATTCCCATTCTAATAATAAATTATACATTTTAGATATATTCTTTTTTGAGTTTTGTAATAATACTTTTTGTAATTTTGATTCTTCTTTTTCAAATCCAATTACTTTATCCTGGTTGAATATTTGTGCAATTTGGTGATATTGTAGCCATGTGGTACAGTATTGGGTCACCTCTTCATATGGTCTTAGTTTTAATTGGCCCTGTTTTTCCTTTAGGAGCTGCTGGTATGTTGCCATTCTTCCTATAGTATTTTTCTTTTTAACCGAAATTACTTCTAGCGGTGAGACCCACCATGGGGTTTTCGGTTCTAACAACCTTCTATGTCTCACCCAGACCTTGTATAATGCATTTCTAATTACGTGGCTTAGAAATTCTTTATGTACTGCCACTTTGTTATAAATTAGATAGGCATGCCAACCATATCTGTTGTTCCATCCCTCCAAATCCAAAATGTCACTGTTATCCAATTTGATCCAATCCTTGATCCAAGTAAAGCATGCCGCATTGTAATATAGTCTCAGGTCTGGGAGTCCAAAACTTCCCCGCTCTTTTATGTCGGTTAATAATTTATGTTTGATCCGTGACTTTTTGCCTTGCCATATAAACTTAGTTAGGTCCGTTTTCCATTTTTTAAAACAATCATCTTTACCTATTATAGGAATCATTTGGAAAAGGAACAGAAGTTTTGGTAAGATATTCATTTTAATAGCCGAAATTCTACCCCAGAGTGTTAAATTCAATCCTGTCCAAGTTTCCATTTCTCTTTTTGTTTCTTCCCATTTGTTTTATAATTATCTTCAAACAAATTTATATTTTTCATTGTTATTTGTATTCCTAAATATTTCACTTTTTTTACAATTTGTAATCCAAATTTTTCTACCAGGTCCTTTTTCTCTTCATCTCCCATGTTTTTTACCATTAGTTTTGTTTTTTCTTTATTCAAAGCAAAACCTGATACCCTTCCAAAGTTTCCCATTTTTTCTAGAGCCTCTGCTATGCTTTCCTTTGGATTTTCCACCATTAAGACTAGATCATCTGCAAATGCCCTTATTTTGTATATTTTCTCTCCTAGGGATATTCCATTTATTTCTTGATCCAATCTGATTTCATGATTTAATATTTCCAAAACCAAAATGAATAATAAAGGTGAGAGTGGGCACCCTTGTCTGGTGCCCTTCTGTATTTTAAAATAATCAGTCGTGTCATTATTTATTATTATATTTGCTTCTTGTTGTTCATAAATTGTTTTTAGCCCTCTTGTAATTTGGTTTCCCATGTCCATCTGGTCTAATAATATTTTTAGAAATTTCCATGATACTTTGTCAAACGCCTTTTCCGCATCCACGAAAACAAAGGCTACCCTCTTACTCGGTTTCATATCTAAATATTCGATCATATCAATCACTGTTCTTATATTATCACTCATTTTCCTGCCTGGCAAGAACCCTGCCTGCTCTTTATTTATACAATCCTGCAAAACTGTCTTTAATCTTGTTGCCAATATTTGTGCATAGATCTTGTAATCATTATTTAGTAATGATATTGGTCTATAATTGGTTGTAAACTTAAGCTTATAGCAAAAAAACTGGAAAGGGAGAAAAATTCCATCAGTGAAAGATTGGCAAATTAAATTTTGTGAATACATAAATCTGGCAAGACTCACAGCATACATAAGAGGACAATCGGACCAGAAATTATTAAAAGAATGGGGTTGTGCTAAAGAGTATATGAAAAAACATTGTTCTGGAGTAAGTATATTGGTATGTAATGAATGATGCTTTACAGGGTTAAAGAAAAAGAAAAATGGTGTTAAAAAAAAGTACAAAGGTACAAAGGTGGAAGTAATCTAATTAGACACAACAATATAGTAAGAGTAAATTTTTTGAGGTCTTAGAACAAAGGAAGGAAGTCAATACGTGTTTATGTACGTAATGATATGGTTTTTTTCTGTAGATGTGTGCTTTTTCGTTTATGTTTAGTTTAGTTTTGTTTCCTTTGTGTGTTTTTTTCTTTTCCTTTTTTTGTATGTTCCTTTTTTTGTATAGTATTATTTTGGATTCAATGTTTGTAATTTTTGTTATGATTCTGCATTGAAAATAAAAAAATTAAAAAGAAAGAAAGAAAATTATTACAAGGTGAGCTCTAGTGTTCATGATTATGGAGGTCCATGAAGACAGATTTCCAGCATAGTCTCTTCAGCAGAGAATGACTAAACACAATGCTTTACCTCCATATGTACTCCTATTTCTTTTTGTTATTATGCTGCAAACGTGGTTTGAATTCTCCAAACCAATTCAGCATCCTACGCCTGGCATATAGGACAAAGTCACTATGCTCTGCCCTTTGTAATTTTAGTCCCCCCATTCATTCAGAAGTACTAGCTGTAAGAACGGCATCAGCTATGCCAGCTTCAGAATACAGCTGATATTACACACTTCATGACAGTTTCCAAACTGGAACTTTGTAGTTATGTGCTATCATATACAAGCTGGACTGAGCCGAAGGGGGAATTCTTCTACTGTCAGGTACAAAACCCATTGTTTTGGGAACAGTAACATAACAGTAAATTTAAAAAATGTGGTTATGAAATAACCACAGTGGGACTATTCCTGCCAAAGTTAAGCACTTTTGAGAGCCATTGGCTTCAATATTGCAAATTTAAACTTAACTAACAGAGCAATCAGCCACGACCACCTCAAACTTTTTCCAGGGATTGGATTGTGCTGAGACATATCTTCTTAGCTCTGCTGGCTGAGCTGACCTCCCACTGCTGACACAAGCATCACTCTGTTGGAACAAACATTCCCCTTCTGCCCACTGAATGTGCAGGTGAGCAGGAGGCCTACAGGTGCTATCTCCACCAACAGAATCCAGAGGAAAGCTTTTCCAAAGGTGGGAGACAGCAGTGCTGAGGCAGTCCCGGATCCTCTGGTTCTCAAGCTGGTCTCGCAGGCCTGATCTGGACCCTATAGCTGCACCAGCTTGGGTTTAGGCCAAATGGTCTGCTCGCCTCCCTACTCAGCTACCAAGAATAGAAGATGTGTGACTGGAATGTAATTGAAAATAATAAGATTTTGGAACACAGAAATAAAGAAAACCAGAAAGCCATCAAAACTAGCACATGGGGGCCCACTTTAATTAAATTATATAATTTGGTATTTGAAGGATTGGCATTAATAATTGTATTATAAATTGGCAATGTTATAATGAGGCTATTGGAATGTAATTGAAAACTAATAAAAATTTATCTACACATTATTTTTATTCACATATATTAAGTGTAAATTTTGCAAAAATAGCATAGACAGCAATCTGCTCACTTGTTGTGTTTCGCATGGCACAGTAGGCACGAATAGCAGTTATATCAGATGCTAAATTACTAAGCTGGAGGCGTTTCTTCTGCTGAGTCATAGTCCAGTATGGATTAATCCATTGCTCTCCACAGGAAACATAAATCTGTTCCAAAATAATAATAATTTATTATTATTATAATGTATTATTTGTACCCCATTCATCTGACTGGGCTGCACCAGACACTCTGGGTGGCCTCCAGCACACACAAAAACATAGTCAAACCTTAAACCTTAAAAAGCTTTCCCATACAGGGCTGCCTTCAGATATTTCCTAAATGTTACAGAATTACTCCTTAACATCTGATGGGAGGGCATTCCACAGGGTGGGCACCACTACCAAGAAGGCCCTCTGCCTGGTTCCCTGTAGCTTCATTTCGCACAGTTGTAAACCTTAGTTACAGGTTGTGGTTTATCTGGAGCAAGACAAACCACAAGCCTGGGTTTGGATGACAGCAAACCATGGCTTTGATCACAGCAGCAGGAGGACTGCTTTGTTCTTCCAGACGGACACAACTAAACAACAACAACAACAGATGGTTCAGCATAGCATTCCATGTGAACCACGTCAAAACCAAAATATTCTGGTACTTTGATTTTATTATTATTATTTAGAAAATGCTTTATGAGCTAGATTTGTATTTTAAACATTTTGTAGGCCGCTTTGTGAAGGACTTTTTAAAAAATGGAATATGAATTTCTTAAATAAAAACTCTTTAAAATAAAAAAACAACTATTACTATGGAAACTAAACAGCAACCAAAATCAATCAATCAATCAATCAATCAATCGTATTATGAAATCTTCAGCTGAGCTTACACTCTGAACAAAATTCCAGATATTTCTCAGTTTCTGCATTGGACTTACAGTACTATAAGCCAAAACATTTCAGGAGTTCCTGCTGCAAATACCTGAGGCTGGAGCATCTGCAGTTAGCAGAGTACAAAGGAAAGCTTCAGGAGAAAACAATAGCAACAATTTTACACCTTTAGCAAAGTGCAATGCAAATGTAACAAAGAAAAATGGAATTCTGTATTTGAATAAAAATGGTTCCTATTTAAATACATTTTTTTAAAAAAATGAAGCTAAATAATTAAGGCCCTTTAAAACCACCATACTTGGCAACAAAATCAGAGAAATAGATTACATAGAAAATTAGTAATTAATTCTCCTCAGCTTCTTTAAGGTTTATACCCAATGAATATTGCTGAACTTGGGAAGTATAATATGGTTCTTTTATTACATAATAAAATTTAAACACCAATCTCTAGGATAAAAAGGAAATAGTGACTCAATAAATATTAAAATAAAATGAGCCACACTTTTAGCATTGTCAATAGTTCACTAAAATGGCAAGTAGCTCTTTTGCCTTCAGTGTTGAAATAAATGTCTGTTGAAGACAAGAAGAACTTTTGGTTCATCTGGACACGTGATTAGATTATTATCCCACATTACCAGAAGGGAGAAAATAGGATTTTTCTTGCCATGCATGTCCTATTCTGGGGAAAGTAAGGAGGGTATTTAAAGTCCTTATTAACGAACTATATATACTACCAGCTCACAGTGTGGCTTCCTAAAATTGTTTTTTCATAGAGCTCAGGAGTCGGGATGAACAAATCTGTCAGTTTCTCATTTTTACCACCGTAAATTCAGTTTACATTTCTGCAGCGATTTGCTGTTTTAAAAAAGTCCTCATGAAAACCCACCAGTATTTTAATGTGAATTTCTCCTCATTAAACACCTTTTTGTATGCAGTTCTGACAAATATACACATTTCTGCAAGCCACTTCCCCTAATACAATGCATTTTTGTGTGCTAGAGGCTCTCTTTGTTCCTTTCCCAAAGACTTTATTAGAGAAAAAGGTGACTAGGTTGACCCTGGCCAGAGGGCTAAGGTTCTAGTAGAGCAGAGGTGGTTAACCTTTTTATACCCACCACCCACTAATGCATCTTTCTTGATGGTAAAATTTCCTTACCGCCGACCAGTGCTTGATGGAAGGAGGATTCAGCTTGTGCCATACTGCCCACCTAGAATCCTGAAACGCCCACTAGTGGGTGGTAGAGACTGGGTTGACAACCCCTGCCCTAGCGGGGTGCTGCACAGCTTATTCAGTAAGCAGTGCAGAGGTTTCTGCAGCCATTGCGGGTGGGGTGCTTCTTGAAGAAATCTGTACAGCAGCTACTTGGGTGTTGGTGCATACTTTCACACACAGTTAAAAGTGAACATCCTTGCCTCAGCTGATGTGGCTTTGGCTGGAGAGAGTTGGCCGCAGAGAGTTATTCATTGGTAGAACACCCTATACACCTGAGAACCCATTCACTAGGCTACTGTTTTCTATATAACAGTAGACTGTCTTCCTTGCTCTTGCAGACAAAACAAGAGTTTCTTGCCACAGATGTCCTGGTCTGGGGGGAGTAAATAGGGTGTTCTTTGGTTCTTTCTGCTAGACAACGTCATATGTAAAGTATACAAAGGTTTGCGAGATTGAAGCGCTGTTGGTTTATGTAGTCTCAACGGATTTCTTTTTCCCAGGGTTGGCATTGTTTGTTTCATTGATGGTTAGTTACCAATTTAGCTTTTAAGGAAGGATTTGCTGCTCTTTCCAGTTCCGTCTGCCCAGTCTGCTCTGGGAACCCCTCCTGACAAGCTGGAGGGAATGATCCTAAATTACAGTGGTACCTCGGGTTAAGTACTTAATTCGTTCCAGAGGTCCATTCTTAACCTGGAATTGTTCTTAACCTGAAGCACCACTTTAGCTAATGGGGCCTCCTGCTGCTGCCACGCCGCCAGAGCACGATTTCTGTTCTCATCCTGAAGCAAAGTTCTTAACCTGAAGCACTATTTCTGGGTTAGCGGAGTCTGTAACCTGAAGCGTATGTAACCTGAAGTGTATGTAACCCGAGGTACCACTGTATTCTAAATCCCACCCTTGTTATCCCAGAGAAGTCAGGATTCTCTGTTATTTCTTTTGCCCTGTATCCTGAGCAAAATGCCAAACTCAAATTAAGCCCATTTTCAGTTTTATATTCTCTTTCATTTTCCAGATTTCAAACTTTGTTTCCAAAGTCTGTTTTCCCATTGCAAGAGTTCTTTCTTTGGGTTTAACTCAATGCCAAAAGGGTATTTTATTCCTCCTATCACTAATTGCAATATTCATGGGGCATAACACAACCATAGCTCCAAGCAGTGTTTGGAACGCTACGAGTAGGATGTGATTCATCATTATCTGCTCATTTTATAGGAACAATGCTTTCTGAAGAAGTACTAATGCCTCCGATTTCATTTTCATTTTTTTCTTACCAGCTGATCTCTCTCCAAGTCTTCCAAAAGACAGATTTCGACCCCCTTTTCAGTGAACAGTCTTCTGGCAGCAAAAGGCAAATTCAATGCCATGGTGCACCTTTTTAAATAAGGAAAACGTGTATACAGTATATGGCTCTGTTTGCATTAAGTTTTCAACACTTGAAGGGATTGAAGTGGCACATTACAAACAGGGCAACTGTACTCTTCATTAGAAATATCAATTAACCCAGCACTGCTGTAACCTGAAGTGTAGTTTATCCTGTTGATGGCTTAGGAGTCGTAAGTCCAAGCATCACAGGGGAGTATTTATGAAGTAAAGCGAAAATGGTTCCAGATTTGGAAATAACTAATCCTGTCTACAGGGAGCAATTTCAAGACTGGTGATTCCTCAGCTGTACAGAATGGCAGCACAGCATCTCTGCAGAATGACAAAGACAGTGAGTGCTCTTCCACAGCCACACCAGGCTGATGTAGTTTTATTGGTGAGCACTAGATTCCTCGCTTTATAATTCCTGCTTTTAAAACCCAATGGTTGCGTTTGAGGGTGGTATTTTATGGCAAATATTATTACTGTCTGAATTTTGTATGGTTATTTTATTGTGAGCTGATATGATCAAAGGGGAAGGCTAAGTAACAAATAAAAAAGAGCAATAATTAGGAACCTGGCAAGCAGAAGGAAGGTATAAGGTGAGTGAACAATTTCACAGCAATGAAGGAAAGTTTCAGTATGCTTCCTGCATATTCAAGGGAAGCATGAATGCCTTTCAAGCCCCTTTGCCTACAAAACATGCCTCTCTAAATGTGTCATGTGCACTGAAAAAGTTATAAGCTACCGTTGTTGACATCCATCTGTCTCTGGAGACAATGGAGGAGTGGGCCTTTGGGGTGAAGTCAAATGGTTGGAGAGTTACAAGCTTGGATAGCCTAGTGTAGGCAACTCCTAGCCTCCACTCCTAGCCTTGACAGATCAGCAGCCAACCTAGTGCCAGATATTGCTAGCCTACAACTCCCATATCCAGGATGTTCTCAATAGCATCACCACAATTCTGGAGTGTCCTTCCCTAACAGATCTGGCTGTCACTGACCCTGACGGGTTTCTTGCACCAGTTTAAATGCATCTGTTTACTCAGGCCTTTGGTTAAACTAGTTATGAGGCTGGCAGCCTGCCTTTGCTGACCATGTTAATTGTTGTATGTAATGCAGTTTGTGATACCAGTTTTACTATAGACTATATATTCAATGGGACGCAGGTGGCAATGTGGGTTAAACCACAGAGCCTAGGACTTGCCGATCAGAAGGTTGGTGGTTCGAATCCCTGCGATGGGGTGAGCTCCCGTTGCTTGGTCCCTGCTCTTGCCAACCTAGCAGTTCGAAAGCATGTCAAAGTACAAGTAGATAAATAGGTACCGCTTGGGCGGGAAGGTAAACGGTGTTTCCGTGCGTTGGTCTGGTTCGCCTAAGTGGCTTAGTCATACGGGCCACACGGCCTGGAAGCTGTACGCTAGCTCCCTCGGCCAATAAAGCGAGATGAGCGCCACAACCCCAGAGTCGGCCACGACTGGACCTAATGGTCAGGGGTCCCTTTACCTTTTTATATATTCAATATTGTATTTAATTCCCTTTAGGATGTGAACGACCTTGGGATGACGGCATATTCCTGATATACAGCTATACTAATAAATAAAGAAATCACCAGCCCTGCTGACCTGGAGCCCGACAGCATCTAGAGAGCATTGAGTTGGCTATATGCCTTAGCACACGAGTGTTTACATATCTAAGTTGGGGGGAAATAAAGATTGTGATGTGGGTTTACTTACCGTTCCAAAAAATGCTGGAATTCTTTTCGGTGTATTTTCTTTTCTGAATCAGCATCATCGTGTGCCTTCGGGACTCTCTTCACTTTCTGTTTCCTTTCTGGGTCAACATTCCTAGAGGAAATTAAAGCATGTTGTTTGAATGATTTTTCTAACCAAAACAACTTCCAAGAGAGTAAAAAGATCCTGCTTTGTAGTTTGCAGTGCAAGTCTGGAAAAACATGAAACACAGCTACACAATCTCAACGCAACCTTTTGATGTTTGCCATCTCCGGCTCCTTTGGGAAGGAAAGGAAAGAAATTAATTAATTAAACAAACAAACAAAATATTCATTCTTCACTCCACATCTTATTCTTGGTGGCATCAATGTTCAAAGCCATGACACTAGCTTGGTCATTATAAGGCACACTGATGCTACAATGCTACAAGTTATTTTCCCTTTCACATGGGGGAAATACACAGCACCACATATATACATTTATTTGTACTTCTTAAAGTACCCGAATCCTTCCTAACCTACTTCATATGTGTAAATTTTCTACATTTTCATAAAGGAAATGTGCAGAAACTACACAAGGTTGAAATGAAATGCCCTCCAAAATTTAGCACCCTATTTGGAGTGGGTGTGGGGAAAACCTTTTGAAATTGGTTTTCCAGGGTTTGCTCATCCCAGTAGCAAACACCAATTCCCCTGCCTTTTTTTATTGTAAAAAATGAAGGTTTATTGCCAGCTGTGATAGCAGAGCTAGCAGCAAAAGCAAGAGCCCTTCTTCACAGCTACTAGCTTGGCTGCCATCGCCACCCTTGCTCACTTGACACAACACCATTCCAGTAACATTTGGGGATGAAAAATGGTGGCACCAATTGGGAAGAACTGCTGCATCTACCACCATGGACCACAGCAAAACAACAATGTTTCCCAGTTAACAAAAAACTTCACTGACACTTGCTGCCTAAATAGACATCCTACCACCACCACCAAAACCATCTGAAAAATGTATACACAATGATTGCATATACTGGTACATCTATATCAATAGCTGGAATCTGTAGAACCGCACAATTCACCCTTCATGGTCAATAGGACAGCTGTTCTCCATGCCATTTGGCAATCTGATTTTTTTTAAAAAGGAACTTTCAAAACACTTCATGATATGTCATGGTCAGTTGTTGAAAGGAAATACAACACCCCACTGGGCATGTCTAAAGACACTGAGTATGCCTGAAGTTTTTCTTGGGATGCTACTGTGCTTACATGAAATAAATGTGATATGTATATCACTTTTACATCAAGCTATATGGAATTTATATCCTATGTCCTACACCTTTGAAACCTCCAGTGGAACAGGGATCAGAAAATATTTGTGTTCCAATTCTCTCCTTCCAACATGAGATCAAACTGACAAACAGTGGAGAAGTGGCAGCAATAACATCAGCCTTATCCTATAATTGACTGCGACTGCACCTACAGTGGGGCTAAATTCCTAAAGTCTGATTATGGCCTCATTCTGGCATCAGGCACATACCTGTATTAAGCCCAGCTCTTCGTTGCATCAGCCACGGGGATCACAACCCACACCCCAACCCCAACTCTCTTAAATGACCTAATATGAAAATTCAACAACTTCATAAAAGCTAGTTTGGTTTGAGGAACTTCAGATCTAGAGGAAGAACTTTTTAAAAAGCTGATACCATTCATTAAATTTCTCTGTAAAAAGATCTGAACAATTTTAAGAACAGCATATTCACATTTTAGATCTGGCAGAGGGAGAACTAATTATGAGATGTATGCGTCAAAGATTTCAATTTCAGGCTTGACTTTACTTTGAAGATTATTTTTTTAACTTTATCATTTTTGCAGGCAGCTCAGTGGACAGCCGATCTGAATGCTACTCATTGTTCAGTGATGTATGAAGTGTATTTAATCAATCTGAAAAAGTAATATTAAACCATTATCAAAAAGTATCAGATGTTCTAAAAACCTTAAAAGAAAGGTCAAAAGGTGACATCTCTGCTAACAATGTGAGAAACGATGTATTTAACTTATTCTTTACATCAAAGCTTTTCACTGCTATATGAATATTCAAAGTCCTGTTATATAAAATTAACATATAAAATCTGCTCTTTCCAAGCATAATGTTCACTGTTTTCAAGCGGTTTATCCAAATAGATATAATTTATATTCACAGATATGTTGCATCCAACAAATATGGAAACAGCTTCAAGTGAAACTCTATGGGAATTATTGCGCAGAAAGGCAAGCTATGTGTCCATAAAAGTTCTTTACAACCTTGTAATCTGCTAGGGACGTGATTCTAAATTATTGCTGTAATTTATATACTTCAGGCTGTCTCCAGTTGTCTTCCTTCCATTTTTTTACATATTGAAAACAGAAAAATGTGCTACCATTAGCATGTTACCATTGCAAGACCTACTGGAAGGCACATCCCCATCATTACCACAAGAATTGGATTACCTAGTGCACATCTAGCCTTAATGCACACCAGACATTTAAAACTCATCTTGTCCCTTGCCAAAATGAAAAGTGTAGTTTGCCTAAGGGTGCTAGGAATGGTAACGTTGTGAGGGGCAAATTGCATTTCCCAGGATTATGAGAGAGGAAAATGTGCTTTAAGTATGTGGTGGCCTTAACCCCTATCTGTTGGGATCTACACACTCCATTCTTAATCCAGTGTGATGTAGGCAGACAGCAACCTGTTGCTAATATGGGTACATATCCAATAAGGATACAAGTAATGTGTAAGATTGTGATTCAACACTCAGATCTTCCCTACTTGATCAGAGCAACTGCAGACAAGTTTCTTCAGTAATCCTGGCGATGCATTTGTGTATGTACAGTGGTACCTCGGGTTACATACGCTTCAGGTTACAGACTCCGCTAACCCAGAAATAGTACCTCGGGTTAGGAACTTTGCTTCAGGATGAGAACAGAAATCGTGCTCTGGCAGCGCAGCGGCAGCAGGAGGCCCCATTAGCTAAAGTGGTACCTCAGGTTAAGAACAGTTTCAAGTTAAGAACAGACCTCCAGAACGAATTAAGTACTTAACCTGAGCTACCACTGTATGTTTATATGTATGTATGTATGTATGTATGTATGTATGTATATTATGCCCTTACACAAAACATTAGGGTGATATACAACAATATAAAAACATTTAAAACTATATGACACAGTCATTAAAAGGGTTACATTATTAAAGTGGCAGGACCATGGCAAGAGGATAATATTCACCCTACCTACTTCCAGATTGCTCCTCTCTTCCCATTTGAAGCAAAGTCCAAGTTCTGTGTACGCCTTGCTGTGTGTGTGTCAGGCTGATGGCCACATGAGGCAGTTGATTGCCACAGAGGCCTGAACTGGACCCAAGGCATCTTCAGTGTAGATGCTGAAACCGCCTGGCACAACTGTCCTGGGTTCTTCTAACACCATGTTTGGAGATCATTTTGGCCAGCTTGGCTGAGGCGGCTGTTGGGCAGCAGAGCTGATAGTACACCAACAGCATCCCTAGCTTGTCTCTTTGTCCTAGCACCAGATTTAGACCCTTACATTCTGTTCCAAGGAGAGGTTTCCCGGTGATGGAGCGTGAACTCCTGTGGACCACAGCAACTCCCTCAACCCACCCCTCCAGTCTGGCTTGGCATTGCACCAAATGCTTAGTTGGGCAGAGATGGGTTATGTCTGGCTCTCCTTGCTCCCTCACCCAGGTCTGCCTGCTCATTCACAACTAAATCATGGATTATCATTTAACAATATCACCACCAGACCTTTAGGCACAGAGGTAGAGCACCCAGTGTATCAAGCATAGATTGAGGCTTGGTGAGGGGGACAGGATGTAAGCACCTGTAATCCTCTCTTTGGGATTCCCTCCTTCAGCTATGCCTGTTCCTCTCCTCAATCATAGAGATAGGCTTGCCAGGCACCTTCTGCCTGAAATCCACTCACTTGAAGATGGTCACAGGTGCTCAGGCAAACAAAGAACCCAGTCACAGACCTATTATTGCCAGTACACACTAAAAGGGCACCTCACAGCAATCACTCTCCAGCTGAACTTCTTTCACAGGCATTTTCCATCCCATCTTCCACCTGGGACACTGCAAACATAAAACGTCCCTTCCTCCCACCCAAGGAATGCCAACTCCCAGGGTCCCAATGGTCTCCTATGTAAGGCCAAACAGCACATCTAAGTCTCATATAGCAATACAATGCAAACAATGCTCCGAGGAGGAGTAAAAAGGGTGGCACCCTCACCTCCAGTCTACCTCCAATGGGACAATTCCCTTTGGTGTGTTCCTCCAGGGTCACCCAAAGGGGCTGTCCTGTTGATGGCACCACTCCTAAATGCAAACTGCTCTCCTTTGATTGCGGAAGGGGCTGGCAATTAGCCAATGAGCAGGACAACTCCAGATATTAAAAAACCAAGCTTGCTCTTCCCAACTAGATGGGGGAAATAAAATAAAAACCCAACTGGCTTGCCAGTGGATAAAAAAGGGAATGGGTAAGCAATAGGGACTAATGGGCAAGCTTAGACTCTCTCCTCTCTTTCCAGCAATCACTCACTCACCAGGAGCCACAGAAGATCTCAACAGCATCCTCCTATATGATAATTCCATAGCATCTCCAAAGAAACAGGTGGGTGGGCCTTATGAGCTTATCCATGCTATCAAGTAGTGAGCTTGCAAGCTTGTTGTGGTAACGTACTAGTTGTAGTGGAAACGTGGCTGCCAAAATCTGCACAACTGCAGCTGTTAAAAAAGTGCCAGAATTTTTATGATGGCCTCGTAGCCAGTCTCCAAGTGGAGATAACAGTTCAGACCGCTGATGCATTCACATGAGCATGGCCCAGCGGCTTCATGCACTTTGAAATGTAACCACAGGGAGCCAAGTCAGTGTTCAGAGTGGATTTTCTTTACCACCACAAAGTAAAATAGATGGCTACTTCTGGAGGTTGGCAACTTTTCAAGTATAAAGTTGAAAGCAGTAATAGATTTGGAAATTACAAATTAAAAAAACTTTACTGTGCTCATTAGATTATGAAAATTAACTATCATTTTCTTACTGTTTTTTAGCCACAGTTGTACAGTCGGGTCCAAGAACAAAGATGGCTTTGCTTTTGTCCTGTTCTCCATTTTTCAAAACTCTGAGTCTCAGAGGCATATAGCTGTCTGACTTCTTACCAGTAGGTTTCTTCAAGGGAGGGCTGTTTGGAATCAGCAAGCCTTCAATGGGCCAGTCAAAAGCCTTTCCAAACATAAACAAAGCATTTATTCCATTTATAAGAATTGCAATGATATATATAAAAGCTAAGAGTGACCAAATAACTTCACACATACAGTATGTATGCCAATTCAGAATCTCCACATTGCAGCGCTAGGGAGTGGACTGACACTATGAGAATAAGGACTTGCTGGAGGCTGTTTATTTTAATTTTAAAGTATATAAGCTGGTCTTCAATCAAAGGTTGAAGGATTGAGATAGGAAGTAGGGAACTGAGGGATCAGTTAGATCGTAGGGGATCATTTTATGGAACACTGAAGGAAATCTTCACCCTAAACCATCTTATGGTACAATCCAAATCCTGAATCCACTGGGCTGGTTGTTTGCATCTATCTGTCTTGGGAGACAGTAGAGGAGTGTTCCTTTGGAGGTGAAGTCAAACTGTTGGAAGGTTACAGCGCCTGCTGTGACTGTAGAGACAGATATGGGAGAAACATGTTTTGTTGCAGCATCTGGTTGTGCTTGCAGATGCACCATGGAGTTTCTTTTGAGTTAGGATACAGCACATTCTCCCAGCCCCTGCTCTGGTGGAAGGGTGCCGAATCCAGTGGAAATCAATCAATCCAGCATTATTTACCTCAAGGGGGGGGGGAGAGATGGGTGGGGCATAGGTCAGGCTACTGAGAGCTTTTAGCCACTACTGCATGATTGGGCACAAGAGAATTGCTCTGCCCCTTGCACTGGCTTGATTAGATACTCCTACATGCACTGCAACCTTAATATTTAGAAGGGAATATTTTTTGTACATTCAAATTTGCTTAGACAGTTTAGTCAGTTGAGAACAAGAAAAAATACTGTGCATGGCTAACCATAAGCATTTACATCAGACCATGAATGTATGTAACAAATTAGTAGCAAAAGAAATGTTTTAGCATTGGTTTCCTGACATATGGAACTAAGCAGAGAAATCAGCAAAATGACACTTGTTAAAGTGAATTTAATGAAAAGAATTACGCACAATGGTGCGTATATTCTGGACAATCAGAAAAATAAGAGTTTGCTGGGGAGGAGAAAGGAGAGGGTTAGGTGTGAGGATTGATCACATTCATGCCTAGTGAAACTCTCTGGATTGTGATCTTAGTAATTATATATGTCATTTCTAATATGCAATGAACATCGTAAATGTTTTTCACACTATTAGTGTGTATCTGCAAGTGTATATTTTAAATGTAAGCATAAAGATATGCTTTTTAAGTGTACTCAAATAGCTATGCACATATCTGCACATGTGTGGGTTGCACTTTACCAAATTACCTGGTTTAGTTCTCCATTTGGAAGCACAGGCCACATATAGGTCAACTTATTCCACAAAGGATTGTCCACTTTTGACTGTTTCCACTGACCAGGCTTACTTGTTCCTCCATGTTTAATGGCCCACCTGTAACGGAACAAAAGGAGTCTATTTTCTTATCTGAAGTATCAGCAATGGTCTTCTTAACAAATACATTTCAGACTGGAAGCAATTATTGAGCAGGTAAATTATAGCTCCTTTGATTGGATTCTCTTAGATCTAGGATATTCCCAAGTTGATGTCATATTATCCAGGTTTGAGCCTGACATATATATATATAGAGAGAGAGGGTTTTTTTCCTCCCTCTGTTGGCTTTCATCTTCGTTACTCCTGCTTAGTTAATTTAATAGATACTGATTTGATTGTTTTTCTATTTTAGTCTTTTACAATGGATTTGGATTTTATTGCTAGTTGCTTCTTTTGATTCAGAAAGGCAGGATACATGAAATCCCAGTCCAGCTACATTTGGTCCATAACTATGAACGAGCTGGAATGAAACTGAAGGAAGTCTTGGGTTCCTTTGCTCCCTGTTCCTCCTGTTATTCCTCTATGCAGCTGGAAGGCATACCTATTGTCAGCATTCAGTTTCACTTCCACAAAATCTTAGTTTGTTATACAAATAAATAAATAAAACAGGTTAGTTTTTTTAAAAAGCCACTTTCACAGCCCATTGCTTCAAGTTGTCTTGTTTGAATTATATGATCAAGGAATGAAGCAGTTAGAAGGTTTCCTGAAAATGTACTGATTTTAGAGATGGGTGGCATGGCAGCAAAGTGTGAGATATGACCATAGGTAAAGGGACCCCTGACCATTAGGTCCAGTCGTGACCGACTCTGGGGTTGCGGCGCTCATCTCGCTTTATTGGCCAAGGGAGCTGGCGTACAGCTTCCAGGTCATGTGGCCAGCATGACTAAACCGCTTCTGGTGAACCAGAGCAGCACATGGAAATGCCGTTTACCTTCCCGTCGGAGCGGTACTTATTTTTCTACTTGCACTTTGACGTGCTTTCAAACTGCTAGGTTGGCAGGAGCAGGGACCGAGCAACGGGAGCTCACCCCATCGCGGGGATTCGAACTGCCGACCTTCTGATCAGCAAATCCTAGGCTCTGTGGTTTAACCCACAGCGCCACCCGCGTCCCTAGATATGACCATACTTAGTGCCATTTCTAATTTTCTTGATCATGCAGCGACACACAACACACACACACACACCATTCCTCCTCCTCCTCTCTCTCTGCCAAATGAGAGGAATGCTGTTGCTTTCATGTCCTTATCAGCTTCCTTCAGGCATATCACTGGCCACCATCGCATGGAGACAAGTGACTTGCCCTAAGCCACAGACTGAATACAAGGCAGAGGTGGGATATGAGACCCAACCACTCTTTTGATATTGGATTCGCTGCTGTAATGCAATGCACATTTCACAAACAAAACAATTTAATTTCCAAGCCAGAGCATTGCAAATTGATTCTCCTTGAATTAGTTTACCATCAATTCATTACCTCTCAGATCACACTCCAATTAACTCCTCTTCAATTAATCCCCAAAGGACTAATTTCCCCTCTGCCCTCCCAAAAAGAAGGGCGTTGAAACACACACACACACACACACACACACACACACACACACACACACACTTCATACCCAACAAATGCAGCCCTATCCTCTTCTCTGCCTGTCTCTTAATAAAGAGGTGTGGTGGGAGGAAACTACAGGGAATAACCCTGTCTGTGCTTTATAGTGACACAGAAATAGAAGTACCTACACAAAGCAGAGGCTCAGTATATAGCATCTTGATTTTAAAGTGCTGGGTCTCTTCTCTTCCACCCCCCACCCATGGCAGATGTCAGTGCAAAGCACACTGCCTAGCTTTAGTTCCTTTTATTTTAAAGATAAAGACAACTATTTTCTTTGCTTATAGAACTGTGGGAAGGGAGGGGGGTCACTGCCATCCTGTTGAACAAAAGACTCTTGGGGATCCAGTTGCACATCATGAGACTTCTGGGAATTCTGCTAGGTCTTGGGCACTATTGTTGACGAACATTTGCAGCGCGCACCACATGGCTTTTCCTGAAAGAGCGATTAAGCTGCCAGGCTTCAACGCAGTATGAGTTTTAATAACTAAGTTCAAGCCCCCTGAAAACTGTGTTTTATAAATGAAAAGCTGACAATCTGTGAGCTGCATTGGCATAGGTAACAATATAATGACTGTATAAGTGCCTAAAATGAAATCTGCCCTTAGTGGTACATTCTCTTCTCTTTCGGTTTCTGCCTGTGTTTTCAAATAGCATCTGTAATTTAAACCCAACATTTCTCGTTTGCAGCCACTAGGTGGAAACAGCGATTCGTGGAAGTAGAGTTGAGAGGAATTTCTTTTGAAAAGCTGCATCACATATAATTCTACTTAATGTTATTTTATTTCTTTTTTTATTTCAGACAGCCCTAACATAATTGCTCCCCCCCCGATGTCTCACGAAGAAGTAAAATAGAACTCCTTGTGCCCCAGATTGCTGTCAAATCTCTCTTTTTCAAGCATGCGTGCAAAGGACAAGGCAAGGCTAAAAACAAAGTGACATACTTTTTGACCCCATAATCAATAGGTATGCTATGACTCTCTGTGATTATAAAGAAGCAAAGGAAACACTAGCTATATAGTTTCATCTGAAGTTATCTGGACTGCTGTGATTTTGACTGTTTTCTATCCCTTGTTTATATTTTGCAATGTTTTACTGACTGCTCTGATCTCCCTGGTGCGGTAAAGTGGGATATATATTTGATTTTAAATAAATAAATATTACCCAACATTTTACCACTTCTGACTAAATATGGACAAATCTCAGTGCTTATTGTATGCTGTTGAACTTTGTAAGTAAATTGTGGAGGGGCATTCTAATTATAGTACAATCCCATGCATGTACTTAACAGTAAGTCCCACTGTGTTCAGTGGGTCTTGCTCTCAGGACAGTTTGCATAGGAATGATGCCTTATTTCTATTTCCGCTTAATTGTTTGCGGCAATCTACGCAATTATGCAAAAATGGGGCCACAAAGGGTGTTCACTATGAAACTGCCCTAAACTTTCACGAGCATTAAGGGCTGCTAACTCATGAGTAGAAATTATTATACTTAAATATGAGTCCCTGCTGAATAATTATAACTTTATCAGAAAAGCAAAGAAATCTGTAAGGATAAATTTACTAAGATCCTGAAGGATTGCAATATTTCAAATCATGACAATTAGAGCTATATTAGAGTATATTTATTTCTGCTTTTAACTGTATTTTTAATGTAATGGAAACTAAGGTGTTGGTTTGCTATGGCCTGCCCATAATGTATATATCACAGCTGGGCCACAAAGCATGTTAGCAAAAGGCAGACTACTCAATCGCATTAAAGAATTCTACAAAAATCAGAAGCAATTTGTCCATCCAGGAAGTGTGGAAATCACAGAAGGACCCAGTATAGATTGCATGCCACCCTTCCGATCTAATAACATATTTTTATTTTACAATATTGTTGCATGAAGTGAGCAATTACCCTTCAGTCATTGGGAAGGAGGTTAATCACTCACTGACTGGAATGGCTCTATATATTCTGAGATGCTTACAAATGATATGGAAGGGACAACAGAAATATTGTGGTCTTCTCAATATTGCTTCATAGGACATATAACTCCATAGCTGTGAAAATGCATTTCTCTAGAATTTTCTAATCTTGCAAACCCTTACCCACAAAGCTTAGTAGTCCTTCCTCCCACTTGCTAAGGGTTCAGCTAGGAGTGGGAAAGGGGCCCACAGCCACCCAATGCCCAAAATACAACTCTTAAGTAGTAGAAATGATGGAACTGACCCTGACTGAAAACTGAGAGGAAAGAAACAGGGTTGCAATTTATGTTATCTTCAAGCTGAAGAACAATTAAACAACAGACAGCCTGGACAACTGTGGGAAAGGGAAAGTTTCAGAGGAAAGGCAGCTTGGCACAGAAACATAGGATTGTAGAATTGGAAGGGACCCTGAGTGTCATCTTGTCTAACCCCCCTGCAATGCAAGAATTCTGCCCACAGCCATCCCTGGGTGGACTCAAACCACCAACCTTCTGGTTAACAGCCAGACACACTGACCCATTGCACCATGATGAGTGTAGGTAGGAAAACAGGTAGCGGTTCAAGAAACAGGAGGTTGTCACAATGCAGTCTTGTGCACGGGCAGCTAGGGTTTGGGGCAAGTTGTTTAGAGCTACAACACAGAAACAGGTGGCACAAGGTGGGGGCTTGTTTCTTGTGTCATTTGGCCCTTTCTTCAGCACCTCCAGCTTCCCTTGTAGTCCCTGAGCAGCTTCTTTGTCCTTTCTGCCAACTCGGCGTCATGAAACAAACACCCTTCCACACTTGGGTTCAATTGCCATGATGCTTCAAAGGAAATCTCAGTGTATAATGCCTTAGTGAAGACATTTTCTCTCTCTCCTTTTGTCAAAACATTCAAACAAGGGAAGGCCTGTGTTTCAGTACAAGCTTTGCATGCAGAAGGTCTCAGCATGTTCAGCGGGTAGTATTGGGAGAAACCTCTGCTGAAGCCCTGGAGAGCTGCTTCCAGTCAGTGTAGACAAGACCAAAGTAGAAGGCAGGTTTCTATGTTTCTAAAGTACTATTTTTTCTTCCCATTTTCTAAAGGAGTTGTGGTTTGTAGATTGAATTCAACAAACAAGAGACAAAAGAGTTAAAGGAATGGAGCTTTTTTAAAACTTAAAATTAAAGCTGACCTTTTCTATCTTCTATCAAGTAACAATTACATTGTCTTAAATCTCATAATGAAATAAAATGAAGTGCAATATGTAATCTGAGCATGATATTCTACGTAATAATTACCTGGGTGAACACCAGCCCAAATCAGCATGCTTCTAATAAACAGGTAGGGGGGGAATAGCAGATTTGCATACTATTACTGACAAGGACAAATAATGTTTTTCTCATACATTTTCTTCAAGAATATTGTGGCCCATTTGCATTATTTATCTTTGGTAGAAATAGGCTACCATTATCAAAGCAGGACCTGCCCCCTTCCTCTCTTCAGTTCTTTGAATCCAGCCCCTCTTACCAGCACTATACCAGACCTCTGTTAGATTTTTAAAAAAGCTGCTACAACAGACTGTATCTCCACTGCACAGGTATTTCCTCTGTGGACTATCTTTTAGCAACAATGTGTAGTACTACTAATACTCAGCAAAAAAAATTGTAAAAAATTTGGTGATGGTACTTACATCTTGGGAACTTGTAAAATGTTTCTCCTACCCTGCTCTCCATATTCCTGTGCCCTCTCCTTCATTTCATACCCTCCAACATTTATCTGATGAAAATAGGGACGTCCCATTCCATAATGGTAATTTTAATATTTATAGACATCTTACTGGGTTGCCCCAGCCACTCTGGGCAGCTTTCAGCATATATAAAAACATAATGAAACATGAAACATGAAATATGAAAAAAACATCCCTATACCAGATTGTCTTCAGACAGGTCAGGGATTGGATAACTCCATACTCTCCAACATGCATCCAATGAAAATAGAGACATCCTAAGAAAAAGCGGGACATTCCAGGATCAAATCAGAAACTGGGATGGCTTCTCTAAATCAGGGATGTCTCTGGAAAATAAGGACACTTGGAGGGGCTGTCATTCTCTGTTGAGTTTATGATGACCTTTTAATTATAAAGTTGATAATAAAAATAAAAACACAATAAAAATGGAATTGTTTAACATTTTATAAATGATGTTTATTAAATTTGAGTTTCAAAGACTTTAAAAATTAAGACTGGTGCCAGTCCCTTTCACAAAATGGCTACTGTGGGATGTGTTGCATAGCAAAAAAAATGTCTGCTGTAGGGGTGTGGCCTAGCACAAAATTAGAAAGAGCAGAATCATTGGTGCTTGCACTTGCTTGCCCTTCCTCAGGTTTATCAAGGAAAATCAACACCATGTCCTGCTGGTCCTGTTTGTAGCAATCACACCAAAATGATTTTTCCATATACTTATAATGATAGTTTTCTTATCTAATAACAGCAGGGTATCAGGGAAAGTATACAATAGGGCCATCCCCATGCTGTCTTTCACATGCGAAGAACCCATGCAAACATTCACAATACATATACAGACACACATGCATCTCCCTGTCTCTCTCATTCACTCATTCACCTCAAATACGTACAGTCACACATTTATGTATCCCTCCCTCCCCCCCCCCCACATTTATACATACCTCCCCCTTTTTCTCTCTCTCATACAAAACACCTAAGAACCTAAGAATCAAGCCAGTGGTCCGTCTAGTCCAGCATCCTGTTCTCACTGTGCCCAAATAGATGCCTTGGGGAAGCCTGCAAACAGGACATATACACCACACATTTTGTTGTTTAGTCGTTTAGTCGTGTCCGACTCTTTGTGACCCCATGGACCACACATAGATATCTCCTTCTCTGTCCAAGTGCAACTCTCCCCTCCCCTCACAATACATACATTGTTTTCTCTCACATGCAGATAGACAACATATAGATCTCTTCCTCCCTCCTGGCATGCCTGAGCATGTGGGGATACCCCACACGCTGCTCCTTCTTTCCCTCCCCAAACTATTTTTTAAAAGCAAGCCCTAGCACAGGATTGTACTAGCAGAACTCCCAGCTTGGTTTTGCCACAGATTTTAATGTGTCCTTCTCATTTGTTTGTGGGGAGGTTAGGGTGATATTTCATTTATTTGCTTAGGTTCGTCCTACTTGTGGTTGACATGCTAAGCCAAACCATGACTTGCATGTTTGCAGTAAGACCTGTTTTGGTTTAGCATTGGGTATGAACAAGGGCAATGGGGGCACTTCTTTCCAACCCTGAACTTTCTAACGTCAGTGCTGGGACAGGGCTGCCTTAGTCAAACTCTACACCCTACCAATTCACCAAGCCATATCAAAGTTCCATGACATGTGAGTGCATGTTCGATTTGGCCCTATCTGGAACCCAATGGGATTCACTTTCTTCCCTCTGTCTTTTTTGAGCTTGAGAGATTAGACATCTTCAGTGAAGTGGAGTCTATCCAAACCAAATCACAACCAAATATAGAAAACTATGCAAACATTGCCAGGGTCTCTAAAACATATAAAATACAGCCAGGCAGTTATATGCTTAGTCTTGGGATTATATACATTTACATAAGTTTTCGTCATATTTAGGCAAAGGCTGTTTGACATGGAGAATCATAAAGGAAGATCCTCTCAAGTGGCTGATTGACTTTAAGAAATAAAAGTGAGTAAACTAAAACCGTCTCTCCTTATAACGTAATTTACATATTTATGTTACTTCATAGATGGTAACAGTACATACTAAAGTAACAGAACAAAGTAATAGCCGCATATATATTTTTCTTTTGGTAAGCAAGCGGGTAGCATTTTGTCACACACAAATTCTGCAGACACACAAGTCCTGCAGATCTGAAATTCTCTCGCTTGCTGTCACTCTGCCATTCTCAATAAGGAAGTGAAGACCTAGGCATGTCATGCACATTAGGTGAAGCTAACAGCCTCCGGGGACAGGTGCTTCCCACACAGTTTAAATAAATACTGGGCTAGCCGAACAATGAAATATTAGTCACTGTTCTTCCCCATGCAGTCCGAACTGGGATGCAATTCTGATCTTTTCCTAAGAATAATGAAACTGAGCACCATATTAGACACATTGCTTCCTTATGGGTGTATAACTGTTATTTTAACTATGTTTCTAAAGAAGTAAACACCTCAGAGGTTTTAAAATATGTTACTGAAAATAAGAAGACCTATTTATTTATTTTTAGTTTGCCCCACATTTTTAGGCAGTACAGCAGAGATAGATAGATAGATATAGATAGATAGATAGATAGATAGAAAGAAAGCATTTCCCCTCAAAAAAGCATCATACAGGATTATAGAGATACTGGCTCGGTGCTGATATAGTACATACTTGGGATGTAGAAGGTGTCCAGGAAGTGCTGATACCCTGGAGAGCTACTGCCAATTCAATGTAGTCCATACAGAGCTAAATGAACCAATGATCTGACTTGGTATAAGGTAGCTTCCTGTGTTCCTAAAGCCCTTCTAAGTATAGGAACTTAGGAACTTGTAATCCAGGTCCAGCAGTGAGCCACAGTCAAAGTAAAGTAGTGAGGGGCACCATGCCAAAATTACCTGGCAATCAGTGTACAAGATCCAAGCAAGTCACTGTAGGAAAGGCAAAATCTCCCACAGCCCCTCTACTTGCATTCAGGTATACAAGTCTCCTATCTCATTTGCAGTTTCTCCCTATGACTGGAATGAAGATTAAAGGTACTTTCATTAAAGGTAATTTTAGAAGGTTTTTTGCTGGATTTTTTCATCTGCATTTAACATCACACCAATCTTTGGGTAGCATATTCAAATGTAAATCATATTCCACTTAGAAATACTGTCCTGGTGCAGGAAATAAAATGTTTCCTAGCGGAGGTGAATGATAGATAGATAGATAGATAGATAGATAGATAGATAGATAGATATAGATAGATAGAGATAGAGAGATAGAGATAGATAGAGATAGAGATAGAGATAGAGATAGAGATAGAGATAGATATATAGATATAGATATAGATATATAGATGATAGATAGATAGATGATAGATGATAGATAGTTTGTTATTATACCGTCCTTCATCCAAAGATCACAGGGCAGTTCAACATAAAAATGCAAAATGAGAAAACAAAATTCATTTTTAAAAGCCAATAATCCCCCTCACACAAACACGTTTTAAAAGCCACAGAACCTTTAATCATCCTGGTTACAGAGAAAGGATTTTGCTTGTTGCCTACGGATATATAGTGATGATGCCAGGCAAGCCTCCCTGGGGAGAACATTCTACAAGTGGGGAGCCACCACAGAAAAGACCCATTCTCATGTTGCCACTCATCCCACTTACCCAAAGGTGTTTCCTTTGAGCTCAGTTTTGCTGTTTGCAAAACCAAACCAAACCTCTGCAGTGCTTATTTGTGATCACATTGTCAGAGCACCACCAAGCTTTTCCCCCCTGCAGGGTGGGAGGCTGGTTTGACTGGGGGTGGGGAAAGAACTACATTGTGGAAAAGAACTACATGTACGGTATATGTTTTGGATAACAGAGAATTATTTCTTAAACAGAACATCCTAAATGATGTAGAGAGGATAATCTGAATACAAAGTAGCAAAATGATTTAAGATATATTAGCAGAGTCACTATCGCTAAAACTAGCGACAGCACTGATAAGACACCAAAGTGAACATTTACATTCTGAGTACCATGTTCAATAAGGAGATCGACATATGGAGGAGATTCAAAGGAGTTAAACCACAAAACTGAATGAAGAAAGTAGCTTCAGTATAGATAAAAGATGACAGAGCCTATTTAAATGTTTGAATCCTTACATGGAGACTGCTTCACATTATTCTACACGGTAGCAGTAACACGTAAAGAAGCCCTAAAGGGGGACACAGTTAGTTCTAAATGTTTTAAAAGGATGCCAAAAAACAGTGAAGGAATAGTTGTTCACACAATCCACTAAACTGAACCCCAGGAGAAAGTAGGATTTAGGTCATTATTTTAAATGCACAGCTTCTGAGGCATAAAGCAGTTAAATAAATGTGCAAAGCTGGGAGAGATGTATGTTCCAGAGCCTTCCGTAAGCACACGGTTTTTATAATGGGTGAGAAGATTCAGAACCTGTACACATCAAATGATGTCCCAGTTGGCTTTTGGATTTCACCATATTAACAAGGAAAGCTTTCTTATTACAGTAACAGGAGAAGTTGCCCAAAAGTTGCCCGTGAGAACTAAACAAGTTTTTTTTTTTGGGGGGAGGGGTTTATGTACTATACATTCCAATTCAGACACTAGAATCTACATCTAGGAAAGCATCCCTTCCTGGTAAGAAAGTTCAGCTTTTGACCTTACCAGTTAGAGTAGGAGACCACATCTTCAATGAGAAACAAACAACGGGTTGTATCCAGCAAAGTCATTGTGTGAGCAAGATGATTTCCTCTTGCACAAGAGAATTCACCATCCTTTTCCCTGCCCCAGGCACCCCTGTATCCCCTAACTCTGCTTTGGGGGTTCCCCCAACTTTATGAAGCATATTTTGAAGGTGTGAGTTACATACAGGGGGAAGAGAGGGAAAGGAAATTATTTATTTATTTTTTTAATAATTTATTTGTATGAGTTTTTATAACAGCATTAAATAGCAATAGAACAAAGAGCAGTCATACAATTTATATAAGTATTAACTACATATTTCATTGGTCCAATCATGTAGAAGAATAAAAATAAAGTGCCATTTATGCTATAAATAAGTTATAAGATCATTAAAAAAATAAATATAGTATACATTTTATCCCAGATCTTTCTGCAATATTCTCTATGTTAAGTATGGACTCCAGCTGAGTTCTCTCTAGGGTAATCATGAGATAAAGCTAAACCAGTGTTTATGAAATATTATCTAGTATTTCTGTTTTCCTCTTTCCAGTCTGCTTTGTCAGTTTTTCTATTAGGGCTATGGACCATACCTACAGTAGCTGTACCACTCATTCATCATGCTCAAGCTTGTAATCATCCAGTGTTCTGCAGTTTCAATTCTTGTTGCCAGAATAAAGGAAGTCAACAGGTTCCTTCCATGCACATCAGATTCTTCTCCATCAAATATAATCGGGAGCAGCTTCAAAGGATTACGTGGTACTAGCTGGCTTGTTATTAGGCCAACTAAAGTGCCCAGAAATCCTGGGCCACTGGCAGGGACTAGAAGGGCTCCAAAGAGTGTGTGGCAGAGGCTCAGGAGAGGGAACCATTGATTTATGGGGTGTCACACCACCCACAAAGCAGGACCCAGGAGAAGAAGGAGAGTCAGGGCAGCCAAAGCAGAGGAAGGCAAGGAGGATGTGGCAGAGGAAGAAGCGACAATCCAGTGAGGGATAGGTCAGTTGATTCCTTACCTTTCCCTGCTCCACTGTCTCCTAGAACCAGGAGGGACTCAAAAAGGGAAAAGCAGTGACAACTTCGGTGCAGGACAAGTCTCAGGTTGCAGGCATGCAACCCATTAGAGGAGGGGATATAAGCTGGTTGAGGGGAGGGGCACCACTGTTGCTGCAGCTGAGCCATAGGGCCGAGACCTGTGGACAGTTGCCTAGAGGCTAGAGGTGTGTGTGTGTGTGCATACCCATGCACACCCATTCAGAGCACCGTGGAAGGTGCTGTTAGTGTTTCACTTACCAATAAAGAGTTAACTGTCAGACATGTGCCTTCCTTATCTGGGCTGAGCTGTGACAGCCACTGGGAAGTCCACCACATGTGGTAGAAGGTACCTGACCCCACACATTGTATCCAGCATAGAAGACAGGTGGTTTTTTGTGATTCTGCTAAGTGCGTAGGGAAGCCATGGATCAGTTTGAAATAGTTCTCCTTCAACCTGGCTGATACTGAACAAAATGGCACCCTGCCCCACCCTCCACTCCATTTTGATGAATCAATAGTTATGCTTAGGCCATGTTTCCAGGTTTATTTAAGACTGTCCAAGAACTACAATGTACAATGATTTAGTTTGATTCACCCAATTGTAAATAAGAACTTTCCTTACTTTCTCAGAAGTTACAGAGGCTAGTTTGTGTATCTGAAATATAGAAAGAACCATCTTCAGAGTTCGCTTTAGAAGAAAGTATCACTGGAAAAGTGGACAAAGCATATTTGGTACTTGTAGAATGACTCCAAAATACAAAATAACTGCTACTCTTTGAGCTTGTGTTCTGCTTTCTGAGCCTCTTATCTTTATGCTGGATCCCTGACAATTAGGTGGGGATGCAAACTAGATCTGCACCCCAATATTCTAGCCAGAGAGATCCAAATGAAGCTGGTAGTGGATCAAGTTCTGTTTTCTAGTGTCTAGGGAAAGTATCACAGCAAGTTGAGTATAAGAAAGATTTTTCTAACCCAATCCTTTACGAACTTGGATGTCTCTGGTTTTGAAGAAGTGAGATTTCCACCTGAAGGTAATGTTATTGTTATTCCTCACAATGCCAAGGTATCCAGGACAAGACAGACTGGTGAAAAGCTATTCATGTTAGCTCATAAAGGATAGTAAAGGTAAAGGTAAAGGGACCCCTGACCATTAGGTCCAGTCGTGACCGACTCTGGGGTTGCGGCGCTCATCTCGCTTTATTGGCCGAAGGAGCCGGCGTACAGCTTCTGGGTCATGTGGCCAGCATGACTAAGCTGCTTCTGGCGAACCAGAGCAGCGCACGGAAACGCCATTTACCTTCCCTACTTGCACTTTGACATGCTTTTGAACTGCTAGGTTGGCAGGAGCAGGGACCAAGCAACGGGAGCTCACCCCGTTGTGGGGATTCGAACCACCGACCTTCTGATCAGCAAGTCCTAGGCTCTGTGATAGTAGCACTCCATAAATTATGAGTTGCTGCTACAGTTATCCCATTTTATACCAAGGACAAATATGCATAAAACCCTATTTTTCCTGGTATTCAGATCACTACCTCAACTTACAGGAACTGAAAATCAAAATTGCCACTTGTTAACTGACAGAACTCTCAATCCTTAATCTTGCTAGCAGAAGTAATTTGGATGAAGGGACAGAAACTATTTTTTTTTTAATGAGGTGGCCACTACAATTCTAAAGAGGGTCATAGATTTTGAGATGCAAGCTTTTCAGAATCAGTGGAACACTGGGAAATCTGTTTCAAATATACATCTGTGTGATAGGGATAAGATTTCCAGTCTGAGATATTTTATTAAAATCATTAATGCTTATAAAGCTGCTTTGCAGCATACTGACTCGCCTCAAAAATATATTTATTTAACAGGAGCCAAACAAAATGATATCTGTGGGTGTATGTGTAAAATTTAGACCCTGAGAGAATTAAATAAAATTAGTAACCTACCTTTTATATTTTTATTACATGGATCTAAAAGCTAAGAAGTTGCTGGAAAATTAATAGGAACATTCTTTTGTTTCATTTTATACAGCACTGGAGCCTTCAGAATTAATTGCAGCCTTCTAATAAACACAATGATGTAATGACGTATTTAACATTACTGGTTTTTGTTTGATTCCAAATAAATTGCAGATTTTTTTCTGGTGTGATACTAAAACAATTACCATTTTGAAAAAGGATAATTAATCTGCAATTTTTTCACATTAGATCATATATCTCTAAAGAGGGCCCGCAGATTTGATAGTCTTCAGCTGCTGTGTATTTATTTTTCATTTTTTTTCTAGTGATGTACCGCCCCATCAGTGCTGACATTTAAATGAGTGAGTATTCAACACAAATGTGATCATTTGTACAGCATCCAATGCAGCCCCATACTGAGATGATTGCTTCTTGGAGCCATCTATGGGTTCTCGAATAGAGGGGAAAAGCCAGGCAAAATTTTATCAATTTACATTTTTCTGTGATTAATTTTTATGCAAATAAGGGCCCGACCGTGCTCCCATCTCACCTGAATCATGCGGATCATCAAAGACAAATTGAGCATCACTTATTTAAAAAATAGGCTTTAAACTACTCTACAGCTGTGTTGGAAAATGCTAAGAGCAGGGCATGAACTTTTCTAATGTAACAGGGATAGATAAGAAAATGCCTCTTTCTGCTTTTTGTTATCCACAGTCTCACAAATGTAAATCATAACAAAATCCTAAAAAATCTCTTTGGTTTGTAGCTTCTATCTTTTTGTAAATATTTGACAGCCAAAAAAACAAACAAAAAACAGTGGGAGGAGATTTCTGCCCAATACTTAAATCAGAAGGTTCTGCATACAAACAAAATAGTCTAACTACTGGTGATACTAAAACTGTATATCTGGAAAATGTTTTTTTATCATATGTATAAAGAATAATAATTTGCTTCCGTTATTAGAAAAATGTGCTCTATGCAAACATAAAATTGTATTGAATTAACCACATATATGCATAAACTACGGTATATGTATTATATCATTTTTTTAAATAGGATTTAGTAGTGTGCATCTAAAAATACAATCAATTAGTGTTTCCTTCTGAATGGAAATAATGAGAAAAAGCCCGCCTACACAGCTGTACATCCCACTCTTAAGCGCATGTTCTTGTAAGCAAGCTGTATTTATGTCTTTAGGTGAATTACATATGCAGATTGAAGAAACAAGTTCTGAGAACTTTGCATTCTTCAAGAATGGAAACTAAGATGAAATATTTACTTTTTAAAAATTAGTTCACCCCTTACCAACCAGAAGATGATGCAAAAATCTAATTAAAGTAGGTCCCTTAATGGTCAGTGTAAAAAAACTTGCTAATTAGAGGTGTGCATTGAACTTAGGGATTCTTGAATAATTCATTTTTTGCAGATTCCTGTTCAAGATGACTTGAGCTACACCTCTCAGACTAAATTTAAATGTAGAAAAATCCACATTTGAATAAGACTCTTGTAAGAAAAACGTTTTAAGAAATATCTTGAAACATTTTTCTTCGTAGGTATGTTGAGAAAAAAATAGGCTTAAATATGTATTAGAATATGCATTTAAACAGCATTCTGGGAGGATTTAAAAAATGCAGGTTAAAGTGGAAATGGAATGGAATGCTGGGTAAAACATGTCCAAGTAAAATTGACCAGAAATAAACAAGTTAGCCAATTTCTCACTAAAATGCTGATTTAAACTTTGACAGAACCATTTCCTGTTCCCGGGGAGATGTCGTTGCGGGCTGGGAGCAAGCCCTCACCACACGCACAGGGCGGGATTGCCCCTGCACCATTGAATGGTACTCAGCCACGTCACCCTTAGGCTGTCCAATTTGGACAGTCCGGGGACGTGGCACGGGCTGTTTAAACTGCCCACGACTGAGGACTTGCCCCTGTTTTTCTCCCTGCTTGGCCATTTCTCCTGGCCTCCCTCCCTTAGGTTAGGCTCTTTTATTTCTTGACCTTGCTATGGACCTCAGTTGGTCGCCTTGGTTGTCCAGGGGGCCTGGTAGGAATTTTTCCACTTGGCAAATTGGCACCGGCCATTTGGTTTTTCACCTACCTTGTAGCAAATCGTCACAACTTTGTAAGGTTTGGCGGTTAGGCATTGGAGTATTAGGTTGAAGGTGCGGGGAGGTAGTGGCCATCACCTACCCCTCCTAATTCAAGGGTATTCCGTTAAAGGAATCTGGGGGGCGTGGTCTCCGTCTGAAGCCCCAGACAGGGGGGCTAGGGCCATGGCACGCCCCCTAGCTGTAACCCTGGGGGAGTTCCTAGTTGATGTGCATTAGCAGGGCTCTCCCTACTGGTGGTTAACCCTTCCAAGATTCCTGCAGACAGGCAGGAGTCAGATATAGCCGTGTGGTTTCCAATGCCTAAGCCAATACCACTCACATTCTGTAACCAGCAAAATTGTGGCTTTTTTCACCCATTAACCAAAAATACTGTTTCATGTGTCTTTATTCCACTCCCTGGGAAGGTTTGGGACCTTGCCACAAAATTAGCTCTGAAGTCAAGTAAGTAAGCAGACCTACATTATTTGAACCCAGGACTGAAAGCCATAATGTTTATTTACATGCCATCAAAGGCTATTATGGTTTATGCTGTTAACATTGATTGATTGATTGATTGATTGATTGATTGATTGATTGATTGAATTCATACACTGCCCTATACCATGCGAGTGATCAGTTACTCAAGGTGTAATGCGGTTCCACCTAGTCTTATCAAGCTTCAGACTGAACTGCTTCCAGAATGCACACTGCCACTTACCTACTTGAAGATCCATATTCTGAACTCTCCACATGTCCAGTACTCATTTATTTACCAGCCTGCCAGCCTTCAGAGTGGTTTCAGGCCGCAGTCTTAGGCACTTTGCTTGGAAGGGTGTTTTCATTAAACCAAGTATGTGTGCTTACAGATGCAGCTTTACACCTCAAGCTGAAACCCACCGCCCAAAGACTCACAGAAGAAACGAGTCTTCATCATCTTCACCACCACCACCATCATCAGTAGTTATAGGAGTACAGTGGTACCTTGGTTTATGAACTTAAACCATTCCGGAAGTCCGTTCTTAAACCAAAGCGTTCTAAAACCAAGGTGTGTTTTCCCATAGCAGCGGGGGACTCAATTTACAAATGGAACACACTCGACAGAAAGCGAAACATGTTCTGCTTCCAAGGCAAAGTTCACAAACCAAAACACCTACATCCGTGTTTGCAGCATTCTTAATCCAAGTTGTTCATAAACTAAGTTGTTCTTAAACCAAGGTACCACTGTACAGGTTACAGATGCTTTAGGTTACAGACGCTTCAGGTTACAGACTCCGCTAACCCAGAAATAGTACCTCAGGATGACAACAGAAATTGTGCGGTGGTAGCGCGGCGGCAGTGGGAGGCCCCATTATAGCTAAAGTGGTACCTCAGGTTAAGAACAGTTTCAGGTTAAGAATGGACCTCCAGAACGAATTAAGTTCTTAACCTGAGGTACCACTGTAGTAGTAATTTTCATACCCTTTATTTTAGGAGCTCACTGTCACCTCCATGGTTTTCCTCCTTCCCATTGTTATACTCACAACAACCCTGTGAGGTAGGTTGCACAGAGTGACAATAAGAGCTGTTTGACAGTGAAGCAGACTCCCTCAGAAGGTGGTAGAATCTCTGTCCTTGAAGGGTTTTAAGCAGAGGTTGGATGGCCATCTGTCATGGCTGCATTAGTTGAGTCCTGGCATTGCAGAGGGTTAGAATAATAGAATCATAGAGTTGGAAGAGACCACAAGGGCCATCGAGTCCAACCCCCTGCCAAGCAGGAAACACCATCAGAGCACTCCTGACATATGGTTGTCAAGCCTCTGCTTAAAGACCTCCAAAGTAGGAGACTCCACCACACTCCTTGGCAGCAAATTCCACGGTCGAACAGCTCTTACTGTCAGGAAGTTCTTCCTAATGTTTAGGTGGAATCTTCTTTCTTGTAGTTTAGATCCATTGCTCCGTGTCCGCTTCTCTGGAGCAGCAGAAAACAACCTTTCTCCCTCCTCTATATGACATCCTTTTATATATTTGAACATGGCTATCATATCACCCCTTAACCTCCTCTTCTCCAGGCTAAACATGCCCAGCTCCCTTAGCCGTTCCTCATAAGGCATCGTTTCCAGACCTTTGACCATTTTGGTTACCCTCCTCTGGACACGTTCCAGTTTGTCAGTGTCCCTCTTGAACTGTGGTGCCCAGAACTGGACACAGTACTCCAGGTGAGGTCTGACCAGAGCAGAATACAGTGGCACTATTACTTCCCTTGATCTAGATGCTATACTCCTATTGATGCAGCCCAGAATTGCATTGGCTTTTTTAGCTGCCGCATCACACTGTTGGCTCATGTCAAGTTTGTGGTCAACCAAGACTCCTAGATCCTTTTCACATGTACTGCTCTCAAGCCAGGTGTCCCCCATCTTGTATTTGTGCCTCTCATTTTTTTTGCCCAAGTGCAATACTTTACATTTCTCCCTGTTAAAGTTCATCTTGTTTGTTTTGGCCCAGTTCTCTAATCTGTCAAGGTCGTTTTGAAGTGTGATCCTGTCCTCTGGGGTGTTAGCCACCCCACCCCCCCAGTTTGGTGTCATCTGCAAATTTGATCAGGATGCCCTTGACTAGGGTTAGACTAGATGACCCTTGGGTTCCTTTCTGACTCTAAAAATTTATTATTCTATGAACTGATAGTCAATATCTTCCTCTGTGATGGCTGCAGAAACATGCCTGTCCATTCTAGAAACCAGGTGTGTCCAGTTTCCCCAGGTCAGGACTGATTCTGCAGCATATGAGGTCTCTCATGTGTCCCACTGTTTCTCATCTTAAAGGATCCAATTGCAAAAGAGAAGTAGGATAGGTTTTCAATGTTCAATCTCTTTCCCTGTGCTTAAGATTTTCCTGTTTTTATGGATAAACTCTTAATAGTAAGAACTGTGCAGTGAAATAAACTATTAGAATATACAGTAGCACCATATAAACTGCTGTCTCTGAGGAACCACGTTCAAAAGAAGGCATCTGTAAGCAAATAGGTCTTTAGACCCCACCTGAATGCCTGCAATTATTACATATTTTGACTGGAACTGGGTTCTACAGGCATGAGGCCACAGATGAAAAGACCCTATCCCTCTGTAGAACACTCATTATCAATTCAATATATGGCATATGGCCCCTTTAAGAGAAACTGCTATGACCTAGGAGACCAGATCCTGGAGAGCTGATGAAGAGTTGTGGGCTGGCTGGAAACGTGTTGTTTCCCAGGCCTGATCAGAAATAAAGTCTTTTAACCTTTAACTCAGCTTGTAATGAAATTCTACACAAATCTGATACCTAGTGGGCACACAAGCAGGGCTTTTGAGGTGATCTCAAAGGGCAGGCAGGCTTATACAGTGAAGGCAATCCTCCAGGCAGCCTTGTCTTAAAACTTTTAGGGTTTTAAGGTCAAAACCAGCACTTTACATTGAGGCTAGAAACACACCAGGGCAAATATAATATAATATAGCGGTCACAAATTTAGCAGAGAGTCCAGGCAATTATGTAGGATTTATTAGTTAATGCATGCCATTCCATCAATCTGACAAAGTTGCATTATTGATCCCAGATACCTTTGCCTATCATCATAAATGCAATGATCTGAACATTTTCTAGCTAGGCAAAAATATCTATCTCAAAGTAAAATGGCTTCTATGCCAATGGAAGTAAAGTGGTGTGCATTTCTGTGTGATATATCATGTTTAGATGGTGGGGTGGGGCGAGGAGCATAGGCTAGGCAGTAGGTGATGCAGGCCATAATGAGCATGAAAGCATGGGGTTGCTCAGGCAACAGAAAGTCTAAAGTTGCAACTCTTTCCTACCCAATAATTGTGTGCAGGATAAATGCAGAAAGATCACACTACTAAATATGTGTGTTTACTATCAGAATGAAAAATCTATAAAGTTCACTGAGAGAAGAGTGGCTCATCATTTAACAGACCCAAAACATCTAAAAGCTGAATTGACAGCAATGATAATAATAAAAACTCAGTTACTAAATTCTGTCTTTTATAATTGAGATTGTGGATGAAACCGACTACGATGATCGAAACCCAACAGCTCTGAATACAATAATCATAATATTGTATGCCTATCGCAACAGATACAGATACACCCGGACAACACCATTGTCCGGGTGTATCTGTATCTGCTGCCACATACACCCGGACAACACCATTACTGGCCCCAACAACATCACACATACCATCTCGGGACTATTTAATTGCTCATCGTCTAACATTGTGTATGCCATCAAATGCCAACAGTGTCCTTCAGCTCTCTATATTGGACAAACAGGCCAAACCTTACGCCAAAGAATAAACGGACATAAATCTGACATCAAGAATCACAAAATAGAGAAACCAGTAGGAGAACACTTCAATCTCCCAGGACATTCTATACAAGATCTCAAAGTAGCTGTTTTACTACAAAGGAATTTCAGAAATAGACTGGAAAGAGAAGCTGCTGAATTGCAACTCATTACCAAACTTAAAACAATCGAGAGACCTGGTCTGAACAGAGACATTGGATTCTTATCTCATTATACATGACTAAGCCATTTCTCACCTTCTCACCCCTTGCCTTTTCCTGTAAGACCTATTACAGTCGTTAAGAGTCGTCAACAGGCTCATCTCAGCTATCTGCCAATCTCCAATTCCCACCACCCTTCTGAGTAATACCCCCCCACCTTCTCACTATATAGAAGGATCTGGCAACTTCTGTTTCAGTGTATCTGAAGAAGTGTGCATGCACACGAAAGCTTATACCAAGAACTAACTTAGTTGGTCTTTAAGGTGCTACAGGAAGGAATTTTTTTATTTTGACTATCGCAACAGAAATAATTTAAGAAATAGTACTGGCATCACTAATGCTGCCAACTGACAGGGCCTTCAGCTGGTACAGCTGTTCCTTAGAAAGTCAAGGACAGTTGCCAGTGAGTTGAGAAAACTCAGTCTTCTCTTTCACAGTAGTAAATTGGCACCTCCTAGCTGACAGGAGGTGCTGTCCCCATGAAACTTAAGAGTTCAAGGAAGCAGCAAGAGGAAGAATTAAAGAGAAGACACATGTGCTGCATAAAAATGTAATACATTCGGGGGGAAATAACAATGGATAAAAGCAAATTACAAGACTTCTGTGTGTGACATCATGTCGCATAGTTATTGTTTTTCTTCCGTTGAGGTACTGACCTTTCGCATTAGGCCAGTGCATTTAAAACTAAATGCTCAAAGGGAAAAATTGCATAAAGACCACATCCTTTTGTTGCTGAATGTGAATGCAGTGACCCAGAAGGAAAGGACATACTGAAATGTCCTTAAAATATCTTTTATTTAAAAGTATGTACTGGCTGCACTGTGGTTTTCCATCAAAATTATATAAGGAAAAGCTTCTGGGACTCTAAACTTAACCTTAAAATAAAAAGGAGCCTTGTAGCTATGAACCTTAAGTAAATTTAAGGTGTGTGCGAGGTTATATGCATGAAGTGAAGTAGTAAAGTCTTCTGCTATTCTATGCATTTTGCTGAAATGTGTGTGCAATTACTTTTTAAAATTAGTTACTTAAATTTATACCCCGCCTTTCTACAGTCAGCATCCAAGGGGGCTCAACACAAAGATAAGGTCCACAATAAGAATGTATCTGATAGGTTTTACTCTCTTTGTTGTTATTTTCTTTTTTAATTTTTAATTTTATTTTTTGCAAAAAAACCCCCAAAACCCTGCTTTTTTGCTGACATCTTTAATGTTTCTTTGGCAGAGCTTCTCAAACTTGGGTCTCCAAGTGAGGAAGCTGACTGATTTGAAGAGGGTGATATTGTCAGTTTGCATTTCTTAGTGGAGAAAGTTTTGATCTGATGTGTAGAGATCTTTCCTATTCTACTTAATTCAAGAGGGTTCTGGAAGCTTCTGTGTGTGACAGAAACTTCATGAAGTTTGGGTTATTCCTTCAGAGAAGCTGAGTACAGCTGGTTTATCTGTTATCTCTTTCTGTGAAGGTCATGCTGACTTTAATAAGAGGCCAGAAGGAGCCCGAGTTTCACACTTTCTTTTTCTATCTCTCGTCCGTCTGATGTGGTGTTCTGTATATAGCGTTACGGTTTAATCTTATTATAAGTTATTGTAAGTTTAAGTTAAGTCTGCTGCAACTGGATTTCTTATGGACAGTGCCAATCCTGAACGTATTGGATTTGTGACCATTATGCTCATTTGCCATCAGTAGCAGTAAAGCTTTGCTGGATGAAATAAAATTGCCTCTGGTCTAATTTTTGGGAATCCTCCTACGTGTTTAAGTTGTTACACTGCTAACTATACATTGGATCTAGATCTGAGTAGAATGCCACAACAGATATGACTGATCTAGGATGAAGTTGCATTCTCTCTAAAGGATCAAGTTAGTAGCTTTGGGGACCTCCTGTGGAAGCACAGCTTGCCTCTGTGGCCAGGAGTGTTTCCTGCTATCTTATGCTGCAATGCCAAATGCAACTGTGTCTAGAAAGATCAGATCTTGCTTTAGTAATCATGCACTCATCGCATCCAGGTTTGATTGCTCTGAGTCTGCATTTGAAGACAGTTCAAAAACTCCCATGTATTAGAAAACCAGGGAAGACAATTCTGATTTTGAGGAGTTTAGGTGACTATTTATCATTCTGGACCTGGGTCCTTTAAGTGGTTAATTCTGTTTTCCCCTCCCTTCTTAGTCTATGAAATATTCAGTTATAGGCTGAGATGGTACAGCTTGGGAATTTCAATCTTTAAGACAAGCCCTTAGCAGAATCCCACAGTACCAGCTAATACAAGAGTATATGGGTAGTTATCTGTGTTGGCTACATGCCATATATAAAGCTATCCTCTGATCTTATAAGAAAATATAAACATTGTCAAGGCCCATGAAATATAACCCAAATAGCAGATGTGATTAATGTGAGCGTTAACTGTAGGTAAGTCATGAGAACACCACTGAACCTCAATGTGGACCGAAAGACCACAGAAAGGTGCTGTATACTGGCCAGCTCCAGAGATCCAATCACTTGTTCTCAGAGGGGTTTCCAACAGCAGAAGGGATGTAAGGTAATTGTAATGCTCTGTAGTTTTCTCTCGGTTCATCTTGTTCTGTAGTTTTCTCTCAACTGTTAATAAAATATTTAGCCTTCACCCCATCTGTGGGAATCAATTTGGAGTGACTCCAAATTTTAAAAGAACATCTGCCTTTGGCAGAACAATTGGTGTGGTCAGCAGGATTTGGAGGTGACGCCATTTTGGGGGAAGAAAACTGCAGACAAAGCAGTGGGAGAGCAGGTCAGAGGCACAAAGCTGGGTGGGTTCCTGAGAAAGCATGGGCACCTGTGGCTCAGTTTCTGAACTGGGAGACTTCACTGGTGTCTTGGGAACCTGAGTCGGTTGAGATTGGGGGTCCCACGTGTAGTTCTATGCTTTAGATGCTTGCAGATACTGTATCGGGTGTTGGGGAGAAATTAGAAGCCACTCACAAAGTAAGTACAACAGGAAAAGGCTTTTTCTTTTCCCAAGGAACAGCAGGATGTCTTATCTGAGGAGTTGCAGGCAGGAGCACAAAATGAAACCAGTGTTCTGAAGGAGCAGATTGTGTTGCTCAAGGAGTTCTGAAGTACAGGACTGATGTACAATCCCAGGCAACAGCTTCCTAAGGGACAGCACTGGACTCCCTCAGGCATGGGCAGAACACACACTCCCGTCAAACAGCAGCAGAGTCCTAAGTAGTAGCTTCTGTTATCATTTCAGCCAGAAGGAACTCAGGCCAGCTTCACACATCATAAGCCAGTTCACCCATAACACTAAACCATAGCTGTTGCTAAACAAGCCAGCTTCAGACCATGGGTTATAAAGCAAGTGTCTTGTTTGTTTGTTTGAAAACAGGAACACTTGTTCATACGTAACGCTAAGCTGAGACTGTCTGAAAGTGACACTAAACACAGCAGAAGTCCACCTCCTGACCACAAGGGAAGAAGAAACAGGAAAAAGAAGTACACTAGCTTTGCTTTGGTTGTGAAGGATCAACTATAGTTTGGTGTTCCAGCCGTAGTGGAGCCCAATATAGAAACCAAGGTGGAGGGGAGCAAGAAAACTGCTAGCCTGTCCATTCATTTTAGGCACATGTTTTATTTCAATCACAGAAATAAATATCTGCCTAACAAACATAGAGTAGAAAAACCATTATTGACAAGGTTGCCTCATTATAGGCCACAAATGTGAATCATCCATAAATACATGCATACCATATCATACTGATATAAGAATTAGAGACCCCAGGTGTATATTTTTATTATTTTAATAATGTTTCAATGTTTAATTGCATTTAGCCTTTTAGAATGTATTAGGCTTGATTTTTGTTTGTTCTGCATTTGTAAGTCTCCCCCTCCTACGCTGTATTGCATCGCTCCTTATCTACCCCTGAAAGTGGTACAAATGGCAGGATGTTTTAGCACCAGAGTGTAAATCAGCTATCCTTGAAGCTATCTGAGACCCAGGAAGAGGATTTTATGATGTTCTTCCCTCACGGAAGGCTAGGTTGCCAGGGTAACACTGGACATCTGAGACATAAAATGCTCTAATGGCCTGGGCACATCGGGGCCACTCCAAGGTGATGCGGGGGTGAAGATAGCAGTATGGAGCCATGTGTGCTTTCCATCTCATGACCTGTATGTGAAGATGTTTTATGCCTCTTTGTTTGCTGTGTTCAAACTATAATATAATAAGCTTTTATTCTGAAGTGCCTTGGGGCAGACCTTCTCAACTGGCAGGTTGAGTTGAGTGAGCTCTGTCCTTTTGCACTAGCTATAATAATTGCTGGGTCCCTAAATCTGGATGCTGGACTTGGAAATAGCTTCCTTGGTTCTGTGGTTTATTCAAAAGGTGGTTGTTCCTCACCTGGGTAACAAACAAGTTGAGGTGAATTCTTCCCACAATCCTCACTCAGGATCTACACTATGGCTATTGCTATTATGGCTGAGGTATACGAAGGGGAGGGGGTCGATTCATGAAGATGGGTTAATCATAGATCACAGAGGCGCACACAGCAGCTTTCAGGCAACAGCTGCAGTTTTGTTGTCATGGGGTGATCATGGAAATATCTGTGATTATATTTTAATTAGTATTAGCAGTGTATATTGCACCAAATACGGCATTTCCTTCTTCATATCATGCAAGGAACTTTTTAAAAGGCTTCCAACATACATACTGCGTTTGTAAAAGAGTGTTCCAGACAAAACGGGCATACAGAATATGAAACGGAGGTTTCAGCCTCTCCTTTACAAACTAGGGTCATCAAACAAGTTTTTTTATGCAAAACTATTTAATGCAGCCCCCCCCCCAAATAATCAATAGCATGAAAAAGGAAGAAATAAGCTAAAGTGAAAGATTATTGGTTGAGGCTTAGGTGGTACAGGAGACTGAGGTCTCTGCTGCTCTGCTGGCCAAAACCAGGCATCTTCTGCAATTACTGGGAAAATAACCAGCTCTGCAGGCTATGCCATCTAAGTGTTTCTCTATTGTTCAAAAAAAAAATCCCACAGCCTCAAACAAGACTGGAGAGATGCCTTACAGCAGGCATGAGAAACCTCTAGTCTGTGGGCCAGATTAGAACTGCTGGGGTCCTAATACGCCATACAAAGTTGGTTTCCCCAAACCACACCCACCTGCCCACCCACAACTTCGTGTGATGTCAGGTGTGGAGTCGGTATAGGGCAAGCAATGACTTTTAAAGTGGATGCCAAATGCAAGCCCTATTGGGATTGGTTCATCTCAACCAGCAATAGTCCTGCTATAGACATCTACACCCACTCTGAGCTAATGATGACCTGCAAATAAATAAAGCTCCCCTGGTTATGGCAAAATTCTTGCTAGCCAAATCTCCTGGCTTCTCCAGCAGTGTATCAGAAAAGAGTTGGGTGTGGGTGGATTGGGTGGGTGTGTCTAAGGTCATTATCTACCTCCCAGCCATAAATAATGCTGCTACTGCTATCTGCTTCCAGAATCAAGTACTCATCAACATAGGCACAGCCAGGATTTATTTTAGGAGGGCAGGCTTTATGTTAGGGGGCAGAACTGAGTTATCTGTGGTACAATTGGTCAGTTAGTTAAGTATTTTTATTTATTTACAGTGGTACCTGTTGGGAGAATGCTCCGGGCTATCTGCAGCCCCCCCCCCCCGGATCTCCGAATGTCCTCCGGTGAGCATAGCTCTGAAAAAAGCATCCCCTTCTTTTCCAGGGAGCTCCGGCAACATAAACCAACTTGATTTATGCACATTAGCCTTCTTTCTTGACACAGCAAAAGAAAGAGGCATTGTAGTTCTAAACTACAGTGGTACCTCGGGTTACATACGCTTCAGGTTACATACGCTTCAGGTTACAGACTCCGCTAACCCAGAAATAGTACCTCGGGTTAAGAACTTTGCTTCAGGATGAGAACAGAAATCGTGCTTTGGTGTCGCAGCAGAAGCAGGAGGCCCCATTAGCTAAAGTGGTCTTCAGGTTAAGAACAGTTTCAGGTTAAGAACGGACCTCCGGAACGAATTAAGTACTTAACCCGAGGTACCACTGTACTATTAATTTACAGAATATTTACAGACAACAGCGTTATGGTGCCTGTTCTCTCCAGCTCCGAGAACAAACAGAACAGCATAAAAGTGAAAGTACAGTTTCACAGTCTTACAACGGAAGAGTGACTTCCTCTCTCATGCTCTACTCAGACAGGCTTGGGAATTATACCAATCATAAAAAACAGCACCGGGGAGCATGAAATCCTAACATCACCTTGGTTTGCATACGTCTTGGTTTGCATACGTTTTGGATTACACACACGTCAAACCCGGAAGTGTGTTTCCCGGTTTGCAACCTTTTTTTGGATTACAACCCATTTTTTGGAGATTATGAACAATTTTTTTTTTTTGGAGGCCCCATTGGCGGAAGCACGCCTTGGGTGACAACCTGTTTTGGTTTACAAACGGACCTCCAGAACGGATTATGGTTGTAAACCAAGGTACTACTGTACTTGATTCAGGGGGTTACCCACTCCTGCACTCCCCTGGCTACGCCCAAGCTCACCAGTCTGGACAGCAAACCAGCATCCATATTCCCTTCCCAGACTACAATGACCACAGAGGTTTAACAATCAACTACTTTTCATAGGGAACTCTGGGAACTGTAGCTCCAGAAGTAGAATAGAGGTCTTCTAACAACCCTCAGCACCATTAACAACCTACAGCTCCCATTATTCTTTGGGAGAAGCCATGACTGCTTTAAGTGGTATCAGAGTGCTTCAAACGTCTGTTGTGATTGTGGCCCCACACTACCACAATCACATATAATTGGGGTGGGGGGATTATAGCAGCAATGGGGAAGCATGGATGTGGGGAACTCAATGTTCTCCCTCACACTTTTCACCACCTTGCCACCCCCGCAAACCTCATACACTATTCTCCCAACCTAGCTTCTGATATTGAAGCCTGGGAAGAAAACACTGTCCTGGTCATAGACTGGTAGAAGTTAAGCTATGGCAGGTAGACACTGTGCTGTATTACGATTGCCATATTCCCAAAATTGAAAATCGAGACAAAGTTGTTGAAAGCCCCCCCCCCCCCAGTTGCCATACATCTGAGTTTTCCCAGACATTTTGCTGATTCACCAAAAAACCGCCTGGACGCCATTTTGACAGTCCGATTCCCAAACGCGTCCGTGAACACTAGGATGTACGGCAGCCCTAGCTGTATCCCACAAAGCAAGGCCTCACACAATGGAACGTTCCCTCCCTCTCTTCCCCCTTCATTACCTGCCCCCCAATCTGCTCTGGTGCTTTCCCTCACCACACAGAGCAGATGGGGGGTGGAATCAGGGGGAGGGGAGGAGAGGGAAGGAGAGGAAGTTGTATTGCATAAGCGACAATCCTTGCATGAACAGGACAGCTTCGTGAGAGAAAACCCAAAGGCTCTTGGGATCCCCTGCCCCCTACAGGGTTAATGGGTTTTGCCCTGTAATTCAACATGGAATTTTAGCCTTTGGCAGGATAAAGTCTAAAAACTTTTGGGGAGGGAAGGAATCCAATGCAGTAAAATGTAAAAAGGGGATTGGCATTCCACATTTTATATTTCAGCTAACAATTAATAATCATACTTAATTATAGCTGTGCAAAAGATCTTACTTGCACCCCAGTGAAACTTGACAGGAGCACTTCACACATTTACCTTGCAATAAGAAAATATTTAGTCCTGAACAGGAAGAACAACAAACACTAACAAAGTCTTCCCGAACCTCCTGTCTTTGTGCATTACTCTTTCGCAGCACAAAATCTCTGTTTTGCTCTGTACACAAGACTGCAGCTAATTACAAGAAGAGACAGATGCTGAGTGGCCTAGAGGCTTTCCCTGCCACCATAGTGAGTCTATGCTGCAGTCAACAAGCAGGTAGTGAGTGAACTCAAATCCTATCTGACAAGGCAGCAGATCTCATCACCTAGGGTTAGAAAACAGACAAGCCACTCCATGTTTTAAAGTAAAGACAGAAAAATTTCAAGCAGATTGTTTGTGACAGAAATCATATCACAGCCGCACTTTCTGACAAAGTCTGCGTGAATGAAACTATACACTTTCTGTTTCCCATCTTCCCCTTTAAGAAAAAGTCGGTGTTTCAAAGGTACATTGAAGGTGACAGCTCAATGCACAATGGTTAGCAAGTTCTTATAAGCTTGTTTTGCCTTCGGAGGTATTAAAGAAACAGTTACATTCCAACTATCTAGTTGCAGCAGGTTGTTCCATTTTTACATCTCGGAACTCTGCTTTTCCAAATGTAGAACTCTTCCGTGTACATTGGTGAATCTGTTGTGTACGTACAGATTGGTTTCCCAGTTCAAAAGTACAAGTTCTCATTTTAATAAATGTATGGTATATTTTTAAAAGAAAATTTCAAAATGAAAAAATCTAGTAATGTCTCATCTTGCTGAGTTCATTATAAAGCAAAACAGTGGCTTCTTGCAATTGTCCATACTACATTTTACAGCAGAATTCCTGAAACTTTAAGAATAATTCTGTATCGCATTGTCTACCTTCACACACATTGTCCAGGAGCATCAAGTAAAAGGAAATAAATATGTATGTAAATCACTCTCTGTAATAGGTTTGAAAGCATTTTGTGTTCCACACTTTCAATTTACTTTTAATAGCATTCCCTCCAACTTGTCAAAGTTGACCCTAGGAGTATGAGAGGTAAGGATCAGGCATGCTAGCCAAGTACAGTTCCCAACCTGTTTTCAAATAAGATGGGGTAACATATGTTGTATTAAAACCTCTATTGACAAAAGTCTCTTTGATCTACTGGCTTTCCACAAGCACAGAAAAGATCAAGGATTTTTTTTTCTGACCACAGTTCCCCCAGTAGCCTTTTGTGCTCCTCCATCTGCTCTGGAGGACTGAGAGACCTTTTTGAACATCATGGGAGCTGGTGCAGGGGGCTGTAGAGAATTGAAAACAATCAACTTGATCCCTTTTCTGCTGGAAAAATCAAAGAGCTAGATCAAAACATCTTCTCTCACTGGAGGAGAAACCAGCTACATACTATCCATAGACAGATATGGTTTTTCGTCCTCAGTTTTTAAATATGTATTCCAAAGCGGAATCATTGCAAAAAGCACTTCCGATCCTCAGGTACCGGTTTCCCATACTTAGTAAAATGTTCAGATACAACCTGTTGATTAGATCTGAAAATGTATTAATACAATGGTGACAAATGTGTATGTATTTTCATTGTTAACTATGTTTATATAGGAAATGATGGGAAAAATAAAAGGGCTAATTTTTAGGGGGTTCAGAAATGTATCTTTCTTCTTCACATACCTTTAAAAATCATACAAAGTAGTAATAAAGCCCTGAGGGAAGTATTTTTTCACTCTTACTTGGCCAAAAATGACAAAGACTTTTGTTGTACCTTAAAAATTACCAGATTTCCCTTCCTGCAATGTATTGGTGTCAAAGTGTCACATGAGCTATGAAAGCTTACTGCAATGAATCTACTAGTCTTTAAGGTGTCACATGATTCTGTTTTAAAGTTGTTTTAATAAACTATTAACACTAAGCAACATCTAAATCAGGAGAGGCTGGATCAGTGTTTGAATGAAGTGGTAGACTGAATGAGGACCCATAAACTGTGCTTGAATCCTGGGAGGAAGAATTTCATTGGGTGGGTGGTTTCTGTGTCTGGGAGACAGGAAAACTACCCATTCTGGGATTCTTCTGAAGGAGAATTCTCGCTGTGTAATACCATGGCTTTCCTAGCATGTACATGTAAGCAACATGTGATGAGAAGCATGAGCAAGTCATGGTTATGAGATGCATTTTTAAATGCCAGATGGCTGTCAGAAATGTAAGACCACAGGTTCCCACTGAGGCAGGTCAGAACTAGGATTGAAGCCACGTATATAATGAAGCTTTATTTTCAAACTTTTCCTTTTTTCAAAATGGAAATGTTTTAGGAATAGTGTAACACAAAGTGTTTAGTGTCTGAAAGGAGGAAAAAAAATATTGGTGGGTTTCCTTCCCTGCAATGAAGACTAATACAAGAGATTCAATGGGGAATGTAGCAACCCTCTCCATTTTTTTTATTCTGATAGAATTCTACAACCTGATGCTTCTTATGAAAACTAGACTGTTAAGGACAGAGGACGGAAGAGAAAAAAATCATTTAAAAATGAGTCAGTCTAAGAGCTCTGTTATTAACACGAGAAACACACAGAGAGAGACAAACACGCACCAGCAGGAATAAAGTACAGGCAAAAGGGTGCAGAAACACAGCAGCTTGTTGACCTGCAAGGCATTCTGCATGCGTGCATCACTTGTCCCACATGCTATATGCCACAAAAATAGGAGCTAATGCTGTAGAATGTTTAGACAAAATCATGATGAGCATGTAATTATCTGACAAATCTGTGGACAGGTAACCCAGATGAGCAAACTGCATGACCTTTGCCACTGTTTCATTGCTTCAATGGGATTCCAATATAAATGTGGAAGATGTTAAGCTTATTGAATCCGGGTCATATACATTCTGGACATGAATGAATTTGACCTGCCTTTTAAAGATCCAGAGACTATTTCTTTATCCAAGATCCACCCCCCTCCAGTTATCAGCAATCTGACTACTTAAACGGCTTTCCCCCTGAAATAATTTTTATTTTAGAGGACTAGAACAAAAATATATCCAAAGTGCCATAAATGTCTCCCTAAAGCTCCAGTAGAAAATGCATAAGTAGCTTTGATAATGCAATAAGCCATATTTGATGTTAAACATGCTTTTTAAAAAGCCATATTTAGAAATTGTTTCTTGGTAATAACAGGTTTTCAGTGTAACTCTTCATGTTTCTTTTTCTCTCCTGCATCAGCTGCTACTCTGTTTCTCTTCTTGCTTCCAGCTGCTCATGTTATTATTTACTTAATTTTTCCTTTTCTCTGCCAATCTTCTCTCCCCTCCAGGTGTTTTTTATGTTAGATTCCAGCTCTTTTGCCCTCTGAGAAAACCATTTATATATTGGACATTCCTGGCAGATGATTAGCCTATCCTTTAAAGCTCCAAAGCCCAGAGTATCTATGGCTATCCGTTGTATAGTTGCTGCAAATTTTGGTAGAAATCTGCTTTCAGTATCATTCCCTCTATTTCAGTAGTTCAGTACGGGCCCTTACTGTATGTGGTCAAGAAGGCACTATGTGTGTGGAACAAGGAAGTATCACCAGGTTTGGGGAACCCCAGATACAAAAGGTACCTGCAGAGGTACAAAAACTTAGGGGAGAAATGAAGGCCATGAACTCAAAAAGCAGCCCAGTGCAGACCATGTGTGTTCAGGGGTCAGGGAATGCTGACTGTTGGGTGGGAGACACTGAAAATTGGTTGGGAAGGAAATAGCATGGAGTGTCCTAGAGGTGGCCATGGCTGACTGGTTAAACAGGAACACGCCACACTGCAACAATTTATTGCACAGCCCTAGTGTCTACCATAATCTCTACTGTTACCACCTAGACAATTTTCTGTAGGCCAAAAACAACCAATTCATTCAAGGCTTTTTAGCAGTTTCCCATCTCTGAAAATGTTATTCATCATCTTTCCTGAAGTTCTTTCTTTCTTTCTTTCTTTCTTTCTTTCTTTCTTTCTTTCTTTTTCCCTCCCTCCTTACTTCCTCTTTCTTTCTTTTGATATTGTTATACTGCCCATTATGATGAATTCACAGGGCAGTGCACAACATATTAAAACACATTCATACATATTTTTAAAATGTGCAGGTTTCCAGAGAGCAGCTCACAGTTGCTTTGCTCTTCCCTGGTCTTCTTTTACCACTGCACCACGCTGAGGTATGCCAAGTTTAGACTCCATATCAGGGCTTGTGGTTTAGCTCACTAGCCATGAGCTGTAGCCAAGAACAAATCCAGGTTGAGATGATATGATAATACAAAGCTTGACTAAGCTGGGAGTAGCACAAGGGTAAAAAGAAAGAGGAGAAACCAAGCAACTTGTTTTTACAGTCCAGATAAGCCACTGTTCTTCTTAAAGGTTTATGTGAACCAGGTCACTGCATAACCATACATTAAATTCAGCCGTATTAGTCAAGTCAAGGCTTACAAATCATCAACAAATATGGCACAATTAATATATCAAAATTACACATTACTTTTTTAAAAACATCATGCACTTTTTGCAAACTCTTCTTCAACTTTCAGTCACTATTGAATGAATCCTGACCCATTACATTTTCTAGACTCTTAAAATAAAAAAAAGCCCCACTGTTGATTTTTCTTGGTCTGTACATATTTGGTATGTTGTTTATTTCTAAATAAGTTGTACATAGCTTTGAAACTTTTATATTAGTAATCTATCAATTTCCACAAACAAACAAACAAGGAACCTTCTATTCCAATTTTGCTTAGCTTGCTTGATCATTCAGATGACCTGTTACAAATTCCATACTTCAATCTTCTCCTCCAAACCACTAAGGGCCAGAAAATTTTCTAAGTATAATTTACTCGTGATGTCACTCATATGGGCTATGACGGAAGAGTCTGATTTTTTCTCCCAAATGCTTACAAATGTGTATCCTAGTAATTTATCATACACTGAAGCCAACCTATTTGGCTTCCAGTTCTCCCAGTTTTTAAAAATGTTGTTTGAACTGTCAATGAATACCTTCCCATATCGCAGGAACCTCATTTCTATTATTATTATTTTTTTGGGGGGATAAGAACATGAAATGTTATCATTTATTACACTCAATTTTTGCACTCTTCCCCATCTAAAGAAACAGACAACTCGTGCATACAGGCGTAAATTTCAATGATACATGTGCTGCAATATATGTCAATATATGTTTAGAGAATTCAATGTGCCAGCCAGGTGGTACACATGGATTTAAGCAGAATTTTTTTGACTGTCTATTAAATACATTTTGGAGCCCCAGTGATTGCAAAATTTGATGCAGCTGAAATCAGTGAGCTCATGTTTTCCCACTGCGCATGCCACCAATGCATTTTTTATTCAGAAAATGTGCCAAATGTTGACTGCATTTAAACTGCTCTCAATATAACTGCTGCTACCAAAATTCTCTCATCTAATTATGCTTATTTCTTCAGACAAATTATTTGTCCATTTAATAAAACGAACTTGTTACATTTATATTCCATCTTTCTCCAAGGAGCCTAGACAACGTGAAGTAGTCTATACTGAGAGACAGTGACCTATGCAGTGCTATAGCTGGTGAATGTCAAAGCTTAGCAAGTGAGGGTTTGAATTAGATATCCCACATTTAGTTACATAGAATGTTTTTTACCCCAGTTTTCTTCCAGATCAAATTAGCTTGGAATAAATCATAATATAGTTAAAATGCTCATGCTATAAATTAGTCTCTTCACAGTCTTCTCTCAGCCGGTTTACACATAGTGGTAAGAAATGCTAACTGAACCAGCTTCATGTTCAGACCTAGGACTATAGCCATTGTCTCAGTGACGACATGCTTACATTCTTTAAACACATTGGCCAGGTTCATACGCCACAGTATGTACCCTCCGAGTGTCCCGATTTTCCAAGGGCAGTCCCAGAATTACAAAAGCCATTGCAGCTTCTGATTTGATCCTGGAATGTGACTATTTCCCCTGCCAGGGCCACCAGAACCGAGCTCAGGAAGGAGGATGAGCCGGCACTTGGTCCACGCGGCAGAGGCAGCTGTGAGAGAGCATCCCATTGCCTCTCCATGGCCACTGCTGTCAGCCTCCTCCCTTGGGCAGCTCATAGTGACTGCTGGAGAGCAGGTGAGGAGGAGGAGGTGGAGGTGGTGGTGGAGGAGGAGGTGGAGGAGAGGCTGCCATGGCTGAGGACCAGCCCTGCACAACACACCAGCTCTGAGGGGCGGGCAAAAGGCATGGTTACCTTGGAGGAAAGAAAAGGGGAGTGAAGCAGAGTGTAAGGAGCCTTCTTGTTGTTTTTTTAAAAAAGTGCTCCCTCTCGGTGTGTGTCTAATCTCGTCCCTTTCTAAGATTTATTTATTGGTGTGTGTTTTTGTAAATCTACCAATGAATAAAATATCATTGGGATTAAGGAGCTTTCTCAGGATTGTGGAGGATCTGTGTGCTGATGTCCCATTGGGTGTTGTGGTGGCAGCAGTGGCACCCACCTTTCTTCTATTAGGAAATGATCTGGGGGGGGTGACAAAAAGGGGTGTCAAGGAGGGTCATTTGGGTGAGAGTGAGAAATGTCCCAATTTTCATCTGAAGAATGTTGGCGGGTATGCACAGTAACTATGGCTCAGTAAGACTAGACAAGCATGTGGGCTCCCAAAGAGAAGCTCTTAACCACTTTGCTCCTATCTGGTTGTTTGTACTGCTACACCGCACCAATGTTTGTTTGGTTGAGTGTGTCATTTGAACTGGGGCATGTGGTTAAGCTCTCTCCCCGCTAACCACAAGCTGTAGCCATAGTTTGTTCTCAGCTGTAACCAAGGTCTGTTGATAGTCACAATGGTCTTTTGAAATAATTCAGACTCACCAAAAACAAAAGTTCTCATCACTTGTTAATGGACTAGAATTCATTTTGCAAAGACTAAGCATCAGTTTAAAGAAAGAGCTTCTAATAAAGAAGAGGAACCTATTTCAGGAACCGTTGCCTCTCAGACTCTTTGCGCATCAGACACATTCAAAAGGCACCGTGCATCTTTTACTGAAAAGGCATGTAATGATCATATATTTAACAAATTTAAATGGTTCAATTGGCTCAAAATCAAACGGTTCATCCTACTTGCTTCAGGAGAGATAAAAAGTATTAAACTTTATGAAGGGCTGAAACTCTTAGATATGTTTTTAAAAATCTTACGCATTACCAATAATTCTACCCTATTAACCAGTGCTCTATAGTTTCATAATGAAGATCAAATGCAGCAGAAACTATATAATGGGAGTACCTTTGTAGATCAAATTGAGTCTACTATAAGAGAAGTGATCACTGATCCTAAGATGTTATGGAATAATAAACTTAAGAAATTGTGCTGCTTTTCAAGTTTATGTGACTATGATTATTTAATTTTCTTTTGTGCGTGCTCAAGTATAGCTGTTATGTGACTACACATGAGAGAACCTGAAATTAATTTGTCTGTATAAGATCAGTGACTGTACAAATTCTTATGAAAACTAACATGCCATGACAATAGTAATTTTGATAAAATTACAGCAAGAACTGCAATTCTCTGCCATCTGGCTGTCTCATTTTAACTACTTTGATGTGCTTTTTATTACTTATTTACTTACTTCAACTACTTTCTCAGATGTTATCAAGCTTATAAATATTCAGAGCAAAAGGCTACAATATCAGACAATGTATCTCTTCATCTTTAATATTTAAATTCTGTACAAAAACCCCCCTCTTAATACTACAATCAGTGTCTTTTAAAAAACAGGGATATTTGCAAAATCCTCATTTAAGCATTAAAGTAAACACCAATTTTGGGGGCTTTCTACTATAAAGTATTTAGGACTTGAAACTCCCCATCAGCATCCCAAATTAAACCTTTACACACCATTTTAATTAGATGTGAAAACTGAATCAGACATTTTTCTTAAACTGTAATCATAATTCTACAGTAATGAAGAACTTCAAGGATATCAACACACACATTCAGAAAAAAAGAAAGAATCTCATTTACTTGGGGTCATGGTATCAGGACTGTGCATTTCTAATTCAATCATATTTATTCTAAGGGAAATCAGCCCACTTTGATGACTTCTTATGAATACTAATGAGTCGTCATCATTCGTCTCCTATATAAGGGGCGGAGAATGGAGGAAAAGGTCAAATGCAGCCTGTATCTGCCTCCTGAAAATCTGTTTGCCTGCAAAAGATGCAGATCTGAAAACTTAGAATTTGTCTTTAGGAAAGATACAGCACTATAGAGCACTATACCAAACTGTAATAGATGGCATTTTATTTTCTTAGTTCAAATTCAAAAAATCAAGAATCACAACTCAGATACTTTTGGGTCGCCTGTTTGCATGTATTATTTGTAAAAAAAAAATAGATCACAAAACAGCATAACCATAGAAAATAACACTCAAAAATGGTCAGTAAATGCGTTGACTTGAGAGATGTAGCTAAAGAGACACATAATGCAAAGCTAATCATTTCGGTTTTAGTCTATTGTTGTTCTGCTGCATACTATTATTACCAACATATGCTTGGAAAATGGACTCTTGTAATTTTATGGGGGGGGCAGGTTTATGTAACACATACCCAGATTGATTATGTTAGATGGGAATCATATATACAGCAGTGGTGCAGCTAGAGCTAGACCTGAGGGCCAAAGTACAGAGCCCTGCTTTCTGCGACCGCCCCACCATAACCACTCAGAAAGCAGCAAATGCTGGGGTAGTGGCAATCAGGCCTTCTATCAGCACCTGGACTAGTATGGTATGCCAAGCCCACTAAAGTTGATGCTGGTCCCCACAGCATACTTTCCTCCTGCTTATTCTGAGTCCAAGGTTGAAAACTGCTTAGCTGCAGTACTGATACATGGTTAAATTCTAGCCTAAATTTGTGTATCCTTTGTGCAAGGCACCAGGTATTAGTACATCATTAACTCTAAAGACTGTGCTGGAGATTTTCCATGTACTTTTTAAAGCAGCAATTATAAGTTATAACATTTTATTAATATTTTATTGACATGGAAATGAGAACAGGGGCTTACTTCAGATGTCCGTGCAGGGGGGGGGGGGGAGATTCTCAAGAAGATTCAAGAAGATGGATCTTTCCCATCTTCAATATTATACTGGGAAACAGCCATTGATTTTTATTGTGGTTATAATTTTATACAGTGGTGCCCCGCAAGACAAATGCCTCGAAAGACGAAAAACTCGCTAGACGAAAGGGTTTTGCGGTTTTTGAGCTGCTTCGCAAGACGAATTTCCCTATGGGCTTGCTTCGCAAGACGAAAAACGTCTTGCGTTTTTTGCAAGTTTGTTTCCTTTTTCTTAACACCGTTAATACAGTTGTGACTTGACTTCGAGGAGCAACTCATAGAACGCGGTGTGGTAGCCTTTCTTGAGGTTTTTGGTGGTTTTTGAAGCTTTTCCAAAACCTTTCCGACACCGTGCTTCGCAAGACGAAAAATTCGCTAGACGAAAAAACTCGCGGAACGAATTAATTTCGTCTTGCAAGGCACCACTGTACCTCATTATAACACTAGCTATATAGGTACTACCTCATTATAACACTAGCTATATAGGTAAAAGTTTCACACACACACAAAATAATGCTCTGAATTCCAGTGGTGTGTATGTCTCCCCCTCCCCTGTCTAAATCCCTCCCACAAGCCTACTCTGACCTTCTTCCAAGGAAAAATGTGCTTTTTGTATTTACCTTGGTTTTTCACAAAGCCATTCAGGTGACTGGTGTCCCCACCCCTACCTTTAGTATTTCAAGTGTTATCGCATGGTTATGAGTTTGTGGGTGCTAGACATTTCTACATTCCTGGATACAGTAAATGCTAGAATTTAATCAAAGGCTGCTTCTAATCTTGGGATATTGCCAGACCACTGTGATCCCTGGATCTAGCTATGTGCCAGATCTCTCTAATGCTTGGATCAAGAAGTGTTAAAAGCCAATTAAGCCAGGCTAGTTTCCTGATGAAGTAGTTGCCATGATGGACCATTTAGAAGACAAAGGATTAAAGAGACTCAGTGTGAAACGGCAAATAGGTAGGGCCCCTCCCTCAACAGATAAAGCCAGGGTTTAAAGTTAGAAACAATGTGAGTTAGAAGTTTAGGATAGGAAGGAATGATGTCACTGAGAAGGAAAGCAGAAGCTGGACATAGAGAGGGAGAGCAATGTTAGAAAGCAGCGTCAAATCTCTGTTTGAATCCAAGGCTGCAGCCATGGGAGAAGCAAGGCCTTCTTGGGGTACTGATGCTGTGAACCCCTCCAGTTTAGGCTCAGGTTATATATTTGTAAATAAACCATATATCATAAAGACCAGTACAGTCTCTGCTGTGCCTCATTTCAAAAAGGAAACATGGGCCCTGGGGGAGTGCCTGAAACCCCTGGAATCTCACATCGCTTGGAGATTAGGGTGCTGTGCAACAGTATTATTATTTACTAGTGCTGTTGTCCTTTAAAACATTTAATGCCCTTTAAAACATTTATATAAAACAAAACTGTACTCTGGGTGAATGCTGAAACTTCTCGCTGCTTGGAAGTTGAGCACCTATGTGCAACAGTACATTATTTCAACAAGCAAGCAAAATATTCAGGCAAAGTAGGGGAAGGCAGGGCAGTGCATTATACTATGCTGGTTGGAATAATGACTGCATAGGTGGCAGGTTCCTAGTCCAATTGGAAAGAAATCTCCTAGCCTTAGATTCTTCTGCTTGCCTACAGACTGGTGTTCCCAGGCCCAGAGTCAATCACCTTAGTACAGTGGTGCGTCACAAGACGAAATTAATCCGTTCCGCGAGTCTCTTTGTCTTGCGTTCTTTTCGTCTTGCGAAGCACGGCTATTAGCGGCTTAGCGGCTTAGCGGCTATTAACGGCTTAGCAGCTTTAAGAAAAAGGAAACAAACTCACAAGAACTCGCAAGACGTTTCGTCTTGCAAAGCAAGCCCATAGGGAAATTCGTCTTGCGGAACGACTCAAAAACCGGAAAACTCTTTTGTCTTGCACGTTTTTCGTCTTGCGAGGCATTCGTCTTGCGAGGTACCACTGTATACACAATGTCATTACAGTTGGCTTTAGTGTCCTGGTTCAATTAATAATAAGTATCCAAAGATTTCCAATTCAGTACCTTGGAGGGGAGGAGGGAGCCTCTTCTACAAAATTCATTGCTGATGAGACAAAATAGTTCCACTATAATTCACTTTGAGCTAATTTCAGTCATTGCTAATTCATGCTGAGGTGAAAATTAGTACCAAACAACAAAATGACATGAATTCTTAAAAACACAGGAAACCATGTTTACAGATATCACCTGCGTTCATATTTCCAGTATAAAAAATTCAGCTAGAGAAGCAGAGGCTGGCAAAAAAAAGCTTTCTTTCATGTTATATTATTAGGAACTTACTCCTGCTATAATATTTCAGATTATAGAATTAATCAGTGCATGGTTGACTAGTTTCTATAATCCAAAACAACAATGGCTGTACATGTATACGTATTCAGACAGCTTCTTGTTACACCGAATGTCTGTGTGTGTATATAATATTACTATAATATTAATTTAAACAAATAATATGTTCCCCTATTATTTCACCTCAACCATTAGGAAGAAATCTTACAGTCATCACTTGAGTGGCAAATATTGGGCAATACCCACTTGAATTTAATATACTATATATTTTGGAAAGGTGTTTGTTTGCAATGCATTTGGACACATCTTAAGACTAGTAACCAGATTTTGTATAATAGTTCCTAAGATCAAGGAATAAAGATGGCATTTTGAATAAAGATGGCAGAGGGAACCTTTCTAAAGTGCACTGATTTTAACCACTAATTTCAAAACTGCACTGATTTGGTAGGTTTCATATTTTATTCTTGAGCAACACTGAGTAGGGGGCTGCTAGTATACCAGATCCTTAATATTTAATCTTATGCATATATCTGTCTTTAAACTATTGTGCTAAACTTGGAATACCAGGTAGAGAGCATTGCTGAATTTGGCATGACAGCAATAAACTAAAAAATATGGCATGACAAAAATAAACTAGAAAGAAAGACATGTAATTATTTATTATATACAGTTCCTAATTATCATATTAATGAGAATCTTCTTCCTGAAGAAAGCTAAACTCTGATATTTTTCTAATGGGGATATATCAGTGTCACAGCTTTCTGTCTGAAAACTGCTAGGAAGTGTTCTGACTACTAAAACATCTGGCCTGATTCACTTTGAAAGTGGATAAATGGGGAAGGAGTCTAGAGCCTATACTGGGTTAAGAAACATCGAACATTGCACTACCTGAATACTTTACAATCTTCATTTGGACTGATTGCTAATACTGTCCTGTCTCTAGGTGTATTGTGTGTAGAAGGATGTAAAATCCCAAGAGCACTGAAATAGAAAGGAAACAATCTATAATTCTGTAGAGCCTTTCTCATAGAAAGCATTCTATGTTACCCCAGATATTCCCCTAGAAAGACAAACTATTCAAATGCATTTTCAACAAATCTAAACAGTAGGCTAGATCCAAAGTTTGTGTGAGTGGCATGCAAGATCGGAGCAAGGAAAAACACCATTTTTGCCAATTCTTTCTTCTTTTTGCAGCCCCCTATGCCCCCTGAAATCCTGTTCCCAAGGGTTTGGGGGATCCTCCAGAACAGCATAGGAACTGGTGCAGGTTGCTTTAGGGGAACTCAAGCTAGGTCTTCTCCCCCTTCCTCTGCTGGATTCTCAGTCTCTGGGATACAATGAATGCTCCTATTTTCAGAAGAAACACTCCAGATCCAATGTTATGTGCTTTTAAATCAGTAATTAATAGCTGGCTACAGGGTAAATAGGGATGCGGGTGGCGCTGTGGGTTAAACCACAGAGCCTAGGACTTGCTGATCAGAAGGTTGGCGGTTTGAATCCCCGTGACGGGGTGAGCTCCCATTGCTCGGTCCCTGCGCCTGCCAACCTAGCAGTTCAAAAGCACGTCAAAGTGCAAGTAGATAAATAGGTACCGCTCCAGCGGGAAGGTAAACGGCGTTTCCGTGCACTGCTCTGGTTCGCCAGAAGTGGCTTAGTCATGCTGGCCACATGACCCGGAAGCTGGCTCCCTCGGCCAATAAAGCGAGATGAGCGCCGCAACCCCAGAGTCGGTCACGACTGGACCTAATGGGCAGGGGTCCCTTTACCTTTACCTTTAAAGGGTAAATATTCACAGTTGGCAAATAATGTTCCAAACACAACTGCAAGACCAGTGTGAGCCAGTGTGGTGTAGTGGTTATGAGTGGTAGTCACATAATCTGGGGAACCGGGTTCGTGTCTCCGCTCCTCCACATGCAGCTGCTGGGTGACCTTGGGCCAGTCACACTTCTTTGAAGTCTCTCAGCCCCACTCACCTCACAGAGTGTTTGTTGTGGGGGAGGAAGGGAAAAGAGAATGTTAGCCGCTTTGAGACTCCTTAAAGAGAGTGAAAGGCGGGATATCAAATCCAAACTCTTCTTCTTCTTCTTCTAACAGTACAGCTAAATGATGTATTGTAGGAAAGAAATCTAACCTATTAGGGAATGATTCAGAAAACCAACAGTGATTTAAAATGTAATTCCTCCAACACAAAGAAACAGCAGCCGTTTTTTATAAATAATCTGGGACAGTGCGATATGCTCATATTAGCAAGTCTCTCTCTCTCTCTTCATATTCCTGCATTGTGGGGGGTTGGACTAGATGACCCTTGTGGTTAGGATCCCTTCCAACTCTACATTCTATCACACACACACACACACACACACACACACACACACACACAATGTTAAGTAAGGATAATAGAAAGAAACACTCCTGATAGGCAAAAGAAGAGGGGACGAATAGTTAAAAGAGTTCTGAACCACAGGTGGTTATATTTACTGATCTAAAACAATTCCCTAAAAGGATGACTACACAGCAGTTGAGAACATGAAGGGCATGTTTTCTTTAAATGTACCCATTCCTCTGGAATTCTGACATTTGCACAAATCTTGTCATGCCCAGTGACCACGGAAGGCTCACTTCCCCAATTCAGGAAGTGGATTTATTAGATTACTATATTAAAGCACAGAAATGCCAGAGAATTTTTTTATTTTTTTGCCACATTGATTTTAGAAATAATATTCACAGACTTTCCCACTTGAGGGGAATCTGACAAAATGAGCCAACCTTCCTGAACACGTTCAATACATCTTCATAAAGCACACTGGAAAACACAAAATCATCTACATTCTCCCATTATGCTGCTGTCTGAAATAAAACGACAGGAAATAGGTTATTGTTGGCTCTCTCTTTTTGCTGGGGTTGGGGTGAGGAAGCACATGCATTTTTACAAATACAAGGGCCAGCAAGTCGTGCCTGTGACTCATTTCTCTGACAATTTCAAACTGCTTGTCTTTCATAGGATTTCTTATGGCTATTTACATTTTCACTCAGTGAAAATCAATTACCTTCCTGCAATAAGCCTCATTTACTACCTTTGAGTATAATAGAAACACCATTAGGATGATGACATTACCCAAAAGAAGGGCACCACACAGTTGGTAGACATAAATTAGAACCCTTTCACATATGCATTAGAAATACTGCTGTGACTGAAATATGCATAAAATCCGTATCTATTAGAGCTATTAGTGTGTGGTGGTGGTGATTTTGAAGGAGGAGGGGGAGATTGTGATCTACTACTTTGACAAAATTATGTATTTCTCTTTTTTCCCCCCTCAGTATGTGCCACTGATGCAATAAGCACAGCCCCCCAGCTGAGCTGCATTTGGAAATGCCACTGAGCATGGTATGCGCGCTTCACTTCCCTTTGCCGAAGCAAGACACTGTCAGGAATAGAGTGCATGTGTGCCGCCAAGCCTGCTCCTCCTTCATCACCCTGACCTCCACTGTTTGCGGATGTCTGCCTCGGTGAAGCTACCGCTCATGTGGAAAACAGCTCGTACAGATCAATTCATAGGATTTAGGGACATTTAACTTCCATCAAGCCCACATCATCGTATTGATATTTGAAGACTAACTTATTAGCAGACATTAATGGGACTAACATAAAGGACTAGATATTTACAAGGAAGAGAGGAAGAGACAGAGAGGCAATTTTTTTTTTTTACTAATCTAGAAATTTCCCCCCTCTGAGATTGCCAAGCTGAGGAAACGGCTCTAAATGTAGTTATTTTTACCTGGGTTCTTATAAGCTTAAGCAAAACAAAATTATAACTCAGTGTGAAAAAGGAGGTTCTGCTTAAAAAACCTTATGCATAAAATGTGTAAAGTATGCTGCTGCTCCCCTCCCACCAACGGATGGATTTGATAGCACAGCAAGCGCCGTATGAATTAAAAAAGTATTAGGACACAGTCTTTCTATGAAAAGGATTTGGATTCTAATCCACCTGTAATATTTATTACAGAGATAATGTTGAATTCATAATTAGAACTGCAAGTTTAGACAATTAATTTCTTATTCCTTGTTAGAGTTAGCAAGTTTGCGAAGCACAGGGTGTGGAAAACAAGGATTTCATTATATGGCAATGCTAAGCTTAATAACATTCAGTCAATCCCATAGAATTTCAGGATGACCAAGGGGGGGGGGGAATGCAACATTACCTACAAATTAGGCTTTAGATATATTCTATGTTACGTTGATGCCAATGGAAGCTTTTTTAAAAAAGCCTTATTGCCATGTATGGGAAAATTTTGAGGAAGCAGAAGCTGCAGTTAGGGAGGGAAGGGTTAAATCGCCCCTCCCCATCAGTAACTCCCCACCAAATACCCCCAGAGCAATCATATTTTTAAAAGTTTTCATTGATAAAAAGAGAGTGGGGAGTTGTTAGGAGGGGAGGGAGGGGAGGGGAAAGGAGAAGAAATGGGAAGAAGGGGGACAAAACACTGCTTCTAAAAATAAAATAAAAACCATGAACTGTCTCCTCATAACTTTTCCCCAGTTTCAAATTAAGAGTTAAGAGCCTCATTAGAAACTATAGAAAGGATTGAGGAAACCATATATGGGAAAGATAGGTAACCTCCCTTAGTGACATAAAACAGCACAGCTTTTACTGGATCATCTTTTAAAACTTACATATATTGAAAATATATGTGAAAATATATGTTCTTTAAATATACTTTAAAGAACAACAACCCAACATTTCCAGGATTCTAACAATTTTCTTTGTTGCTTCTGGTTTATTTCTCTCTCTCGCACTAACTTTATTAATATTGTTTATGGTTCTAAACAATTACAGTTATTTTGAGTTAAGTAGTATGCATTACTCCAACAGGTTACAAGCGACAAAACTCCCAAGGATGGTAGACACCCAAGCAGGACTTTTGACTCCCTCTCCCACTTTTATTTTTTTTAAAAGCAGCAGCCTCTGAAGTTAAAACCCACACTATTGGGTAAGTCGCACACAATTCTCTGAATTGTCGCCACATACTTGGAAAGTTAGACATATGGGATCTGTGGAAAAGGCTGTGGTCATAGATCCTGAAAGTATTAATAGAATGAAAGGTGTTAATTCCAGGGTCAGTGAATAAGTTAAAACTGGCTGGAGGTCACCATGAGGCAGTAGGAGGGGGGAGGCCGGGAGGGATGATTCCATTCTTTAGAGGAAAGCATGAACCAAAATGGCTTTGGTCTGACCTGTTCAGCCCACTTCTTCATCTTTGCATGTTCCCCACTTTCAGGGCCAGCATGCCTTCATTAGTAACATTCTTGCCTCTGGGGCAGAAGGTCATCTGCTGAAGGCCCACACAAGAGTCTAAGCACAAGGTTCAATGCTGACATTGCAACCATGCAGGACTATTAGGGGAAAGCGGGGGGGGGGCATCCTGTCCTCTTTAGATGAGGCATTAAACTGATATCCCTCTTGGCAAAGTCAAAAAGAATGATTTTAAATGGGAAACAATAAGCTTTGGTGGTGGAATATGTGCTTTACAAAAAATAGCTGACTGGAAAAAAGAAAAGAGTTGAGAATGAATCCTACATTCTGGTAACTGGAACAAAACAGATTATTATTCTCCTCCTCCCCTATTTCTCTTAACCATCACTAGGGTCAAGAGAACCACCACAAAGTTTAGGAGTTAATGCAATGGTTAAAGACTACTGTTTTGAAATACTTGAATAGATCACAATGCTTTATATGTAAAAATATAGGCAGAGCTAGCCTTACCACTGGCAGAATGAGGCAGCTGAGGGGCAGTGAGTGGACAGACCTTTATGTGCTGCATAGTCTGCCCTGCCCTGCCTAAGCTAGCCTCCTACCCTCAGAAGCAGTAAAGGATGCTGTCCCCTGACAAGTGCCGTAGTCAGATTAAACTGCCAGTTTGGTCAGCTTCTGTAGATGGAATGAGAGGATGGAGGAGGCTCAATCTTGTACAGCTCAGGCAGCAAAACATTTGGGGCTGGGCCTGCCTTGGCTCTAATGTTTCTTTTAGCACCTTCATTCCAACTTAGAGAGAGCAGGGTTTAAAGTTATGGACTGAGCTGTACAAGATGTTTAGCTTTTCTAATTGTGGAATGTGTTAAAAATGGACATCAATAACTCATTTTCAACTTTCCTGAAGCTTTGCTGATTGCTGGTATGACATTTCTATGCTTAAACCTGAACCTTTTGCTTTTAAAGACAGGGTACAACAGTGAGAATTTTTAATTGAAAAGTGTATGGGTTTTCTAATTGTTTCTGTAATTTCCCCACAATAAAGCTGGGGTAACCAACGTGGTACCCTCCAGATGTTGCTGGACTACAACTCCCATCAACAATAACATCTAATGAAAATTAAGTATTCATGCATATGAGAATCACAGAGTAATTACATCATTAACCCTCTTGGACCCTGCTTTGCAGCAGTTTGGGGGGACAAGCCCCTCCAAGAACATCTGAAGAGGAAGACAACCAAGACAATCAAGTGTCTGGAAACCAAGCCTTATGAGGAATGGTTGAGGGATCTGGGTAGCCTGTAAAAAAGGAGACGGGGAGGAGATATGGTAGCCACCTTCACAAGGAAGATGGAGTAAGCTTGTTTTCCCATACTCTGGAGGGTGCCACATGCCACTTCTGCAACACTGTAGTCACTTCAGGTAGTCTGTAGCCGATTTAAATATTTATATATTTGTTTGTTTATTTGTGAACACCTCTCCCTATTCCAAAATCGGGAATATGGATTGTCATATGAACCACCCTTAAAAAGTAAACATGCATGCAGAAGGTGTTAGGTTTAATCCCAGGCTTGGAGTGTCATAGACCACGATTGTGGGCAATACTGAGGTAGATGGACCAGCAGTCTGACTCAGCATAAGGCAGCTTCCTGTGATCTTAAATTTAAAATCCTACTTATATACCTATCCAATAACAGTTTATTCTCATCAAAGCAATCCACTTCCCCTCACATCCCAAACTGAGAAGAGCTTCTGTCATACCAAACCACAACAAACAGAGAACAACTAAGATGTTATCCATTCCTTCCTGGTCTAACTGGGGACAAGAACGGTAACGGATCATATTCTAATCTATCCCACAGCAAATGCGATTTCAACTCCTTGAAGATGCACAGTTAACTCTATATGCCTCCCTAACTCTTTTGCCACCTTTGTACAACTGCCTGGTTAATCACCCCCATTAAGTGATTAGCTTATAAAATAACCCTCCCTGACCCAATATTTGCAACATTAAATCAACTGAGAGTAGTTTATGTTTAAAATGTATTCATATGTAATGGATGGCCTAACACTGGAAAGAAATTTAAGTTGCTTATCTATTAACTGAAGTTGTTCCTGATTGGCCCATTCCAATTATAGTAATATGCATGCAACTCTCAGGAGTAAGGAAACCTTACAGAACTGAATGGGTAAAAGGGGATCCTATCCAGCAATTGCCCCTGGAAGGGGCAGAGCTCCCTCTCAGTTCTACTCTTCATTTCAACATTCCCTCACAAATATGGGGAAAGGAGGATTGTAAAAGTATACCCAATGGAATAGTTATAAGTAAGCAGCTCCTATTTCTTCTGAAGCAGCCCTGGGAAATCACACTAACAGTATGCAAACATCGGTCTGCAATCTGAGGAGTACGGAAAACTCATTCTGAGAGAAAAAGCAGAATCACATATCCATACAGGGCATTTGTCCTGGCAGTAAACTCCCTCTAGAAGCGCATGAAGAAAGTGTGTAGAGAAGACTACATGGCATCTCTGGACATGTCTGAGGGAACAGTTCTGAAGGCAGACGAAGAAACAGCTGCAACTCAGAAAGTGTGCCATCAGGAGACCCAAGGGCAGATTGCCTAGGAAGGTGTAGCAGAAAGACACACAACAGCTGTAGCTCTGAGAGCATGTGCCATCCACAAACCCACGGGCATGTTGCTGATAAGAGTACACCAGAAACATGTATGACACAGTTCAAGAGAGTATCTGTGAGGAAGCCGCAGCTTCCACTGGAAGAAAGGCAGAGCAGCCACTGGGTGCCTTGCCAAAAGTGCTGCATGGTTTTAAGGTAGTGCAAGAGTCTCGACAGGAAAGGAAAAAATCGAGATAAACTAATGTGATGCTATTTCAGAAGCACAAATGCTGACAAATTAGAAAGCCTTCAGATGAGGTCTAGAGTGCAAGTTATGTGGAAATGATAGAGAAACTTTGCTTTTCCTACACAAGGGCTGTGGGGAATACTGGATATTTGTCAAATACAGTGGTACCTCTGGTTACAAACTTAATTCGTTCTGGACGTCCATTCTTAACCTGAAACCATTCAGTAGTGTAGAGAACATGAGGTTCTCTACACTACTTTCCAATGTAAATCATAAGTGAGCATTTCAAATCTATGGTGAGTGCTTTTTTTAAAAAATGGGAACTCTATTGTACCTGGTTCTGTACCCCCCACTATGCTGCTAATTTGCATCAAGTTATGGAGCTGGAGGTGGGGCTACAGAACCAGATACAAAACAATGGATCAGAGGGCAGACCCAATTATCAATTGCATCCCACGACTCATTGTTGTTGTTTAGTCATTTAGTCGTATCTGACTCTTCGTGACCCCATGGACCAGAGCATGCCAGGCACTCCTGTCTTCCACTGCCTCCCGCAGTTTGGTCAAACTCATGCTGGTAGCTTCGAGAACACTGTCCAACCATCTCATCCTCTGTCGTCCCCTTCTCCTTGTGCCCTTCATCTTTCCCAACATCAGGGTCTTTTCCAGGGAGTCTTCTCTTCTCATGAGGTGGCCAAAGTATTGAAGCCTCAGCTTCAGGATCTGTCCTTCCAGTGAGCACTCAGGGCTGATTTCATTCAGAATGGATAGGTCTGATCTTCTTGCAGTTCATGGGACTCTCAAGAGTCTCCTCCAGCACCATAATTCAAAAGCATCAATTCTTCGGCGATCAGCCTTCTTTATGGTCTAGCTCTCACTTCCATACATCACTACTGGGAAAACCATAGCTTTAACTATATGAACCATAGTCGGCAAGGTGATGTCTCTGCTTTTTAAGCTGCTGTCTAGGTTTGTCATCGCTTTTCTCCCAAGAAGCAGGGGTCTTTTAATTTCATGACTGCTGTCGCCATCTGCTGTGATCATGGAGCCCAAGAAAGTAAAATCTCTTTCTGCCTCCATTTCTTCCCCTTCTATTTGCCAGGAGGTGATGGGACCAGTGGCCATGATCTTAGTTTCAGACCATATTTTGCACTCTCCTCTTTCACCCTCATTAAAAGGTTCTTTAATTCCTCCTCACTTTCTGCCATCAAAGTTGTGTCATCTGCATATCTGAAGTTGTTGATATTTCTTCCGGCAATCTTAATTCATCCAGTCCAGCCTTTCGCATGATGAATTCTGCATATAAGTTAAATAAGCAGGGAGACAATATACAGCCTTGTCGTACTCCTTTCCCAATTTTGAACCAATCAGTTGTTCCATATCCAGCTCTAACTGTAGCTTCTTGTCCCACATAGAGATTTCTCAGGAGACAGATCAGGCACTCCCATTTCTTTAAGAACTTGCCATAGTTTGCTGTGGTTGACATAGTCAAAGGCTTTTGCGTAGTCAATGAAGCAGAAGCAGATGTTTTTCTGGAACTCTCTAGCCCATGACTCATACCCTAGGGTAATCTACAAATCCAAGTACAAATCTACACCTCTGTTTGCTACAGATAGGGATTCTAACATGGTTTCTAAAAGTAGCCCTCACACTTGTGCAAAAACGTGCTCAACAGTAATCCATCAATACTCATATTTTACAGGTGAGGAACACTGAGCATGAAGGGGAAGTAAGTAACTGGCTTTAGGCTACCCATGGCAGATAATGTCTTTTACTTGCTGCATTGGGCAGAGGAGACCTTCTGATTTACTGCAAACCAGAGAGCAACTAGCAGATCCCAATATATCTTATGCCCACCCCCTGGTATAAAGGACAGTTTCCAGGCCACATGCAAACAGACACACATAACTCACAAATAAAAAGAATACAGGGGCATCCAGCCTAAAGGAGTAAACACAATGCCACCTTAAGTTCCGTAGGAGCCACGAGTCATGATCTTGCAGAATTTTCAGGCATACATATTTGTTTTATAAAATATACATATATTATTTTCTCAAATACGCTTAGTTTTATTTGTGTCATATATTTATCATACTTGTCTCTTCCTTGTGGGGCGGAGGGCACTGCACACAAACCTGTACTGCTCTTGCTTTGCTGATAAATCCCCATGTCTTTACATCTCATTCACAAGCTTTCAGTAGATACCTTTCTCTTTAAACACATTTCTCAAAGCCTCCCTCAATGTTTAAAGATACTGTGAAAACATCTGAGTAGGTCACTTGCACAGCACTATTCTAATCGCAGTGACAAGAATGGGATTTCCCATCCGCATTGTAATGAAACGGGGGCAGACCTGCTGAAGAGATGACAGCCACTCTCCAGGATGCAATCCTGTTTGTGGGGGCTTAAGTCAGATAAGATGTGCACCGCAGAACGAGACAGAGGAAGGACAGGAAATGAAAAGCATCTACATTTACAAAGAGGCGTAAGCACTGTGAAATGACAGGGGAGTCTTGTGGAGTCAGATAACTGCTTTTTTCTTCAGGATTCTTTCCTTTGGGGTAAAATGTTATGGTTAGATGAATGTATCCACCTGGCAGTGCAGCCTCCACACACACAAAAAGCATGTAGTATGGTCCTGGGACTATAAACTAAGGCTAGAAAGAAAAGAGAAAACCTTGCATAAACTCATAAATGCACAGTAATGGCTGACCATGTGGCCCTATCCCATCACAGTGGGGGAAGGGCATCTGACTACATAGGGCCTTTTTTACCACCAGAGGCAACTTGTTATACAAGCATGGTACATATTGAATGTGATGATTAATTTCTTACATAGGCTCACGGCAGACATAATGGCTTAGTTCTGATGTCGCTGCCAAACCATGGTGCAGTTGCCAGATACATGCAATGCACCTTCTTCATATCGCCTCTCCCCCTCTGCTTCAGCAACAATTTCCCCTTCTACTGCCTGACATACAGTCACCATAGTCACCATACAGTCACCATAGACATACAGTCACCATAGCGGGATGCGGGTGGCGCTGTGGGTAAAACCTCAGCGCCTAGGACTTGCCGATCGCATGGTCGGCGGTTCGAATCCCCGCGGCGGGGTGTGCTCCCGTCGTTCGGTCCCAGTGCCTGCCAACCTAGCAGTTCGAAAGCACATCAAGTGCAAGTAGATAAATAGGGACCGCTTACCAGCAGGAAGGTAAACGGCGTTCCGTGTGCTGCGCTGGCTCGCCAGTTGCAGCTTGTCACGCTGGCCACATGACCCGGAAGTGTCTGCGGACAGCGCTGGCTCCCGGCCTCTAGAGTGAGAAGAGCGCACAACCCTAGAGTCTGTCAAGACTGGCCCGTACGGGCAGGGGTACATTTACCTTACTGCCTGACATACAGTCACCATAGTTTGCTACGCCACCTGAGTCAGGCAAATTATGGTTACCACTAGCCACAGTTCACGTCTGTACCAGAATCAGACATTTATGATTAGCACTTAACTCATTGCATTTATGCTATATAGTTAGTACTGAAAAAGGAAAGGATTATGCCAATAAACACTGAATGAATGAATGAATGAATGAATGGGTGGATGAAAAAGGAAAGGGTGGGGAATCTGAATGGGGGAGAGGAAAGGGGAACACACAACCTCAAGGGAAAGGAGGAGAGGTGGAAAGGCATACAGTCCTGAGGAACTCCCAATTTTAACCATGGTTAAGAGATTGAGGGAGAATGGGTTGCATTCAATATAGTGCTACGGCAAACATTCTACCAGTGCAAGCATTTTTCCTTGCACCACAGAACACTCTCCCCATCTCCTCTCCCTGCACCCCACCCCTAAATCTGTTCCTGGGTTTCCCTGCAACCCTCTTGAGCAGATTTGGGGAGGGCAAGGGGTGCACACATAGAGGTGGGGAGGGGGAATCCCATTGCACTAGTGCACCTCCTCTCCCACCATGGTCCTGATTCAGAACTCGGGGGTCATGCCACCTATTTGCATTGCAGAAAAACAACTACGTTCAGGACATCAGTGGAAGCTTTCCTCCTCAAATACAAATAACATTAGCATGACTAATCCAGATTGGGATTCAAGTTACTCGTTTTAAAAAGCCTATCACACAATTACTTTGTAAATGGTGTCTCAGCTAGTTTGGCCCTCAGTCACTGATATAAGAGGGGTTATAAAACTTTCATAAAATTGCCATCTTTGAAAATGGATCATAATTTATTGTTCACATTGGTTGCTTTTTCTACTTATTTAAATTAGCATTTCCAATAACCTTCTTAAACTGTCATGAAATGCACTGCCCCAAATATCCAAGTTTGCAGAACAAAAATAATCATTTGTATATCATTTCTTTCATAGTAGCTCCAGATTTATTTTACTCAGTTCAGAAAGAAAAATCATTTGTTTTGCTTGAGAATGAATTATCATCAAGGAAGAGAAATTAAGATTGTTTCCAACTGTAAAAATTGGTGTTTCACTGAGCACATATGTGCACGAGGAACACTACATAGAAAGTGGGGCATTTCTTTTTCTTTGCTGAGAGAGAATCTGCTTTTCAAAGTCAGGAGAGTTTTAAAAGCATTTTTCACACATGGAGGTAGAGGAATGGAGGCAAAGAAAATGGTGCGGAGAAGGGAAAACAAGAAGCCCACTGTGAACATTTAATTTCCCCTCACGTATCTCTGGCTCATAAGCATTAAGTTTAAATAAGAATAAAAAAGGCAATCCTGGTCTAAACCATGAAAGGAAAACAGGCATATATGCAGTAATAATAATTATTACTACAATTGTTTACATGGGACTACTGTGACAGTAGTAGTAGCAATACTAATAGTAGTACTATAGTAGTTTTTAAATTATTAAAATGTTGATGTAAAAATTAATCATTTAAAATTGAGACGGTCTAAAGCCAAAATTATTACGTAGACAAGTTATGAGACAAACACTTTTTAGAGTTAATGCAGAGTGTGGAAGTATGACCAAACGGATTGCAAAACTAACTGTGGCAGGATCCTAACTTCCCTCAAAATATCCAAAAAGGCTTAATACATCAATATGATTTGTACTTTATAATTAAATAAATGCCAAGTAAATCATTAAAAGAAATGTCAAGACCATCATTGGCAGCTGTTTTCCCTGGTAAAACGGGAGGGAAGTAGAGGAGCAGGGCAGCAAGCAAACCCCACAGCGGTCTGCAAAGTCACTAGTGGGAAAACAACAAAGGCCTTTCCATGCAACTAACACAGATGTGCCCATAGCCAAACTGTCAGAAGCAGTTAAGATGACAGCTACTCACAGTTCATTATTTCCTTCTCACAGGTCACTGGGTGACAAGCTGGGTCACCATGCTTTGTTGGCTGCTACAGTTCTCCCCCCCAAACAACTTCTATTCAATTTAAATAAAGGTAAGTTGCTCAATTTAATATAAGAACGCAAACAACCACAACCTCACACTGGCAGGTGAAAAACATGAAACACAGCATCTATATTACTTCTGTACCACGTTGAGTTAGGTTTGTATTGCTGTATCTAAAAAGAACAGAAAAAAATGAATTTAAATTATCTAGCTCAAACAGAGAGCTGAGTAATTTTGTCAAGATTCAACTAAAGCATGTAATGAAAGCTAATTTGTCCCCAATTCAAAGCTTTAACCTTTAGAACATTTATATGGCAGATAAATCATGAGGAAAAGCTTGAGTTTTAGTGAAAAGATTCACTCCATCATAATTTTCCCACAAAGTACAATGTGGGGGTTAAGTATACTGAAAAATTGATTCATGAAAACAGAAAACCCAAGGTGTTATGTTTTAAGAAATTAAAAAATAAAAGGGGAAAAAACAAATTCTTAAATTCTTCACTGCAAAAACAAAAAGGATGGGAAATAAAAGTGCTTTTAGTTATATCTATATAAACTAAATATTTCACCTGTGATTTATAGGAATTTTTTTTCTATTGGAAAAGGGTAGATGGCCAATGTTATATAGATAAAGACAAAACCCTGTTAATATTTTTTGCCATTGATGGCAATGAAAGATAAAGTATAACATTTTAAATTAAATCTTCTGGATTTCCCCCCAATAAATACCTGATATGGAACTACTGATTTAGGCGGAAGAGCCAAATTGTAAGGAAGCAAGTGGTCCCATAAAAGTCATAGGGACTATTCATATACCTAAAATTATATAGGGCAATGCATTTTGCTGTGCTTTTAATGTGGATTTCTGCATGCAGGTACAAGCAGGATAAATGTACACTTGGCAGATATAAGTATGTGTAGGTGCAATAGTAGATGAAGGCTTGGGTGCAGAGTTATGTGAGTGAAGTTTGATTCGTGCAATGGGGCTTCCACCCCTCCTTATTGTATCCCATTGCACCCTGGAAAGCTGCTCCTGAGAGTTGGAGGAATTTTTGGAATAGTGTGGAATGTGGCATTGGGCGGGGGCCCATGTGTATGGCAGCTTTGCTCCCTTAAGATGCCTCTACTCAATTTATATTGATCCTCCCCTCTCCCTACAGACTCCTATGAAATATCCCATGACATTCCGGGCTGGTGTGTGTGGCTCCTAAGAGCGTATTTTCCAGTGCACAGTGACAGCAGTCGGAAGGACAGAGTGAGAAAGCCCGACTTTTCTACTTGCACCACCCTGGATGCAAGCCATAGGTTTACACTGACAAGGATGTCTCACTTGACTCATGCAAGATCTTTGCTCTACCTTGGAGTCATTCTATAAAGCTACCCACCATAAAAGTATCCATTTATTGCCAACAGTTCACTTTCAATGCATTATTCCATATGACCAACATCCCCCACCTTCTGCCCATTGGATTTTGGGAAGAACTGACCTGAATGGCAGAAGTGCCTATCAGGAGGGAAAAAATCATCTGCCATACTAATTATTTTGTTTTGGAATAGACAAATCAATCGAATGTGAGACTTCGAGTGCCACTTTGTATTGCAAAGTCTTCATAATAACAGTATCAATTTGTATTACATGAAATATCTTTCATTTACACACACCATTCTTCGGCGTGTGCATCTATGCACTCCACAAATCTTGGCGAATCATTCAATATTGTGCATGTATAATGTGAACTGGGAAATCAGGAGTGGTTCCCAGTATAATGACCTGCTTCTTCTCAGCCTCTTCAATCTTATTTTTAGATTACCCCTGTGCCCCTTAATCAGTGGTGCCCATTGGGACTGACAGGGCAGAATGCAGTGAGACCAACAAGAGCCAATGACAGGCAAACAAATTCATGTTTTACCTACGTCCTGCTCCTTGCTGAGCAGAGCAACACAAAGATCGGCACAAACTGGCCCTGCAGTTTTAAAAAAATCATTCCTGGGGTTAACTCTCTTGATACAGCAAGGAAGGTGGCTTTTTCATAGACTCGTAAAATCATAGAATTTTAGAGTTGGAAGGGACCGTGCTGGTCAGCTAGTCCCTGTAATGCAGGAATCTTTTGCCCAATGTGGGGTTCGAACCCACAGCCCTGATATTAAGAGTCTCAGGCTCTAGTGATTGAGCTCTCTCAGGTCAGTCCAGAGTTTGTTCAGCTCAAGACTTAAGTCTACTAGGAAGCAAAACACATATTTTTTGGGATGCTTATACTATTGTGGGAAGTTTATCTTCCATATAATAGAGGCATTTAGGCAAAGTCCACCCTGTTTGAAAATAACAACAGTGGCCACTATTGGATCATGCATTTGGATGGGTATATGGAGACTCTCACAAATGTCCACTCTACCGTTAGCTAAATAATGAATTGTCTCATGCTTGGATTCCTTCTGTGAGATTGCTGTAACATTATGCACTGAAGAAAGGGGAATGACTTTCTTCCTTTCCTGAGTACAACTAACAAGGGTCAAATGTTCTTGAGAACCAATAATCCAGCTCTAGTGACTTCTAGATTTTCAGGCAAGGAACTCTCAGGGAATTTGTGGACCTGGGTGGGGGGAAAGTGCCAACCAGAATCAGCTAATTCTCTGACCAGGGACATTTGAGAAGATGTTATTGGTTGTTATATTTCTCCCAGAACCCTGTAAGCCTGGTGTTAGTTTCTCAACCACTGTCTCACCTAGGTTTTGAGCTGCTTAGAGCTCCTTCTTCTTTCCTCACATGTGTCTATCATATGCATAAGATGTTTTGGAATCTCAACACAGCCAGAACTGTATGCCTTACTTCACAGGTTTGGACGGTATGTTGCTGCCTCATTGGACACCTTCCCGTGAATGGCATTAATTGTTCATCAATTGCAGGATTCACGCGGCATGAAACAGTGTTAGTAAACATATCCCACAGGTCACACAAAGGGACAAGCTTGTCTCTCACACAGGTAGTTTAGTGTTGAAGCTGATAATCAAATCTACGGATTTCATTGATTCTTGTGAAGGAAGCCAGTGACATATTGCCCTGGAAGTGTTGAGGGCAACCCTAAACAGCACATTTTGTGAAGATCTTTATGTGAACTGAGAATAGTGGTCAACTAAAGGCCTTTAACTGAGAGTTATCATTAAGTCTGGCCACCTGCTGGTGTGAGGGTGCTGGTTGCTTGCAAATATCTGCAAATGCAGTTGGGTTCTCAGTGACACCCAACCCACAATAGGTATTAGTAAATTTTGTGCAGAATACTGAATAATTTGTTTCCCTGGATCATAAGGAATGTTGTAAATGGGGAAAATGTTTAAAGATTTAGGTTTGAAAGATTTTTAGAAACCTGTGAGTACTATTTGTGAGGATATAATTAAAGTCAGTGAATTTTATATTATGAAACTATAGAAAACATTGCTCTTTCATCCTCTATGCTCTTATGGTCAGAACAGATATTGGTTATGAGCCCCCCTCCCATGTTTTCAAAGAATCTTGTTACTCCCAGGCCCTCATTCAAGAATTTGATCTTTTTACCCTACACTTTTTTCTTTTTCTTTTTTTTGCAATCTGTCAATTCTGAAATGTCACCACAGAAGGTGCATGGTGGTAGTCACAGAAGAGGTACTCTATGCCTATTATGTCACCAATATTCAGAATCCCTGGGGTTGTTTCATCAACTCAATGCAGAAAGTTGCACCATGCTGCATCATCTGACCAGAACGTTGCAACATAATGGAATGCCCACTCAGAATACCATTCCACATTTCATGTTCAAATCCTAAGCAGCCGGGAAAGATGGGGAAATTGCCAAAATGCAAGACTGAAATTTGATAGATGCCTTTATGACCAATCTCTGTTTGAACATAGAACACAGTTTCAAAGCCCACATCCACTCTCAACAGAGGGAATTAATATATAAAATATATTTCAATATTATGCAAAACATCTCATATTCATGCAAACTGCTTTGTGAGTTCTAGAGCCTAAGTACATCCAGTGAGTTTATTGCCATATAACACCCAATGCGGAAAAAGTGGAGGGGTATATGTAATATTGCTTATTAGTTTTGAATTTTAATATTGTTGTTTTACCTTTGTATCATATTATAGGTAAAAATATATCAAATGCATAAATGATGTACTCATATAAAATTAACTTCAGTAGAACAAAGCATGTAACCAAATTATACACTTTACTCTTCTATGCATAATAAGTTAACAATAATTACCTCAGTGATCCTCTTCCATCGTGTACACATCAATCTTTTTCTTTTTTTAAAAAAAACCTGCATAAATGTCACCCCTTTCCATTAGTTTTGGTCAAAACTCCATGTCTGCTTGCAAGCCAGAGGGCTTCTGAGATATTTCAATAATATCCAGGAAATCAATCTTACATGAAACTGAAGGAAAACATCTAATGTCATTGAACAATAAATATCAGTTCTGTCAGTGGCTTACCTTTGAGCTGAGGCCTTAGGATGTTTCTCTTCTAGTTTCCTCACCAGTGCCACTGTCAGCTGCCTATTCCCCCCCGAGGGACCTTCAGGCCTTAAGTGGGCGTCCAAAGGTCCTGAAAGTTGCTTCTCATTGCAGACATCATTTTGCAGGACCTATTAAATTATGAACAAACATACAATGAATATATGTTGTGCGCCATACAAATATTTACTTTGGATAAGCATATTTTGGCAGGTACATTTTAACAAGTAATGTTATCCCATGGGGAAAGGAGCTATTGGGGGGGAAATGTGTTTGTGTGTGATTGTATGTTGCGCTTCTATTTCTCGAACATGTGTATGTAATTAATATTCAAGTTAAACTCTCTCTCTCTCTTTACAGACACAGATACAGAAATGGTTTGACTTGGAATATTGATATTAAACTGTGAAGGGCAACAGCATTTCCTTTCAAAATGTTTTTCCTTAAAAAAAAATACTGCTCTGACCTGCCTCTGGCTTGATACAGTGACCTCTTCTGCTGCATTGCTATCTGTCTCTCGATGAACTGGAGACTGGGCCCCATGGTGTGTGCAGTATTCCGTCTGGGTCACCTCCTCTCTTACATTTAGCTCCTCTAGGTAGGTCAGGACAAACTCAGGGTAAGCCTGTAGGAAAGGACAAAGGCAGAGTAGTAACACATACCAGGATGCAATCAGTAGAAAGACAAGCATCTACAGTTTAGCACGGGGAATTATGGGAGGAAAAGTTGCTGGTGCTAGGCAATGACATTAAAAGATATGTTGCATCTACACAATTTTGTTTACAACTTCCATCCATTTGACTAATGCAAAACTTCAACTCTATACAGAATGTAGAGAATAATTATACAGACTGTAACATGTAAGTATCAAAAAAAATCACTAAGACCCTTCTAGATGCTTGCCGCAGTTGTTGTTGCTTTAATTGATATTATACATGGGCGCAACATGGCCTATATCCTCCTCTAACCAAACTTTCCTTTCTGATCAATATATTATTCCATCACTGTAGTTGCTGCTCAATCCATGCATATATATATATATATATACTTAGTGCAGAATTCTACTATTCACTTTCCTTTCCCACTTCCAATCATTTTTTTCTAGTTTTTTTCTTTGTCTCCCCACACACTTCCACTTTCCATTTCCCATGCTTAAAGCCCTCCTTAAACATGACATTAGATTTCTTTGGCTCAGCATCATGGAGTGCCATTCATTGTTAAGGGTCAACTTAGCTCACAACTGGCATTTTCATGAAGGCATTTTATAAAACTTCTCAAAATATATGCCAATGGATGGCTACTGGATAGGGTGGAACCCTCGCTATGCCTGCAGAATATGAGTCATGTCTCTGTGATGATATGAATGTTACCACATGCCTAGATTAGTGTAGTTGCTCTGCTGACAAAGGATCCACTGGCATAAGGTAGAAAACAAGCATTCTTCTCATTGAGGCACTGAATAATGTGATTGGCTGTTCACTGCAACTTTGCTTTCCCTTGAAGCAGCACTAAAGCGCTCTCCATTTTTAAAATTGAGAGAGATGTTGAAATCCTCCTGTTTCATCTTATTAGTAAGCAACACTGCCCCCACTGAAAGTCACTACAAATACTAAAGTTTTCACTGACCCCCAAAATGAGGCAAGCCTTTGCTTACACACTTTTTGCCCTCAAAACCCATTCCACCGCCAATAAATCATTTGGTCCAGTTTTGGTGCAAATGACCCATATGTTCCTTTTTTGTTGCTGGGGCTGAACCGAGGAATCTTTTTCGCCATACCCTGGCACCACCTGGGTTAAGGATTAGCAGCCCAACATATATACGTATATTAATATCAGGGATTATATGAAAATAGGGGCTCTCTAAAATACAGTGGCCTAGGCTGCATTGCAGAGTTCTTATGCTTACAGAGTGCATATTACATCTATAATTTCCTTTCAAACTTTGTTATTTCCTTTAAGCCTTTAATCAGAATAGATGAGATCCTGAAGTCATTTTTCTATGAAACAGTGCTTTATCTAATGAGCAATAGAATATTTGGTACACTGTAAAGGAAATAAATGAAGACTTTCCGAATTTCAAAACTAGGGCATTCTGAATATATACTGTTACACTGGTATTGCCCATTGTTTAAAGACAACTTTCTGGTCTCTGTACCAGATGCAGGGCTGAAGTCTATGGGATTAAGGGGCTGAGCCTGGTGTGAAAGGGATGGCACTGTTGTGCTTCGCACTGAAGTGTTGGAAAATGTCAGGGAACTGCCATCGGAGCTAGAGGTGGAGGGAAGGCTCCAGAGGGATGCCGGAGAGGGTCCCAGTAGGGAGAGAGGCAGCCCATCTGCTGGGGAAGGAAATCAGCGTAACACCAGTGGAGAAGGGTGGCAGATGGGGGAATCGGAGAGGAGGCTCCAAGACTCCTTGCCGGAGACCAGCGGAGAGAGTACGGGTACTCCGCTGCCCACACCCTCCCTGCGCAGAAGACTTCCGCGCAGGGAGAGTAGGAGGAGACTTGGCATCAAACAGCTTTTATGCTGGAAAAGGTTCAAGAAATGCCCACTGACGGATTCTGCCAGCGACTGAGACAGTCACGATGCTGGAGGCTGTTCAGTCAGAAAGGGTTTAACCAGGTAACCTTGCCAGCAGTGGCGGCAACTTACGCACGAGCAACCCCTAAACCCATTACAGAAAAGTACAGGTGCAAAAGGCAAGTTGTCCATCTTAGATATGCAACTACAGCATGCACCGCCAAATAACACTATCTACACAAAGCAGGCCAGCACAGCTAAACCTAACCACAGTAATGACTACACCTTTGACACATGTGCAAAACAAGAACTAAAAGTGCATTCTGAGCAAAGTCTCAAGCAAGTGAGACCAGCTACAGACTACACATCAAGTCAATTGTATTACACACATATATTAAGGTAGGCATATTAAGTAATTAGGCACTTTGAAAACATTCTAGAAAGCATTTCACCACTATACAGATGACAAACCCCAAGGCTGAAACTATTTCCAAAGACAATCAATGAATTCATGGCACAATACTCAAAACAAAGCAAATCACTCAAGAAAATGTACCAATTTGTCCACCAACTGGATGTCAAGTTATATACAGCTGTAGCCAATGTCCCAAGAGCCGAAGTTTGGTCAGGCTTTCTTGCATCACCTTTCCTGCTGTGTTCCCAAGCTCCACACCCACCCACAGCATTTTATGAGGGCTGCAGTGACATGGAGAATTGCTGAGAATAGGGTAGAAAGAGATTAAGCAAGTAGGAGTATTTCAGTTTAGGAATACTGATTTCTGGCCAAGATCAGTGCTGCACCATTTGAGGTTAGACTAAAGCTGAACTTTGATACACCTATAAATCAAACCACAAATTAATAAGCACAATAAAACCAACATGTCAATGAATAGTACTGATTAGAAAAACGGGAAAAGAAAAATGCAAAGCTCACAGCAGTCGGAAGTTTAAGGAAAATATTATCATAAAATGCTTTTATGGTATTCTTAGAGAGAAATCAAGCAATGCAACAATACAAAAGGGAGAAAACATTTATATTGTTCATGTAGGAGGCCATATTTAACCATTCATGCATATATGCCTTAATGGTCTCCATGTAGGAGTCTGAAGATTGAGAATAATTATTTTTTTAAAAAAAAATGCTTATATATCTCACACACCTTAGGATGGATACAACCATCATTTCCAAACTCCCAGTGTTGATATATATTGTTTTTGTCTCTGTAAGAGAAATATTTCTTAAGTTAACCATCATCAAAAGCATACAGCATTTTCTATTTACAGCACAACTTACAGTAGAATTCTATGCATGATTTGCCTGGAAATAAATCCCACTACACTCAGTGAGGCTTACTCCCAGAAAAGTGTGCACAGATTATAGGTTTATAACATATTTACTCAAAAGTTAGTTCCACTGAGTTCAATGATCCTTATTTCCAGGCAGGTTGGTACAGGATTGCAACTTTAGATATCATAACTACATTTAATAAATAATTCCACTTTGGAAATCTCTGTTAGTTTTAGAAAAGGAATTAGCCTGGGATTGCTAAATAGGAACAGTACTTGTTTAACCACTTCCAAACGTGACCTGCTCATAAAGGAGATGCTTTCAAAATTTATAACTCACCAGACAGATATTTTTGAACATCAGATACTTTACCCTAAAACTGTAGACAACCCCAAACCAGAGATCCAGAACTGACTTGGCACAAGATGTAGTGAATTTTAATTTGTGCTACTGCTGATTATGTTATGTATTTCATGAGAATTGCTTTCAGTGTTAATTAGGAATTATGTTTAATACTGCCTTATTTTGTTGTGAATTGCTCTGTGACCGTTTCTGGTAAAGAATGGTACAGAAATCTCTGAACAAATAAATAAATAATGGTCAAGAACTCGGATGGCTTCGAAAGGGTTTTCAACAAATTCGTGGAGCATAAGGCTAACAGCAGCTACTGGACTTGATGGCGGTGTGCAATCTCCAGAACTAGAGGCAGTTGTTGGGGAGCACAAGTGGCAGGGTCCTATTGTCTCATATTCTGCTTGTAGGCTTCTCAGAAGTCACTGTGAGAATAAGATGCTCCACAATATGGCCCTTTGGTCCTTATTCTTCTTTGTAACAACAACAAAAAAAATGAAATGAACTCTGATCTGAGTAAATTCTAACAATCTGAATTTTCATTGACTCAATAAATTTGAGTCTCGTATCTGTTCTCCATCCAGATACAAGCTCAGCACTAGAAAACAAAAGTAGGTCAATCTAACCGTGCTTTCTCCACTGGAAAAGAAAGTTCCTTATAAAGATTCATAAGGAAGATTTCTCTCAAACGGGGCACTTGTGGGATGATTTCAAGACATTTTGATCACATGAATTCTCCACATGATGTACATCACAAGGTGAGAGAAGATAGCATCAAGAAAAGGAGCTTCTGACTTGGTGAATGTCACATGCTTCACATAACCAAGTTCCATATGGGTGACACTAAGTGGTGACTGAACAAAATCACCCTGGGCTGAGAGGGAGGGTAATTTGAAACTATGCTAAGGTTAAATGGGTATGAATTTAAGTTTCAGTGGTTCAACAAACAATGGCATGGATCATAAAAAGTATAAATGGGAGGAAGTTCCTGTTGCACAAAAGACCTTTTAGAGTCATGGAGCTCTCCTGAAAAGTGTGGATATGACATGGGGAGGGGACTGCATGTGGTGGGGTAGATTGCCAAAAAAATCCAGTGTAGTATCTTTTGTGGCCAGGGCGGAGCTTGGGGTCCAGGTGGTATGGGCTGTTATGCCAGCTGTGTCACCTCCTGGACAGATAGCCTGGTCAAAGTTATGCATATTGCAAGACATTATATATGTGACTGCCACTGAAAACGGCTTGAAAACTGCAGTTACTAGGGGGGGAAACTGACAGGTTACTTTGGGAATGGTTGTTGGGAGCATATCTTGCTAGCGCTAAAAGAACATCACTGGCTCCAAAGTCTGGTCCCTTTCTGAGCACAAGAATAACATTTTGGTATCTTGTACACTGTATCTGTGTCTGCGTATCTGGAGGAAACATCTCTGACATAAACCTGCCCTTGAAGTGAGGTCATTTTTGGAAGTCTTCTACCAGGTGCCCCCAGAAGATGGCCTTTTTTTTCTTATTTTTACTTTTATCTTATTTTTACCTTGCAGGAGCAATTAAGCCTAGCTCTGCGACTGAGCTGTAAAACGTCCACCAAGAAATCTATCTACACACCCAGACTGCATCTTTAAGATCCATTGTAGGCTATTATATAACACGTGCATTTTTTTATCTCTTTTAAAGGACCAAGAAACAAAAGAAACACAAGAACTACTACAGCATAAAGTAAAATATATGTGTCCTTGTTATCTGTCTATTTTTTCCCCTCCTGTCTATTGTTGAAAGAACTTTCAAAGGTGATTTAAAATATGACATTAAAGTAAAGGCTATGCCTTTACATTAATTTAATAATCCAAAAGGAATTAAAGGATGATGATAATTTTGAGATAATACAGTTTCACTCGTTGAATGACAAAATCTGTAAACACATACAGTATTCTGGTAACATTCAGTTTATTTAAATGACTACACGTTTTCACTTTATCTAAATGATTGTATGTAAAAACCAACCCACCCTTGTATCAATACCTTTTCTGTAGACACAGCTTATAGCCTTCAAGAGGTATGCCATCCTGCATCACAGCTCTGATTGGATGACCAACAGCTAGGCTGCTTTGTACCATAGCTCGACTTAGAATCATTCCAGCCTTTCAATGAATGGGAAAAAAGGTTTTGAATAAGTTTAAAGAACCAGAAAATTCAACAATGTGTTACAAATAGAGAGGTCATTATGCCTGGATAGCTCAGGATATTAACAGTTGGAGAAACTGAAACACTATCCACAACTTAGCAGTCAATGAGCCCTGCTCAGAACCAGTGATCTTCTGTACAACAAGGGTGGCATTTTACAGTTCAGTGCAAAATAGAACAGACCCTTGATATCTTCATTTGTCCTTTTCCTCTGCATATTTCACAGTGCAACGATTTAGGGTCCATAACGTGTCACTTGCTATACTTATAACTACAGAGTTTACTTGAAATATGTATGCACAGGAAAAAAGTTCAGTGAACTGCAAAGATTGCAACAAATCTAGAGCCACTGAGTCAATTTAAAGTTTTACCTCAAGTCTAAAAGAATGTTGGTTAAACATCCTTAAAGCCTTTTGTTTATATAGATTTATATACAGAGAGAGATATATATGCAGCAATTCTGAAACAAGTAAAACAGCTGTTGCAGGTGCAATCTTTCATTGCTTGTTACATTTTAAAGGCTGAAATCCTAACACTAGCTTGGCAGTAAGTGCCATTGAAAACAAGAGGACTTACTTCTGAGTAAAAACAGCTAAGTCTGGGTTGCATTACAGATTTTAATATTAGCTATCAAATGCAGGGGAATTGTATGCCATTTTATATGCAACTTATCTATGGTTCCTGCTTGCAGAAGACTCTAGCCACACTACTGACAGGCAACACTACCACTGACAGTGACACCCCAAATGGGACATTTGGGGGATGGATCCTAGGCTGGTCTAGCTCCCAGAGAGGGCGGGGGGAGTCTGTCTTCCTTCTGCACTAGCTGGTGCAAGCAGCAAGGCTTCAGATGGAGTGCTGGCTCTTCTGCCTTGCAGCTTCCAACTTTGTCCAATAATTGCCTTTAATATTGTTACAGTGATGCTCACTCCCTTTCCAAATATGCAAGCAATGAGTTTTTTGATATCTCAAAAGGGAACAGCGTTGTTATGCTACGATTCTGCTCATGGTGGCAGCTGACTGCAGTCAATTCAGCCAACATATCGTAGTTCAGCACAGAGGATATAACCACAATTAACAGATTAATTTGCTCTTGGCTTTGATCATCTATGCCCCATCAAAGTCAACTCCATTTGTTTTCACAGCAAACCGAGGAAGGCCCTGGGAGACATGGTATAATATATGCATGATGATCTTTGTTAGTTGTGCAAGTTTTACTTATTTTTAATATTTAACTCAAAATCCCCAAAAGTAAACTAACAATCGGAACAACAAATCTTTTCGCATATCAAACATCTGAATCCATTAATACAATGGATGCTCTGCCTTTTCACTATGGTACCTTTGTGATCAGCCACATGTTAGACAGAGGCCAGTGTGCTACGTCGAATGTCAGCTCTCGGCGGCCATTTCTTCTGGGAGCATCTTTCTTCATCTTTTCCATGTTAACTGACATGAGAAGAACCATCTGGGAATCAGCCTACACCCAGTAATAGAATGAACCATAGAACTTTCATTGATATGTTAGCATGGTAACACTGCAAATTACCAATAGAGAAAATTCTGTGTAACATTTCCTATTACCGTAACCCAAATCAATTATTTTAACAATCGTGAAGAAATAGTATGCTGTTATACTGCCATTGAAGCAGTCTTGCCTCCTACATTTTCTTCATTAGGGACAAAAAAAAACCCCGTATGCCCAAAACTTCACTCAAAGTGCAATCCTATACATGCCTATTTAGAAGTAGTGGGACTTACTCCCAGGTAAGTATTATAGCATTGTGGTCTAAATATGGGTATGGAATGAAACATGCACTACCAAAACTCGAAAAGGAACTAACTCTGAACAGGTGAAAATATTATTGGAAGGGATATTAGGATAATAGCAATGAGCCACCTTGCAGGGTTATAATTGTAATAACTGAGACACTGTATGTGGATCATTTAAACACGCCAAACCTTTTAAATAATACTTACATATTAATGTTTTTCTGGGCTACTGTTGATATTGGAATGGCATATTCAAAATGCTATCAAAGACAAAGAGCAAAAGCAGAGTTGGCCAGAAAGATACTCAATTTGCTCTTACCTGTTAGCCAGCTGCTGCAGTACCGAGAAGAGATACCCCATCGTTTTTGTACAATGGGAACTAATGTTCTGCTAATCCCACACTAAAGGCTGAGGGACTTAAAGCCACAAATGTACTTGCCCTCTCCATTCTAAGTTGTGATCAGAGGCAACACAACTGTGTGGAAGATTGTCATAGTTGGAATTAGCGACAGATATCATTAGGATGTGTATAACACCTGCTGTAAGTCCCTGTGTCCTCCTAGCAATGCCACTGGCTTTAATCTTATCACATTTGATTTTGTGGTGCAGTGGGGAGGAAACATTGGCCCCTTTGTATTCACTTGAGGTTGGCACCCAGCACTAATACCATGCTGTTCTTCAAGAGATATAATGCGGGATATTACCAAAAAAAAAACACACCCCACCAGATAAAGAAACAACACCACATCTTTCTAACCCAGCTTCAGGTGATTTTATAGTTTCCACAGTGTGTGGAGCAATAGTGTAACAGATACAAGGAATCACAACAGGAACATATATATATATATATATATTTCTTTTCTTATACACATCCCATGTTACTGAACTGGAAAAGCAAGGCAAGCTGTATGTCATAATATGTTTTGCCCCATAGAACAAAGAGAAACCTTTTGATGAATATACTAAATTTTTAAATAGCATAGTATCTGGCAATATCTATATATTTTTGAAGCCTTCACCAACAGCATAATAAAAATAATAGGTTTGAACAATGGCTGCTAGCAGCAATAAAAGAAAAGAAAAAAGTGTTTCCCATCACCCACAACCATAGTAATAATGCTTCCTGCACCGTATTATTACCACATTTTAAAAGTAATAAACTAGGGTTGAGTGGGAAAGGGGATAACAACTTTTGCAAACATTTTCATCAGAATCAACAATCACTTTCTTGTTGTTGATTATATCAAAAAGAGGTGAAAGTATTCATCTATTCTGAGTGAGAACAATGCTTCATTAATTTGGTTTGCCAAATTAGCATGCGCACAAATGTGAATGAGTACAGTACACAGTACTGGCACATCTTCCTCATAACTATGTGATCCCGCCCTGGCCCATATCACCCAGGAAGAAATTGCGTTGGGGGGGGGGGAATGGCACCATACAGAACCAGAAAGGAAGTAACTGGTAGAGATCAAGACTAACACTGCAATTCAAACTCCAGTGGGGCAGCAGCAGCCACAGCTCTGCCACTCATACTGGCAGAAAGTGGTGTGTGTGTGTGTGTGTGTGTATGAGAGAGAGAGAGAGAATGAATTACTGCACCAGCCTAGAGCTGTCAATGGGCAAGTGATGGCTTGGTATCCGGAGATTCCTGGTTCATCTCAGCCCCCAGAACTTTGTCAGGAGCTCATCCCACACTTGAGTAGGACCCTGGCAGAGACACATGCCCGACTGGCATGTTCTTCCCCTCCTGGTCAATCATTTGGGAGCTTCAAAAGCTTCTTCTGCCCGAACATCACAGCGACCGATGCCAACAGACATCAGCAAACTTAGGGATCCGCAGAGTTTGCGCAGTCCGCATAACAGAACTTAGTAGCTCAGCATTTGGCTAATCTATATTTATTCACATATAAACTTCAACATGGCTCCCTCTCTCTCTAGCATCAGACAGCAAAGAGAGAGAACAAAGGACAATAGTCCCACTTCACAGAACACAAACTTCCTGTCTCCGTCACTTCCCAGTTTGTGGAGTCAAAACATACACCGTCATGTGAAAGACAACAATTCCATGACTGCAATCACGGGGAATAAATATTCAACAAACACCACGTTCAATAGGAATGGGGAGCTCCATACTTGCAGAGAGGAAAAGGCATCACTTCATGAGAAAAGGCCTAAAATTGTCATGATTAAGGTGTGACCAATCCACCTCTCCCCCAGAAAACAGTAAAGAGGGGATTAGGATTGCAGCATTCTCATAATTTTTGATAAATAAATTTCTCCCCAACACCTCCCTCCTCAAAGTGGGCAAATGACTCATATGGAGACCTGGTCATAACATTTCATTTGAAATACAGTAGCAATTGTGTGTTTTTTTTGGGGGGGTTACATCCCAGGGGTACCATGTAAAGGCAAACTTGTGTAAAGTCAGAATGACGCCCTGGAACAACCCTAGCATGAGAAATCTTACCTTCTGGAGTCAGCACGAGATCTTCTAGGGCCAGGCATGGCCAAACTTGGCTCTCCAGCTGCTTTGGGACTACAACTCCCATCATCCATAGCTAACAGGACCAGTGGTCAGGGATGATGGGAATTGTAGTCCCAAAACAGCTGGAGGGCCAAGTTTAGGGCCATCCAAGATCTTGTGAGATCTTGCAAAGGCCTCCAGAACCCACATGTGACCTACATAGAACCCAGAAAGCAAGGTGGAGAGCTTTTAAAAGATGAAAGCCTCAAATCCTATTCTCCACACCTCATGAATTACTTATCTGCCAAGCTTTCTTTTTCTTTTACTCATTTATCCACAAGTATACATAGAAATAAAATATAAATTATAAAAATCGCAGCATATTTTATTGGGGGAAAAAACCCTGAGAGATTCACATTTAGCATATTTCACTGCATATAGACTTATTTTTGGAATAAAACTTTCTGATTCTCTGAATCAGCTTTAGCTATTACATTGCAAAAAGTAGTTTGTCTTGCAGCAGTTGTTCTGCATTCTAACCCTACCAAAATGCAGTACAGTCTGCACTACAGACTGATCCTATATGAAGCTGCCTCAGTGCAATGTTTCATAAGATCACACCTTAGGCCCAAAACAAATAATTGTGCTAGCCATCTATGCCAGCTTTCACTCCCCAAGGACTGTTCAGATGTTTTGGACTACAATTCCTATTAGATCCAACATCACACAACCATGTTGACTGGTGCTGATATGAGTTGTAGTTCTAAACATCTGTAGGGCACCAGGTTGACAAAGGTTGCTCTAGTCAATGGTAAATGTTATGCAAGTGCTTACTGATAGATGGACTGCAGACAGACTGTGTGCTCTACAGAAGTTACAATAACATTAATGGAATTTGAAGATGCAAATATGCATTCATACTATTAAACATTTTTTCCTCCTTCAATAGAGCAATTTTAAAAAACTGTGATATAATTAAAACTACCCTCTGCTTTTATTAAGAAAGCAATTGCACTGAAACATACTGAACAACAAGGACACTGCTTCTAATGCTGCCGTTATCAACACAAAATGCCAGCAATATATCCCAGGTCATAGATACATGGCCTAGCTTTCTCAACAGTGATAAAAGAGCAACAGGCTGTAATTGTCTGGGTTATCTCTATCCCCAGATTTACGAATGTGGATTATATGTCACAAATTTTACTCTACTGGAAAGGTTTTGCCTGTCAATAAAAGATTAAATATAACAGTCAGGGGTTGAGCATTACTATCTATACCTGACAGCAATCTTAATGTGTGAGTATCCAGAACATGAGACTTTTGCCTTTTTAGTGTGTAATCCTCTTAGCATCTTGTACACCTCAGTGAGCTTTAACATTAGGACATTTTTTTAAAAAAATAAAATACTATTGGTATCTGCCCCTGTGCCTTGAATTTTGCTTTCAAAAATTGCTCTTGAAGGTATCAAATTACTATTCACAGCAAAGGGTTTACTCTCTTGAAACATAGCTGTTGCTGTGTCTTCTAAACACATATTAAGACATCAAATCTTGACTATATTCAAAATTGGTGTTAATGTTTATGCTACTTAAAATATTTGATTCTTTGGTTTTGCCTCGTCTTTTATTTTTCTCTATCAACACAAATTAACCCTTTATCCCATCCTACTTATACATATAATCTTATACACGATAACCGTATACAGACTTTTGTATTAAAATGCTACTTTATCTGGAGTGTGCCTATCCAAAACAGCAAAGGTGTACTCATTTTACTGTGCTACTGAGCCACAATTATGTCAAAAGCAAATCAGAAGCTAGATACACCATGTTTATCTGCAGTAAGCAATGAGCTCATATATCCAAATAGGATAAAAATTGGCTATAATTCCAAGAGTAATGGTCTACAACCATACACTTTTGTGTTTGGTTTCTGAAAGTAGAGATTAGAACAAAAGGGAGAGGCACATCACCTTGATCCCTAAAATCACATTTTAAACAAATTTGCATTCTACTAACAAACAGCACTACCTTTGATGGCCTGAGAATTGTGCATATTTGAGGGAGAATCTCACAACTAACTAGTTCACCAAGGTGACAGGACAAGGGAGGCAAAGCCCAGTTCTGGAATTATACATGGAAGCAGTTAGCAAACAGCACCTGCTGGAACAAGTTGTCTCTTCCCTATGACCTGTCCAGGGTCCTGAAATATCTATCTCAATCACTCTTGCTTTCTGCTTCAGCTTTTTGTCCTTTAGTGCGTTGTTTTTCAACCACTGTGCCGTGGCACCCTAGGGTGCCTTGAATGATGGTCAGGGGTGCCGCAGGCAACACTGGCCTCTGTCCCTCTTTCTTTCCCTCTCCACTGATGCCCTCTTGTATATCTGCCTCCCAAAGGCTTGTGCAGCTGTTTGTTGCAGCAGCCTTGGCTACAAGCTCCGCAGGCAAGTGGTGCCTCTGTGACTGGCTAGGGGGTGCTGGTTGCTAGGAGCTGAGGTGGCCTTGGAGTACACAAGCAAGTGGGTGAGGGAGCACAGCCCACCAGCCCTTGCTGTTGGGAATGGACAGACAAGTCTCAGGCCCATGTGGGGCAGTGTGAGAAGGCACCTCTCTCTGGAGCGCAGGGGCAGCTCAGAGACCATGGGCAGTGGCAGCAGCTGCCTGGAGGACTCCCAAGGAGAGAGGAGAGGAGAGGACGCTGAGGGAACACTCCACAGCAGAGAGTGTTTTAGAAAGGGTGAGAGGCTGCCAGCTCTGCAGGGGAGACATAACTGGGCTCCACAGGGGTGCCGTAGAAGGAATGTAGTTGATCAAGGCAGTCGTGGACTCAAAAAAGTTGAAAACATCTGCTTTAATGGATTACGTATTTCCTTCCTTATTGCTGCCCTACCTGTTCCAGGCCACTTTAGTCCTGCTTTATTAATTCATTTATGCATAGACCACCCTCTAACAAAGTTATCAATAAATAAAACAATTCAAAATAAAAATAAAAACAACAAAAGTAGAAAGAAAGCATAAAAACACAGAGAAGAAAAACATGCTAAAGATAAGGATTAGGTGGCTTGGAGAGAATAAAAAACTTTGGGTGTAATTCAATATTGCGCTAGCTTGCCAGATGGAATAAGTGGGCTTTAACATATTGGATACCTATAAAAATATATTATTATTATTATTAATAATAATAATAATAATAATAATAATAATAATAATAATAATAATAATAATTTATACCCCGTCCATCTGGCTGAGTCTCCCCAGCCACTCTGGGCGGCTCCCAATCAAGTGTTAAAAACAATACAGCATTAAATATTAAAAACCTCCCTGAACAGGGCCCCGCCTTCAGATGTCTTTTGAAGATAGGATAGCTGCTTATTTCCTTCACATCTGAAGGGAGGGTGTTCCACAGGGTGGGCGCCACTACTGAGAAGGCCCTCTGTCTGGTTCCCTGTAACCTCACTTCTCGCAATGAGGGAACCGCCAGAAGGCCCTCGGCGCTGGATCTCAGTGTCCGGGCTGAACGATGGGGGTGGAGACACTCCTTCAGGTATACAGGACCTAGGCCATTTAGAGCTTTAAAGGTCAGCACCACCACTTTGAATTGTGCTCGGAAACGTACTGGGAGCAAATGCAGATCTCTCAGGACCGGTGTTATGTGGTCCCAGCGGCCACTCCCAGTCACCAGTCTAGCTGCCACATTCTGGATTAATTGCAGTTTCCGGGTCACCTTCAAAGGTAGCCCCAGAATATATTCAGAATATATTCTCTCAGAATTGAACTGCCTTCCATAAGATGCACATTCTAATCTCTTTTGAATCCACAACCCAATTCACATTCTGGATCAATCAGCATTACAGTACAAATGCATCTTATGTGGGGGTTCAGTTCTGGGTCGTCCAAGACCCCATTCTGCCTCTGCTCCACCCTGTTTCACCGCCCACCCTGCCCCCTTTGCAGCACCAAAAATGACACGTTTGCACAAGGTTGTGCGTGACTCTAATGCACACGAGTGGGGAGTCGCCTGTATACCCAAACCCTTGGAGCCACCCACACAGGTAGAGGGTGTGGGTGTGGAGAGAGAATCACCTGTACTTGCAGAAGCTGTGCCCACGACGGAGAGCTTAAAAGCTCTTTTTGCTCTGAGTAAACCAAGTAGACCAGGTAACGATAAGAGCTTTTAAGCTCTCTGCCTTGCTTGTTGGGCAAGTCCTGCTCTCAATGCAACTCTGGGAGGCTAAAGATGCTCACATGAGATCTCACAGGAACTCAGATGCTACAAAAAGAACTTTTAAGCTCTCCAACTTGCTCAGATTTAACTTGTACATTTTCAGTGAGCCTGCCTTCAACTCCATATAGTTGATAATGTGCAATTTAAAACACATATAAGTTGTGGCAATACCCTTTTTTCATATATATATATAGAGAGAGAGAGAGATAGTGTGCATTCCTAGAGGGCTGAAACATTTAATTTGCAGATCATAGTAAAAAATGGTGCTTTAAAAAGAAAACCCTCACTGCTCACCTTATATTGTATAAAATGGTTGTCTGACTCCACAATTTCCGAGGTTTGACATTCCTGATGGTTTGTGAATTGAATGTTATCTGGAAATCCAGCACAAGCTTCCCAACTGAAATGAGCAATAAAAAATTATTGTCATTTGAGAAGAAGAGCCCTGCTGGACGAGGCCAATGGCCCATGTAGCCCAGGGCCCTCTTCTCTCATGGCCAACCAAATGCCCATGCAAAGTCTGCAAGCAGGACCTGGGAATTGCTTTAATGTTTCTTCCAAAGTACAATGCGGATTCTAAATCAGCTCTCTGCAAGTTTACTTAGAGCAGTTTTACTACATTGCAACTTTCTATAATTCCTCACAGCCTTGCAAAAGGAAGAGGAGCTGAAATTTTAGTAGTCCAGGATTAAAAGATCTCAACTGGTAACAATTATTTGTATTTTTAAAAGCCAACAATTAACTGCAAAGACATATGCAATCACGTTGAGTTTGGTCCAAAGGTATGTCTGCTCATATAGGGACAATCCCAGTTGTTATTGTCTCTCTAATGCACGGCAGTATTTTATTCCATATAAGGGAAGAGCTGCCAGTCACAGAGAGGGAAAGTTACACTACTGTGGTTGGCTCAGAACCTGCCTACTGCCCCTGACACTGGATGGCTTTGCCCTGACAGCAATTGTATGCACAGGCAATGCACATATTTCTGTAGATTGTATAGACATGCATTATATCCCCTCCCAAGGCACTTTGCAATTTTGGGCATTTGCACTGCTCATAGCCCTTTCATCATAGTGACTAATAATTGTAAGGTCCTAATGTTAACTGCATAATGTGCATTGCTATCAGCCAAATGAGGTGAGGCAGTGGTCAATAGGAAGAGTGGCTTTTTAATGGTGGCACCCCATTTGAGGAATGCCCTCCCCAGAGGCTTCCCTGGGAACAACCTTGACTTTTCATCACCAGGTAAAGTCCTTTTTATTTTTCTCAGGCTTTTTTTGTTTCAGTGTGTTTCAATTCTTAACAGTATTTAGTTTCTGAACTTTGAAAAAGGAATGAAGGAATAAAGTGTGTGTGAAATAGTTCTCTTGATCCAAGTTTTTGTGACTACTATTTGATATAACAAAGTACATTTAGTACATTAAAAACAAATGGCTCAGCTAATTTTAAATCAACATTGTTTACAGCTCAATTCCATACATATTTACTGAGTTCCATAGTCCTTACTCTCAGCTAAGTGGGCAATAGCACTGCTGCCTTTGCACTATGATGGGGTAGCCAATCAGATGTGGCCGTCCATATTATCATCTTCCATCATTTCTGACCACTGGCTATGTTGACTGAGGCTGGTGGGAGTTGGAGGTTTGGAAGGCGACAATTTAGCTACTCCTGCACTAAAAAGGCACAATTCCTTATTCAAATTAGCCACAAATTATTAAGGAGAAAGTGCCATATCTTCACCTCTAAATCATCCATATATTTAATGGAAGTTAGAGGTTTGCTGAGTGTACTCCAAAGTAAATAGCAACTAACGTGTTTTGATGCTAAAGCAATCTGTAAGTGTTTGCTTATCATAGTTATAGCAACAGTTGCAATACACATCAACATTGGAATCCCCCCTCCCTTCCCCCTCCCCTACAATTTTAGTGCTTCAGAAAACTCATAAATGTACTTGTCACATCCAGGCAGTAAATCAACTGTGGGATCCAGAAGTGTTTTATAAATAACTGTGGTGCCATTCTTTTCAGCTGCAGCCACTCTGTCAAAGGTCAAACTCAGGACGGGATTTACGGGAGACCTGAAAAAATGGAAATATTGTCAAATATGACCTTTGGTGGGGGAGGGAAAATAAGCTGCAGAACCAGTCATTATATGTATATGAAGCAGCAAGCACAAAAACTGAAGTTGGTAAAAATTAATTTAGCAACAAGACATTCAAATCTATACCTCTTTCTGTTTGACGCTAAGAAAAATTAGTAATCTCGTAGCTACTGCCCCATTGAAGTTCCAGTGCTTTCATGTTGCGAATTAATTCTCACTACAAGCTAGCTTGTCATCTTTATTAACCTACAGGTTATAAACAGCAAGGAAATTGAATTATTCCTGGAATAGTGAGTCATCTCCAAGCAGAAATAATTGTTGGGGAACAAAGAAAAAAGAACTAAAACCAGCTCCAAGGTGATCATCTACGAAAGAGAAAATACAGTTGCATTTAATGAAGAATAGGGCACATGCTCACACTGGTGATTTTCTTAAACTATGAAGCTAAAATGGAGAAATGGGGGGGGGGGAGGTTCTCCTTTCAGCAGAAACCAGGTAATAAGGGAGACAGAATTCCTCCTAGAGCAGTGCAGATTCTCTTTCTCTCCTCAGTTCTACACCTTCATCATTTCTGAGGACCCACAGGCTGAGCATTGTGTGGTGCAAATTACAAGGTTTAGTTATGTCAGAGAAGATCCAATGTGGTTCTGACTTGCAGTTTTCCAATGGGGCAAACATGCTCTAAATTGCATTAAAAACCTCACAAGAGAAGCATCAACTGGTGAGTAGTCAAACATGTGAAACAATTGTAAGAAATTGTTTGGTGAGGGGTCTCTAAAAGTAGCTGACTGATAGTCTTCTTGGAAGAAAGTGAAAGGGATTTCCTATTACTGGGAGAAGCTGGCTGGAGTAGGGCCACGGAGACTGGCACAACCCAAATCCCTAACAGAGCATTTAGATTATTGGAGGTGACAAACTTTGAAGGAAGGAATAAAGGTAGACTATAAGAACAATCAACTAAGATTATCTCTGAGCAGATGTCAAATCCCTAGTCAAACATCCTGTCATGCACCATAATAAGTGATGTAATATTTGGCAAAATAAATCTGGATATTTTGTGAATATGCTCATGGATTCATCAATTCTCCACTTAAACTGCTGAAAGCTTTTGATGACTATGACAAATAAACAGGACTTTTCCTTAGAGAAACCAAGAGGTGAGCTACCTTCCATGGAAGGTATGAATTAACAAGGTATGAAATGGCTGACTAGGCAGAGTCAAGGCAGCAGCCTTCCAGAAAGGACAACAGCATCATGATGAGGCCAGAATTCCCTGTAATCATGATGTCAGTTTGCCTGTCATGCAACTGTGGACAGAGTAAACAGAGAAAGAGGCTTGGAGGATTGAACAACCAGAGTCAGGAAAACTGTAAGAACTTTCACAACAGAGACATTTTTGGATGAAGAACTTTGTGGTACCCCAAGGAGAAGGTGGAAGCTTCTACTATCCTTTTACTCTTACTCCACCAAGGACAGGAAAGTACAGGGTGGGTTCAGTACCTCTCACCTGCGCACCTCTCTTTTTTTGCTAAAACTTCAGACACCCTATTCTATACTTTTATACAATTGAGGCAGTACTAGGTTTTAACAGATCTGCCCAGTTAACTTGTACTTCTGGGTGGTAGCCTAAGACTGTGGGAAAGGTTCGGCCTGTACCATTACTAACACAACTGTATGACATCTGAGAGACCAACAGACAAGTGTTCAGATTTGGCAAATGCAGCTAGCAAAATGGCGCCAATCAGTTTTATGTTTATTAAAGGGACGTGCTGCATGTAGCAGTAGAGTTTGTCTCACATCACAAAGTGTTCATAGCCTACACCACCAGCTACATCTGAATACATACGTATTAATAGCAATAGTGGATTGGATGGAATGTCTTCAGACTTAACGTCCAGTAATTCTAGCAAATAGCAAATAATTGCTCAGGCTACTAAAATGCGGTCTGCAGTGAATGTTTGTGGCTATGATAGATGGTAACTATGCTGTCTGTGTGCTTGTATCACACTTCCTATTGAATACTATTTGGAGATGTCAGTGATTACAGAACATGGCCAGTAGGAAAAGCTTATTTGCTGAAAAGAGGGTAGAAGTTGTGCTTGCTCCTCAATGAGAGGTGTGTGTGTGTGTGCGCGCGCACATATAAGCAACGCACACATGCAAGCAACATACACACGTGTGTGCACGCGCACACAGAGCTAAGTGGCTTTTTAAAACGTAAGTTGGACTTTATATAATATTTTACAATATTTGGCTATGGCCAAATGAAATAAAGGAGTTAAATAAAGACTCAAGAATCCAAAACAAACTCCGCCCCCAAAATTCCTGATGGCGACAGAAGGCAGAAAACCGAGACCCTGTTTCAATGCAGCGATGTCCTTTACAGGAGTATTTTGAGATGCTTCTTGCAGTGTTAACATATGACAAAAGCATTCTCGTTGAAAAGAAAAGGACAGGCCTGTTTGAAACTATGTAAAATGGAGATAGAAATACAAAGTTTCAAAAGCAAGCTCCTCTGTCAAGAAATCGGTGCTAGAACATATGTGACATCCCCTGCCCAAAGAACTAGATAATCTCCACAGAGATGAAATGACACATGTGAAGCAGCCTTTATGCCAAGATCAAAGAAAGAGTGAAGGAAAGTGCTTTTTAACAGGGTGATGTAATAATCAGAATTATTGATTATGATCAAATAATAAAATTCATGATATTTTTTCTTAAGATTGCATATCCATAGCGTTAAAGCTGGCATGAAAATAAAAATCTATAATACCTATTTTTCTACACTTCACGTGAGTGTGTACATTTGCTGCATTTGACAGCACCCTGTGTACATATTGTACATTTCTTCCTTATTTTGTCTAAATGGTTCTTTCATACTGCCATGCCAATTTTCAATAAAGCAGCAATGCATCTTGTAGTTCTAGGTCCAATTTGTGAAGCAGCCTCGTGGACATGACTTCAAGTTAATTTTGGTAAAAAGAGTCCACTATATATTATAATTTCAACCTCAGGTATTACTATTCAGGAGATGATTTGCCAGCAAACAACATTTCTGAAAAGACTATTCTCACAAGGGGAAACAGACACTCCTTCAGAGAAGAATTGCTGTTCTAAATCTGTGTCAACACAATTACAAGGATGTAAACTATACATAAGATAATTTATAAACTTAATAAATAGTGAGCCAGATTCCAGTTTGGTACAAAGAGAATTAAATTACTCAAGTACAAGCCATGTTACTCCTTTTATAATTGAAAAATAATTCATTGTGAAATAAATAAATATTTTTAACATGAACAGCATGAAGACAAATGCAGTTGTTGTTCTGAACTATATAAATATATGAAGAGTATAATCATTCCATTCTGCTCAGTTTTTGGAGTGCACTTAAGACTTCTGCTCTCAAATTCTTCTACTGTGCCTACATCAAGTTAAACTCACTGCTGCTCATAAAATGTCAAATAATAGATAAGTAAACAACCTTTTACAATCAATCAACTTGAAACAATGAATCATTTGCATGTTTACAAAACATAATGCCAAGAAATAATTCGAACATATAAAAATAAGGAAAAAAACTATCTTAAAAGTATGATGAAAATAACATACCCCCCCCCCGCATTAACACAAATATTTTGTTCTTTTGGAGGATTCATTCCCGAAGAATTAGAGCTGCTGTTTCGGTTCACAATTTTTTGACAGGGATCAGTATTAACATTTCTTCATCCAAATAACATGATTAACAGTACAATAATAAATCACTACAACTGAATGGTATATAAGAATTCATATAAGAAAAACAAGAGAAAAGGAACATTTTAAATAGAATAGATTGTTAAAATTTTGAAGTTTTATTTCCCCTTTCACAGCCACATTGATCCTTGACAATATCTTTATAAGACAATTTAAATTTGAGAAGACATGCCAGTTTCATGGTTACCATAATTACTTTGCAAGTAATCACTGAAGATACATTATGTGAGAATGGCTATAATTTGTGAGCAAATCTTAAGGTATGCAGGTAGGGTCTAGTCAGAATATTGTTTATTGACATAAAGGATGCAATTATAGAAATGAACCCTTACCAACTTCTGTATATCATATAGCATATTTAAGCTACATGCTCTAGTTGCAGTATTCTACAGGGAACTGAATTTGGCAGTAAAGTTAAGGCTCAGGTATAATTTTTTTCTCTGTTTTAAAAACAGAGGTGGAAGAAAATAGCTGTATAATATTCAACTGCAGTGCTTAGTATTGTATTTTTAACACATTGTATATATACTTACAGTCTTCTCACTTTTCATATTAGTCATAAAAATAATTTCCCAGATCTTGAATATTATTGAGGCTATAATTCCATGCACACCTACATAGGAGTAAGCCCCATTAAACAGTGTGGAACTTACCATAGCACAAACAAGCATCGGGTTGTGCTATGATTGTACCGATTAAAACAAAGGAAAGGGCAATTATATTGGGCTTTACAAATTTCTTATCTCTTTATAAATTTACATAAAGTGCCTGGTATTTTCTATTCAAAAATGTAAACAAAGCCAGTTGTAGAAAATGAAAAAAGCAACGTAAAAACGTGGAAATATTTTTCGGTTCATGGGTGTGGGTGTATATCCATAACATAAATAAATAAAAGAAATCGTACATTGGTACATTGCAGGTATAGCACATCAAGTGTATAAGCATCCTTGGCTTGCAGTTGAATAAATAAATACAGATATATCTAACTAAAACACTTCTGCCCCACACATAAAGAAGTAACTTTTTAGGATATATGTGCTAGTGAAAAATTAATTCACTTCATGTCTATTACAAGACAAACTCTGAAATACATTAATTTTTGCTTCTGGAAGTAACAATAATTGTGTGGATTTTTTAAAAGCCCATTTCCTGAAATGTTACAAATAAATTAACTATTGCATGGACTTGGTGCCTCCCATTTTTAACTATAGTTGGTCAGATTTTACAAGTTTTACCAATTTATTTTTCATTCTACCATCACTGGTGCTCAAAAGGTTAAGACTTTATTTGTGAAAACATAGAGCAATAGTAGGGAATCATGTTGTCTACAGCTTCATAAATCTTGCTTAAGATCCTTTTCAATTACCATCCATTTCTCCTTTAAAAAGGGACAAAAAAATAGTGGAGTGGAAACAGGTCAGGGCAGTCTGTGACAATGACAGTGTGATGGGCTTGGACCCCCTGTGGTGTTTCCATCTGCTATCATTAAGGTGACTATTCAGACATGAAAAAATCCCTCTTGCTGTGCTGACAGGCAGACATCAAGAACTATGACAAGGCATTAAGACAGAAAGTCAGAGACAGAGATGTCATATTCCACAAACAATACTGTCTCAAACAAGACCTCTGAAATTTTGTTGGAGTTTACAATAAAAATAAAAGGGATTTTACTTGGAGGTTATCAAACTTCCCTTTACAGCAGTTTGACAACACAAAGATTGCTGACAGTCACAGAGCTAAACACTTTGCTCCTACCTGTAATCTTCACCATAAGAAACCCAAATTTTTTGCTCGTTCTGCAGTAAAAGTGGGTTTTTAATTTCTTGTCCAGTCTCGTCAAAAAGCCGGGTCGGAAACCGACTGAGGCCTGATGGTTTGAAATCTGCTGAATGTTGAAGCCTTTGGTGAATCACGTGCTGTACCTGGCAGTGGAAGATATAAAAAATAAAATGGGAACATCTGTAATAAATTGTTTGTACTCCATAACCAGTGATGTCCAAACAAACGATAATTAAATTCATATAGAATGTTAAAAGAAGTGTGAAATGACTGCAATGTTTATCTCAGTGTAAAGTAACAAAATGAGCACAGGCTTTTAACCAGCAGGGGGTGCAACAGGATTATGGTTGAGCTCTGACCCCTTGGCACACAAGCTGAAAGCAGATGTGACAGTTGTACAGAACAAGCAGTTAGCTTCTACATACTGTAACAAGCTTTCTTGATAAAGGTTATGTTTTCCCAGTCCACATTTGGAGCTACATTTTGCTGCTGTTTTTCCTGAGCTTGTTAAGGTCTGACAATTACTGTGCTCCCCACCATCCTCCTGCCAAACCATTGATGATCAATAGCTGAACAGGGATAACGCAAGACTCATTTAACAATTTCAGCACTGTAAAAATATACACTGAGGCATGGCCAAAAAAACAACAACAAAAAACCACCACTCAAGCCCCAAACCATGCTCTCCCAGAGAAAATAGCGCTAAGCAGTTTAATTCAGTGGAATATTTAAACAAAGTATGTTTTGCGAGACAGTTCAAAAATCCACCCTGAATTCATTTGAATTTTATACCTTAAAATATAAAAAATCTCCTTTTAAGGAACTTTTAGAAATCTATTATGTAGCAAACACTAGTACACTGCACATTCTGTGATCAATTTTCCATTTCATGGCATCGTAATGATGGCTCTAAATATAGTCACTTCATTCCACATGCCCCTCCTAGTTGTCACTCTTCTCTGAGTGCAGAAAGCTCTTTCCAGTAGATTGGTTCATACTCTATTCTCCTTTGCCAGCTTCTGCAACTGAGCGTATCACAGAGGCCTCAGATACATGACCATATTGTGACAGTATTTATAAAACCAGTGGTACACCCCCAGTATTATTAACAGCTGTTGGAACCATAAACATGACACAGTAAAATTATCTCTTGCATTAGTGCAAGAATTCCAATAATAATAAATACTCACAGCAGTTAAGGAAACATCACAATCTACACAACAAATCATGTTCTTCCATATCTGGGATTTATCTCTTTCAGAGATTACCATATCACCTATGGCATACCATCATGTTACTCTGTCAATATAGTTATAAATCTCCTGATTTACTCCTATATATACAGATGGTCAATAAAGGGGGGGGGTATCAGTGGAGGCATTTGGCTAAAGAGCCATATTGGCTCCCTATATCATGATTTGAGGTGTCCCTCATTCAAACCTAAACTCAGCCACAAAGCCCACTAAATTTCCCCCAACAAGCTACTAATATTGCATTCTTAGCTCTCTTTCATCTGCAATATAGAGATAATAATACTAGTCAACTTTACATGGTTATCCTAAAGATTACAGAGATACTGGGTGAAATCTGATAGTGTTCACATGCAACCAAAATGTATTTCCAGCTGTCCAATGGGATTTCCCTTTCTCTCCCCTCCCCATACACTCCCCAAATCTGCTACGGAGGGTTGAGGGACCCTCCAGAGCAGATCTGGGAAGTGCAGGGGGTAGGAGAAATCAGAGAATAATAAAGTTGGAGGGAACCACAAGGATCATCTATTCCGACTCCATGCAATGCAGGAATATTTCACCACTTGCGTGGGGTTGGTAATGTATTTGAATGTATCTGATTCATTCAAAGCTCTTCAAATGCAACATACTCTGACAGAAGCGAAACAAGTGAACAGTCACATCTCACTATTTTAATGGTTATTAAGTTAGCCTCTACATGTGAGCACAGAGAAAGGGTGGCTCTGCTATGCAAGAATCATAAATAGAAAATATGCTGTATGTGGGAACTGCAAAATAAATCCCCAGAATGAAAGCTTCAAGTCATTCGAATAAATACTTAGGGAAGTATTTCCTCGCTTACCCTCTCCATAGCAGCACTGGGTTGGTCCCCAGGATTGATTTCCATTTCTTTTCTACTGATGTAAACAAGAATCTCCCCAGTATCCTTGCCATTCTCATACACCTTCAAAAATAAACAGTAATTAAGTAAATGTTATGCAAGTTATAGATCATTACAATCAAAATGGCTTAATCAGAAAATTCAGCATTCACTTATGAACAGGTACCAAGCCTTCAGCTCTCACTACAAAGTACATTAGTCTGGTGCACATAATGGGTTGATCTTTTAAAAAATCATATTGGATGCTTAAAGCTAGCTAAAACCAAGAAAAATGCCCTCATTCTACCAAAAATGTGTATGTGTCTGTTTTCATAATGTTCACTTGAATTTTCACCTACAAATACATGGAAAGACTACTTGTCTAAAGGAAGCTTAAGGAAACGTGACCTATGTAAATGTTTACCTTGGAAATAATTTAGGATTATTTTGAATGTTAGTCATGTTCTACATATAAGACATTGCTGAGCAGCGAAAAGCATGAAAGAAGCACAGAGAGACTTGTGGCCGCTCTTCCAGTGCATGTACGATAGATGAAAAATGCAAGGGTGCACCCATTGCACCTGATGAATTGAACACATTTTTATGCCTCACTGAAATGTTCCAGTTCTGTTCCATTCATTTTAAAGGAGCTTCTGCAAGAGAACTTCCTGGTGCATTGTGCCCTATGGGTCAATCACTTTGTCTCCTACTCACCCAACAGGGCCCTTGGATCACAAAGGGAACACACAGACTTTGGATGACTAGCATGGTTACCCAATGAATTAGATGTTTGCCAGTTAATTGCATTATACGGAATAAATGTAAATCTATTAAATAACTAAAAAGGGGAAAATACTTGGTTATGAGAATATTGACAAACCACTGCGATCTGTATTTTTTGCTGTAGTGCCGGAATGAGAGCAAGACTGGCAATGTCTAGCAACGCAATAACAGCTCCCCGAGAGACAGTGGGGAGAATGATGCCTGTATTTAGAGGCTTTCTTGCGTCTTATGGAGCACGTGTTGAGGGCTGCTGTGAAAAGAGTGGCCAGGTGTTCCTCATAAAAGGAGAAAGAGAGGCCAAAAAAAGACTGTGTTCTTCATCTCTTTGCATTGTCTCCCTTAATGCCAGGGAACTCACAGCTGCAGCTGACTGGGTTTCAGGAGATGTGGCCAGAATACTCTGCATGAGACCTGGGAGGTCTAAGGATTCAGGAGCCTTCACAGTACCAGAGGTGGGCTTTCCCAATCTTGCTAGCCTCCTCACTCTTAGGGGAAAGAGGCAATACCTTTTCCCAAGATGGCACCCGATGACTGCATCTTTGTATACACTTATAGGTAAAGGGGTAAAGGACCCCTGGACGGTTAAGTCCAGTCTAAGGCGACTATGGGGTTTCAGTGCTCATCTCGCTTTCAGGCCGAGGGAGCCAACATTTGTCCACAGACAGCTTTCCGGGTCATGTGGCCAGTATGACTAAACGGCTTCTGGCACAACGGAACACCTTGATGGAAGCCAGAGTGCACAGAAACGCCATTTACCTTCCTGCCACAGCGGTACCTATTTATCTACTTGCACTTTGATGTGCTTTCGAACTGCTAGGTTGGCAGGAGCAGGGACCGAACAACGGGAGCTCACCCTGTCACGAGGATTCGAACCGCTGACCTTCCAATCGGCAAGCCCAAGAGGCTCAGTGGTTTAGACCACAGCGCCACCAGTGTCCCTATACACTTGTGTATTGCATACACACACATATCTGCTCTATGGTTAGTTTGGGAGCACCTTTTAAACATTCAAAAGGCCTTTAACCAATCAGCTAAATACGACACTCATAGAAATTACCCATTTCTAGATAAAGGGTTACTTTTGACTGAAAAGTGCCAGTATATATTATATCATGCTGGTAAATAGCAACTTGACTGGTCACCTGTGGCAAGAATTGATGCTATGTAGCCAGGCAGGGAATCTATATACAAATCATTGTATTCAAAGGACAATGGCTAATGTAGCTATGTGTGTGCAGGGGGGCTAGTATAAAAAAAATGGGCTAACAAATACTGTAGACTTATAAATGTATTTGCAAGACACTGTTATACACTAAAAAGCACAAAAGCTAAATGATTCCTACTGGCTGAATCAAGTCAACTGGAACAGCACACTGCTGATGATTTGGTGTGCCGTGGGTTAGAAATGGGTTCTAGGGGTAGGCATATAGGAAAGTTTGCTTTGTGTCAGTTGGCACTGCATGACTACAAGTTAAAGAAAGAGCATCAACGGAAAATAGGTGTCATGTGCTGCAGCACTTTTGGCGATCTCATCATTCCTCCCTTCTTGCAAACTGTGCATAGCTGTGATTCCCTACATTTTCTGTGCAGATAATTGACTGAAGAAGCAACAAGGAGAAGCATCCTTAGAGATTAAGTGCTTTTAATCGAAGAAACCTGCATCTGCTACATCTACAGCTTTAAAAACTTAGAGGACATATAAAATAGCTTTACTATAATCTTATCTGGTCCAGAATGCAGCCCTGTCTCACTCCCCTGGTCATCTCAATACAATCTGAGAGCTGACCCTGCAGCCTGGGGATATATATGGCCTATATATGTATATGGCCTGGGGAAGAGATTACTTGTACATCTAACCAATGAGGAGTTTATCAGCCCATGGCTGAAAAGTATGGCCAGAAAAGCCACTTTGATTGGACTGTCACCATCTGTTTTGTATCAACTGGGCTATGAAACCGCCATTGTATCCCTGAGGCAAAGGCTTTGGGACATCTCACATAGCAACCTGCGATCCAGATCCAATGTAATCTGTGGCCCGATTGCAGCTGGAATCCAATACGGGCATGACTTTCAGTTAGCCTCATATCTTAAGAATTTGTCCATACCCATCTATCGGCATTTATTTACCAAAGCTAGATTAAATGTATTTCCATCGGAAGTTCTAAATGGTAGACTGAGAGGCATCCCCTACCAGAATAGGCTTTGCTTATGTTCTCAGGACGTCGATTGCATGAACCATATCCTACTGCATTGTGGGCAGTATGAGCAAGCAAGGGATCAACTGATCAAACCCTTACTAGCAAATTTGCTGGGAAAATCTGAAGCCTCCCATATTAAATACCTTCTGGAGGATAGGTCAAATGATATTACACTGACTGTGGCAAAGTTTCTTTCAGAGGTCGCAAGACACAAAGACCATCATGCTCTAGACATAACGAAATGACTCCCTCGGTCTCTTTTGCCTGTTGTTTGGTTGTTTTAACTGTATCTTGTTTCGAAACTGTTTTGTGGGTCTATGGACCACAATAAAGATATTTGATTTGATAATCTTACCTATAAAAAGTTTATATTTTACATACTATACAGTGGTACCTCGGGTTAAGTACTGAAGCACCACTTTAGCTAATGCGGCCTCCTGCTGCTGCCACTGCGCGATTTCTGTTCTCACCCTGAAGCAAAGTTCTTAACCTGAAGCACTATTTCTGGGTTAGCAGAGTGTGTAACCTGAAGCGTATGTACCGTATTTTTCGGACTATTGGACGCACCGGTCCATAGGACGCACCTAGATTTTGGGGGGGGGGAAATAAAGGCAAAAAAAATTTATCCCCCCCCCCGCCAGGCGCGGGGCTGGGGCGGGGAAGCCCGAGCTTCCCCCTCCCCCAGAACGGGACCCAGAGCCATGCCGAAGCTGCGCGCAGCTTTGGCATCGCTCTGGGAGCTTGCGGGGCTGGGGGAGGAGGAAGCCTTCCGCCAGCCTCCAAACCATGTCGGGAGACAGCGGGATGGCGCGCTGTCTTCCCCCCGCCAGCCTTCTAGACAACTCGGGGGACAGCGGCAGAGGCGCGCTGCGCCTCTCCCGCTGTCCCCCGAGTTTGCGGGGCTGGTGACGGGGAGGAGCAGGCTTCTCCCCCCGCCAGCCTTCTAGCCAAGTCGGGGGACAGCGGCAAAGGCGCGCTGCCCCCTGCCGCTGTCTCCCGAGTTTGCGGGGCTGGCGGCGGGGAGGAGCAGGCTTCTCCCCCCGCCAGCCTTCTAGCCAAGTCGGGGGACAGCGGGAAAGGCGCGCTGCGCCTCTCCCGCTGTCCCCTGAGTTTGCGGGGCTGGCGACGGGGAGGAGCAGGCTTCTCTCCCCGCCAGCCTTCTAGACAAGTCGGGGACAGCGGCAAAGGCGCACTGCGCCTCTCCCGCTGTCCCCCGAGTTTGCGGGGCTGGCGACGGGGAGGAGCAGGCTTCTCCCCCCCCCCAGCCTTCTAACCAAGTCGGGGGACAGCGGGAAGGGCACGCTGAAGCCTGGAGGTTGTGGGGCTGGTGGGGGGGAGAAGCAGGAGCGCCGCCATCCCGCTATTCCCCGACCTGATCTGGAGGTTGTGGGGCTGGTGGGGGGGAGAAGCATGCTTGCTTCTCCCACCCCCAGCCTCCAGATCAGGTCGGGGAATAGCGGGATGGCGGAGCGCCGCCATCCCGCTATTCCCCGACCTGATCTGGAGGTTGTGGGGCTGGGGGGGGGGGAGAAGCAGGCTTGCTTCTCCCACCCCCAACCTCCAGATCAGGTCGGGGAATAGCGGGATGGCGGAGCGCTGCCATCCCGCTATTCCCCGACCTGATCTGGAGGTTGTGGGGATGGTGGGGGGGGAGAAGCAGGCTTGCTTCTCCCACCCCCAGCCTCCAGATCAGGTCGGGGAATAGCGGGATGGCGGAGCGCTGCCATCCCGCTATTCCCCGACCTGATCTGGAGGTTGTGGGGATGTGGGGGGGGAGAAGCAGGCTTGCTTCTCCCCCCGCCAGCCTCCAGATCAGGTTGGGGAATAGCGGGATGGCGGCGCTTCGCCATCCCCCTATCCCCCGAGCTTGTGGGGCTGGGGGGGGAGAAGCAAGCTTGCTTCTCCCCCCCCCCCGCCAGCCTCCAGTTCAGGTCGGGGAATAGCGGGGTGGCGGCTCTGCGCCTCCCCGCTGTCCCCAGCTTTTGGGTGCAGGCTGCTGCCCGCAAGCCTTGCGAGCCCGCGGGACATCCTGCCGGGCTTGCAAGACTTGGGATAGCTTCCTGAAGCCTGGAGAGCGAGAGGGGTCGGTGCGCACGGACCCCTCTCACTCTCCAGGCTTCAGCAAAAGCCTGCATTCGCACCATAGGACGCACACACATTTCCCCTTCATTTTTGGAGGGGAAAAAGTGCGTCCTATAGTGCGAAAAATACGGTAACCTGAAGCATATGTAACCTGAGGTACCACTGTATAAATAATTAGCATGAGATGCCTGTTTTCTGCAATTGCCAGTTTTTCAGTGCAGAGCTGAAGGAAGGCACGAAAAATAAAATGGAAATATAGAATGTATGGCTATTTTTATTCCTGGTGAGAAAGAAGTCTATCTCTGGGGTAAACAAGAACAACAGGAAGACATGAGATCAGCCAACTTATATAATATCAACTCCTATCCAGGAGTATGGAAACATCTACTATTTGGGACCACACTTTCGTTAGACATCTTAAGTCCATTATCACAGACTTTTGTAAGAAGTGAGATTACAGGAAGAACACTGTGGCTATTACTTCTTTCAGTGTTTCTACAATGTCTGAAAATGCTTGGGCACAGTGGAAAACAACATCTCTCTAGACCAGCATGTTTCCAATGCCAGCTGCCAACCTGAGAAAAACTAGTGACAACACACAAGGGCCACATTAGTTCCTCCACCACTACTAAACAAACTGTTAAAAGTTCTGTTAAACCTCACAGTAGGTGTTACACTAAGAGCCACTGAGCAGTACCTATTTCCTATATTACAGCCAAAACAATTTCCCACCCAAGTGCAGAGAAGCGAAGAGAGACATAATAACGCAAAAATAGAGGGGGATGATAGTACTCAAGCTGAACTGATGCTTTTGCTCTTTCTTTTGTATAAGTCCTGGGCTACCTTAAAAATAAAAGGCACTGCAATATTAAACAAGCAATGCCTATAAAACTTTGGTGGTTGCTGCTTTAACTTCTATACAGGAATAAGTCCTTCTCATCTGTTGTCAGAACAACTGCATGTGGCTCGAGGAACTCCTTGTTGAATACACACACACACACACACACACACATCTATCTTTGAATACAGCACAATGAAATCAACCCAAGTCTTGCTTTAAACCATGGTTTGGAGGATCAAAACTATGACGTCTGAATTGAGCCAATGTGTAGTAATGCCAAAGAGAATTTTGCACACAAAAAAACCTGGTATACAAATTTGAAGTTAGATATAAAATACATTCAGCCACAATGAATCACTAATAGGTGTGAAGTAACTGCAACAGATAAGGTTAATATCTAAACTTTACCTTAACTTTACACTAAAAATGCATGGATAAATTCAGTTAAAAACCACTGTAAAGGGAAATAATGAAGCAGTTTATATCAGTCAGAAATCAGGAAACAATCCTGAGAAATGTAATAGCATCTTCTAGAGCTTTAACATCTAAGCAGTAGAATACACACAGGATTTTCCAATATTCTGCACCATGTTGGTTGAAACAGCTAACCAGACCACCTAGGAAGACTCTCCAAGTATCAGCTAAAGAGTAAAAACAAAAGTAAAACTACAGAACAGTGGAAACCCTACAAAAAAGAAAGAAATTGGAAATAGAATCAAGAAACAACAAGCACCAACAGGGGATATTTGATTACTCTCACACTGAGATGGACATATTGTCAATATTGTTGTAATATATGTGTTATATTTGTTTTTCCTGTTCCAAGTAATCCAAGGAGGAAAGTTGTATAGCAGTACATATTTACTTTTCAACTGTGAGACAATTAAGATGCCTTAACATGATAAGTAAAGCCAGTATGCAGGTAGACGTTTCTTTTATTTGTAGTAAAATGTTTATATTTGCACAATGAAATGCACAAATCAGTTTATAATAAAAAAATAAGAAATTATTTTTAGAAATAAAATCAGAGTAAAATTCAATCATAAAATCATATAGTAGTCACTATAAGAAGCTCAAGGGGATGGAAATGGTTCTCTCCCATTTAATCCTCTCTGTAACACTAACCTGGTCCACATGACACAGTAAGCCCAACTATGGCAGCTCCCAGAGAGAAGCATGCAGCCATTTTTCTACACTTCAGTCCATTTTCCTTCCACACAAAACAATCCATTCATTTGTTGCTAGAGTTGTTATATATTCTATCCACTCATCGAAGGGAGCCTGATATTAATTCCAATGAATTAATATCAGTCTTTCACCCAAAGAGCAAGCGCAGAAACTTAATTTATGTTGACCCTTTGCCACACCCCATATAGTTGGTATATAGTTTAAAACAATATTATCATCTGACAATACTACAAAAATTCTACCTAAGAGTGTGCTCAGAAGCTATCTGCCTTTTGGAGACTGAAGAGAAAGGCCTTTTCTCACACACACCCCTGCAGTCATAGAAGAAAACTCTTTTTCAGCCCTGCATGGAGGCCTTATTCAGGAATGAAAGTACATGTAAGTTGCTGCCTGCTAAGATATGGCCCCTGCCACCAAAAGCTACAATTTACCGTATTTTTCGCCCTATAGGACACACTTTTTCCCCTCCAAAAATGAAGGGGAAATCTGGGTGCGTCCTATGGGGCGAATGCAGGCTTTAGCTGAAGCTTGGAGAGCGAGAGGGGTCGGTGCGCACCGACCCCTCTCGCTCTCCAGGCTTCAGGAACACATCCGCAGCCTAGGCAGCCCTGCGGGAGGTCCCGCAGGGATGTCTAGGCTGCGGATAGCAGCCTGCCGCCCAGCGCGAGGGGCGCCCTGAAGCAGAGCGCCCCCCGTGCCCGGCAGACATCCGCAGCGTGGGGAGCCTTGCTGGAGTTCCCCGCAGGGCTCCCCACGCTGCGGATAGCAGCCTGCCGCCCAGCGCGAGGGGCACCCTGAAGCTGAGCGCCCCCCGCGCCGGGCAGACATCCGCAGCGTGGGGAACCTTGCAGGAGTTCCCCGCAGGGCTCCCCACGCTGCGGATAGCAGCCTGCCACCTGGCGGGCGGGGCGCCCTGATGCAGAGCGCCCCTCGCACCGGGCAGACATGGGCCAGCCCCACAAGCTCGGGGGACAGCAGGGAGGCGCAGCCATCCCGCTGTTCCTCGACCTGGTTCGGTTTCCCCGACCTGCTTTTGGGGGGAAAAAAAGGGGGGGGAATTCCTTTATTTCCCCCCAAAAAACCTAGGTGCATCCTATGGGACGGAGCGTCCTATGGGACGAAAAATACGGTAGACATGTGTGTTATTCATAACTGAAGTTATTTTCACGTATTTTTGTACTTGGGAATATGTTCCTATGTGCAAGATGTAATGTATCCCTCTAACTCTTTTTTCTATATTGGTTTAAAGATTTTTAAAGTGTTGTTCTTATTAGACTTACGACTATTAAAAATGAAAATTTTAAGGAAGATATTGAAACATCATCTCAGATTAAGCAAAGTATAAAACTGAGAATTTACATTGGATATAATCGAATGCACACATTAAAAAAAACCACAGATGGCAAACTGCAATAGCTGTTAAACTATACATACCTTTAGCTGCAGACCCTGTGAGGAAACTGTGTTTGCAGGAAGTTCTTTAATATGTTGGTAGACATAAGAAGCACATTGCTCCTGTTCCGCCTGTAACTGAGGGGCAAGCTTAGAGAGGTGACCTTTGTAGCTCTTGATAGCTGCCTGCAGTTCATCAATCAACTTGTTCACCTGAAGGGTTAAATTATGAGAGCTGTTAGCAAGAGGCAATTGTTGATGTCACACCTATTAGAATGTTCATTATAAACCTGAAGGAAGAGATGACATTTCTCTGCAAAGTCTAGCAAAAAATATAGAATATCTGTACTCCCCCTCCCCAATCTAGCCACCTATCGTAGAAAGAAATATACCCAAATAAACATACAAGAATGAGCAGGTAAAAGTAATTAAATCAAAGGAGTTCTACTTTGTCCTATTTAAGGATGCTAAGATGCTTTAATATTGCTTGTAATTATTTTGAATTAATTAAAATGTATAGGTCATTTGCTACTAGATTAACATGTTCAGCCACTTAATGAATTTTTAGAATGCATATTACTAACAACAGGATGCTGCTTGGAGGCCTATGGGTAATAAGCAACTAACAAGTCAAATAATAGTAACAATAACAGTTGTCATTGTTGTTGTTGTTGGAGGAGGAAAGCCAGAAACCAATAAAACTGTTAATCCAAGAAAGAAAGAAACAGGGGAAATGCTTTATCAGCAAACTGAAAAATGCTCTTTAGTGGGTGGGGTGAGGTAAGAGGACAAAGGATGTGAGGCCCTTCTCTACATCTAATCCAAGTTAGGAGTGAGTGAGTTTATTCCTTTCCCTAATATCCTGAAGATAAACTCTTCTTTCTCACCTCTCTTTTGTTTGATTCTGTGGTATGTTAAATATGCAAAGATGTTTTAACAGTGCATGCAATTACTTTCAATTGATTACAATGTATAGTTCATATACTAAATGAACATGTTCCGTCACTTACTGAATTCTGTAGAACGCACATTAATAGTAACAGAGTGAAGATAAATATACAACTCACATATAAAAGCTTGTAAATTTGTTATATCTGCAAAAAGAATTTTAAAAGAAAGTTACTAGGAAGGGTGGCTGCCTAGAAAGGAAGGAAACAGAAGTAGTGGAGAGAAGTGTGTTATGTACAGAGTGGGATGCAACATTGTCAAAGTGCTGTCTCATATCTCTATTCTTGTTTCGTGTAACTTTGATGTCTAGAATTCATTGGTGCTTTCCTTGCGCTTACTTCAGAACCGTGCTGCAATCTCTCAGAAAGCGTAAGAAGTGTTTGTCCAGTCACCCAGAGCTTACCGTTATATTTATTTTAATACAACGTGATACTGGACACTCCTGTGGTATAACAGCAATGATGTTCCTAACAGAAGATTTGGGTTGTTTCTAGTCAAACATGGAAGCAGTGGAGAGAAAGATGGTGGATTGCACCTCTGCACAGAGATCACAGCATTCGATCACATCGAGTAGCTATTCTTCTAGGAAATATCTTTCCCAAAACATGTATCATCAGTTCAGGTTTCTTCCAGTCTAGGACATGAAAGGCCCTGTCAACAGGGTACTTATATTACCCTGCCTCTAGAAGAGTTAGCAGCCAGCAGGTTTTCAAGCAGAGGTTGTATGGCCATCTATCATGGATGCTTTAGTTGAGATTCCTACATTGAAAGGAGTTAGACTAGATGACCCTAGGAGCCCCCTTCCAACTCTACAATGCTTTGAGTCATGCAAAGTCAGCAGCCATCTACAACAGTATAGAACTGCTACTTGTACAGCATAGTGGCAGGAATCCTGGGCATTCTGACCACTTAACACCAATTATTAGGGTACAATCATCAGTTACTTTTGATATTATGTCTTTTAAAAAATGAATTTATAATATATTTAAGTACTATCCTGCAAATAATCCCAACTGATTGTGGTGAATTTCTCACCCTTAATTGAGGCATCTGTTGAGCCATCCCAAAGAGATGCTACAGTCATTCCTTTTTTTTCTGGAGTGGTGACAGCTTTTACCAGGCCCACCAATCTGTGTGAGTGGTTTGATTTGCTAATTCTACTGCATCCACCATTTGGCACCATGCTGCTAGACAAGATTATTTGGTGTAAATCAGCTATGATGACAACAGAGAGCAACTTGCCATACCAAATATGACCCCAAGCCCATTTCTGGCACTGGTTTTAAAAATAGCCAATTCCTTCCCTTTTATCCTTCATGTTCCAGGAAGATAAGTTGGGTATGCATAAGAATATCTTGTGAAGAGAATGATAGTTTGCAAGGCAATTCACTCCTAAGGCACTGCTGCCCTTGCCATTAACAACTATTAAAAAAAGCAAGCAGAAGAACAAAAGAAAGTACATTATACATATGAACTAATAGGATAGACAGACAATGCCAAAATGTTTACATTGTAAAATGTGAGATGGTAACATTAGCATTAAATGAGGCAGGTTGTTGAGTCTTGTTTATATACCATCCTATACGTTAAAACCATGTTGCCTTTATATTTGGATTAAAACACTTTTAATGTATTTGTACAGAGCTTTACGGTAATGCCATTATTTTTCATTATGTGAATACTGTTCGACACTCTAGAGTCATGTGTGTAATTGTTCTCTTTAAATATGCCACAAGTATACATCCCCCACCAATGTATATACTGGTGGCATATACATAAAGAGAATAATGACACACATTTTAAAGATGATTACTAAGGTTACAGATTATCAACTTTGCCTGCTAATTCAGCTTTGTTAGCTCACTTAAAGTTTGTATGTGGACTTTGAGTTGCATCTTGATAAAAAAAAGAAGTACCGGCATCTGTTATTATTTGTTAGCAATGCTCTTAACATTTCTCTGGCTACATCAGATGTACCTTTCATCAATAGACTATGCTACAAAATGTCTTTCCTGTTTTTTCTCACTCTTTTGGAAACAAGATAGTTTCAAAGGTCAATCTGCAAGTGACCAAAACCAACAATATCAAAAGTCTATGTTCCTGAACCATTGCACATTAGAATATTTTTTTCTATTTCTCTATGCTGCAAAAGAAAAAGAAGAAAAAAGTCCCTATAAAATTCTTCATTGTGAATCTTTTTTTTCTAAAATAAAATCCCTCTCCCCCCATTCAAATACAATTGTGAAAGAAGACAAAACTTGACCTTTTGTGATCCCCGTATTAATAGGTCTGTTCATAATTCAGTCTGTGTGTGGAGAAGCATCCATGTGGAAACATGCAGGCCTGTGAGATATATAGCCTTTCCCTTTGCACATTATCTGACCCTATGAATCCTTCTCACAAAAGAAGGCTTTATGTATGCATAAGTTGGGGGGGGGATGCATACTCTCATTGTGATTCACAAAACATGTACTCGTTCTCCAGGAAAACTCAGCATGGATTTGGTTGGATAGACTGCAAGTAGCCAGAAAAGGGAGGCTGCTGCTAAGAAGAGAGCCTATCTTTGTTTTGACTTCTTAGGTCAGATTTACATAGATGCATTTATTTTGCTTCTGTTTGGTGCTTTCTACCAAGCAAAGGTAAACATGTACGTAAGTGGGGTAGGGGTGGCTGCCTCTTCTAACTTTACTAACATACCTGCGTTAGATCACCAGCAAAAAGCACCTGCTGGGTTGCTTTTCACTTTGTGAAATGTGTGTCCATAGCACACTCCAAGTATCGAGATATAATAAGCACATACACACATAAGACCAAGGAACTGAGCTGTCACAGAACTTCTTCTGAAGCAACATATTGAGGAGTAGTGGATATAGAAGGAACCTAAGGTCACCTAATCTTCTCTCTGTGAGGTAGCATCCCAGTCATTCTGTCTTTCAACCCAATGTGCACCATGCAATGAAATCAGTGCCTTGCTTCCGCTTTGTTTTTCTGCTATAAAAACACAAACATATTCTATGACCTGAAGGAGAAATAGGTTTGGAAGTTGTGAGCAGCAACTTGTGAAATCTACAGAGCTGTGGAGAGGCTTGGCAGGAATTCCAGTACTAAGGGGACAGGCCAGGTGGAAGCAAACCCAATTTAGCCAGTAGATGAAAATTCAAAGAGCACATTATTAACAATATATGGGAAATGGACCACAACTAGAGATGGGGATGAAATTCAATTCAATTTGCATCAAGGGTGAACACTTTCAAAAAAAAAAAATGCAAACAGTATCAAAGATACCCTTTGAAATTCACAGTAGTAGATAGGTAGCCGTGTTGGTCTGCCATAGTCAAAATAAAAAAATTCCTTCCAGTAGCACCTTAAAGACCAACTAAGTTAGTTCTTGGTATGAGCTTTCGTGTGCATGCACACTTCTTCAGATACACTGAAACAGAAGTTGCCAGATCCTTCTATATAGTGAGAAGGTGGGGAGGGGTATTACTCAGAAGGGTGGTGGGAATGGGAGATTGGCAGATAGCTGAGATGAGCCTGTTGACGACTCTTAACGACTGTAATAGGTCTTACAGGAAAAGGCAAGGGGTGAGAAGGTGAGAAATGGCTTAGTCATGTGTAATGGGATAAGAATCCAATGTCTTTGTTCAAACCAGGTCTTTCCATGGTTTTAAGTTTGGTAATGAGTTGTAATTCAGCAGCTTCTCTTTCCAGTCTATTTCTGAAATTCCTTTGTAGTAAAACAGCTACTTTGAGATCTTGTATAGAATGTCCTGGGAGATTGAAGTGTTCTCCTACTGGTTTCTCTGTTTTGTGATTCTTGATGTCAGATTTATGTCCGTTTATTCTTTGGCGTAAGGTTTGGCCTGTTTGTCCAATATAGAGAGCTGAAGGACACTGTTGGCATTTGATGGCATACACAATGTTAGACGATGAGCAATTAAATAGTCCCGAGATGGTATGTGTGATGTTGTTGGGGCCAGTAATGGTGTTGTCCGGGTGTATGTGGCAGCAAAGTTGGCATCTGGGTTTATTGCAGGCTCTGGTGCCAGTGTCTGTGTTAAGTCTGGTTGTAGTATTATTGTGGGTTAGGAGTTGTTTAAGATTGGGTGGCTGTCTGTAGGCAATGAAAGGTCTTCCTCCCAGAGCTTGAGAAAGAGAACTGTCATTGTCCAGGAGAGGTTGTAGATCTCTGATGATGCGTTGTACTGTTTTAACTTGGGAGCTGTATGTGATGACTAGAGGTGTTCTGTTATTTTCTTTTTTGGGTCTGTCTTGCAGCAAGTTCTCTCTGGGTATCAGTCTGGCTCTGTTGATCTGTTGTCTAACTTCATCTGCTGGGTATTTTAGTTCTGAGAAGGTTTGCTGTAGATCTCTTAGGTGAGAGTCTCTGTCTGTAGAATTGGAACAGATGCGGCTGTAACGTAGTGCCTGGCTATATACAATGGACTGTTTGGTATGTTTGGGATGGTAGCTAGAGGCATGTAGATATGTTTGTCGGTCAGTTGGTTTACGGTATAAGGTGGTGTCTATGCGCCCATCCTGTATTTTTATAGTAGTGTCCAAAAAATGTATTTCTTGCATAGATTGATTCATTGTAAGGTTGATTGTGGGGTGAAAATCATTAAATTTCTGGTGAAAGGTGTCCAGGGTCTGTTGACCATGTGTCCAGATGATAAAAATATCGTCAATGTATCGCAGGTACAAGAGAGGTTTGAGTGGGTAGGAGTTCAGGAAACGTTGTTCTAAATCTGCCATGAAGATGTTGGCATACTGTGGGGCCATGCGGGTGCCCATTGCTGTGCCGCTGATCTGAAGGAACAGGTCATCACCGAATTTGAAGTTGTTGTGGGTAAGGACAAATTGGCAGAGTTTGGTGGCAAGGTCCGCTGTGGTTTTATCTGATATGGTGTTACTTATAGCTTGTAAACCATCGTTGTGTGGGATGTTGGTATACAGAGATTCCACATCCATAGTAGCTAGTATAGTATTGTTGGGAAGATTATTTAAAGATTGTATTTTCCTCAGAAAATCTGTGGTGTCACGTACATAGCTGGGAGCATTGATGGCATATGGTTTCAGAACAGAGTCCATATAACCGGAGACACCCACTGTAACAGTGCCAATACCTGAAATGATGGGGCGTCCTGGATTTCCTGGTTTGTGTATTTTAGGTAGAAGATAGAAAGTTCCTGGTCGAGGTTCTGTTGGTGTGTTGGTGAGGATCTGTTCTTGGATGTGTGGGGGTAGCTCCTTAACAATCTTGTTTAGTTCTTTCTTGTATTCTTGTGTGGGGTCTGAGTCCAATTTGGTGTAAAAGGCGGTATTGGAAAGTTGTCTGTGAGCCTCCTGAATGTAGTCAGTTTTGTTCATGATGACGACAGCTCCACCTTTGTCTGCTTCTTTAATTATAATGTCTGGGTTGTTTCTGAGATTATTTATGGCTCTCCTTTGAAATTCACACTTATCCAAACTTTGCAGTTCTCCAGTCAAGTAATGTGTACAAAAATGTATATACTAAAATGTGCCTATAAATGCATCTATTAGTGAAAGTGCATCATATCATGGGAAATCGCTCATGTAGGCCTACCTGGGGGAGAATGAATGCTCTTATGGATCTTGGGAAGGCAATAAAAAACTGGAATGCAAGGAAACGGAGGTAAAAGGAACTCAAAAGTATGTTTATCAATAACACCAATACAATAAGCTTGCTGTAGGACTGTTTTCAAAATAGTAACTATGGAATCCGTAGGATCTCTAGAAATTTTCACATTTTGCAACACAGGGGTTTGTTGGTTTACTCAAGGTTGGCAGAAGCTGGCACAGAGCAACAGGAGCTCACCCCGTCGTACATATTCGAACCAACGACCTTCTGACTGGCATGCCCAAGAGGCTCAGTGGTTTAGACCACAGCGCCAGTGCACAAGTGCAACACATTTTGCAAGTGAGGCGAATGCTACAATAACTCAGGTCCTATTTTGACATAATGCTGACTTCTAGGTATGCAATGAAACAGGCAAACTATGAGATTTCCCCCTTGTGGGAATCCTGCCCAGAAGCTATTCCAGAAATAGCCATATGGATGAATAATTCTGATGTAAATGTTTCACAGGTTTGCCTCCATGGGGAATCATTTAAAAAGAATTGAGGTAGAGGCACATATACTGGTAAGCATATAGAATGTTGCTAGGTGTTGGGCAGTGAAGTAGATTTCATGGATTCCTGCTGCATCCCCTAAAAACAGGACCCTCCAGAAAAGCATGGAAGGTGGTGGGCTACAGTGAAGAGTGGGGAGTTGAAAAAGCTTTCCTCCCCTTCCCTTTCATTTATGGAACACCATATTCAATTCAACTCATGCTTTATATATGCATGCTTTTAATTACTATATGAGGAGCTGAGATGACTGGATTAAAATAAGAGTAACGAACCAAGGTTTTGGATAAAATAGTCGAACAGTTTGGAGAAAATCTTCAGTGTAGAAAACAAAACCAAGTTCCATTAAATGCCAACCACTGTTTAAAGAGGTCTAGAAATGAGTTATCTTATTATATAGTAACCTTAGTTTTTCTGTTATCGCTTGAAAATAAGTACTAAATTTATTTCTAAAACATCTGGATTATTAACCAGGAATAACAATTAGCTACGGGGTTCTAAATGAATTTCAAGCACTGCAAGAGTTCAGACTTCAAAATAGCAGCAAAAGATTTTACTAATAGTATTGTAATAAAATTAGTTAAATGTCTTAATCTTCTCTCTGAAAGAAGAAGGTTTGGGTACTCCAGAAATCGACATGGAGATAATGCTCCAATTTTGCTTTGAAGCAATTTTGTATTATTTCACTTATAGAATATGCTGTCAAGTTCACAGCATGAACCTTTCCAAGGAAAAGTCTTGATTTAATAGTTCTTCATTACAATGTTTCCTGCAGAATCTTATGATTAGCACACTATGTCTTGATGCTGTAAACTACAGTTTTTCCATAAAGTAAGAATTTAGTTAACATTTTCCTTTGGAACAGCAATAACAGGACCTGCAGCTCTTCCATTGCATCCATAGCCCTGCTGGCCAGGGGATAATGTGGTAGTACACAGTTTTGTTTTGTTTTTTGCTGCACAATTGTCACATTAGAGCAGCCGTAGGGACTAAATATTGGGCCCCTCATTGACTCGAAGGAGTTCTTGATCTTGTGGATCCAGAGCCTCTGCCATCCCATCACCAATCTGCCCCCCAAAGTCCCATTTAGGGGCTTTCCATTGGCTACCTTTGGCAAGAGAGCCACCAGCAATAGGTGATCACTCTGCTTGGGACTCTAGTACAAGAAAGCCTCCCACACATATATGGTGCCACTTCTCTCCACTATCAGAGGCTTCTGAGAGGCAACCACACTGCGTCATTGTCCCCTGTTTGTTGTTGTTTAGTCGTTTAGTCGTGTTCGACTCTTCGTGACCCCATGGACCAAAGCACGCCAGGCATTCCTGTCTTCCACTGCCTCCCGCAGTTTGGTCAAACTCATGCTAGTAGCTTCGAGAACGCTATCCAACCATCTCGTCCTCTGTCGTCCCCTTCTCCTTGTGCCCTCCATCTTTCCCAACATCAGGGTCTTTTCCAGGGAGTCCTTCCAGTGAGCACTCAGGGCTGATTTCCTTAAGAATGGATAGGTTTGTTCTTCTTGCAGTTCTTATTTAAAAGAATAGATATATATTCAGACACCTGGACTACATCTAGGTTCAATTCCTCCAGGTAAAGACTCCTGTCTGAAACCCTGGAGAACAGCTGCCCGTAATCAGTGTAGATCAGTATTTCTCAAACTTGGATCTCCAGCTGTTGTTGGACTACAACTCCCATCATACTGACTACTGGTCCTGCTAGCTAGGGATAATGGGAGTTGTATTCCAGCAACAGCTGGAGAGCCAAGCTTGAGAAACATTGGTGTAGATAATACTGAGCAAGATGTATGAGTGATCTGATTCAGTGAAAAGACAGCTTCCTATGCTCCTTGTATCCTTAATTCCACTACCCAAAGAGTCTAAAATGCTTCACATGGGCATATAAGAACTATCTATTTGGCTCCAGCAGAAGGTCAGTGGCTAAACATGGCACACAGAATCATCCACACGTTTCTGTTTTAAAGTTTTAATTTGTATGTCTGTAATAGTACATTTTTGACAAATCTGTAATATGCTTCTTTTATTTATTAAATTCGTTAGTCACTTTATCTTGCCCAAAGCAACTTACAACCAAACAATGAATAAATGTATAGGTCATAATAAGCCACTATACATGTTTATGCAGAACTTAGAAGAAAATACTAATTTGTCATGCTTATGAATATCTAACTTCACTGAAACTATTCTAAGAAAATTTTGCTGCTGATGCAAATTTTGCTGCTGATACAAAGTAATATCAATGGGTGATTGGCGTATTTGAATACTGCCACTGACCATGAGGACATGTGTTTGGAGATCACTCAAAATGGGCCAGGAGACATTATTTCTTTCTTGAAGGACAGTTCCAGGCCCTGTGGTGTCCCCAATGTGTGAGAGAAGGGCATGGATACTTATTTACATTAAAAGCAGAGCCTTCCAGTTGATTTATCCTCAAGGCGCTTACAATTAATAGCAACAATACAGTACATAGCAAAGAAACAAACACCACACACACAATCCGTAAGACCTTAGTTTGCCAGCCAAGAGATGGGGCCAGTGTGTGCTATCTTCAGTTCTATAGTCCCAGGGCAACTAGCAGTTGGAGCAAAATTAGTTTTTTCCCCCTGGTGGGGGTTGGGTGGGACAGCATGAGGAGATCAAGATCCATGCAGTTTCTCCTTTTGTAGCTGATTAAGGGGGCCAAGTATTGATAAATATAGCCAAAGCAGTGGATTACTCCGAGAGTTCTTTGCTCAGTTTTGTCATCTGCAGGGCTGGCCCAAGACATTTTGGCACCTGAGACAGACCCTAAAATGGTGCTCCCCTTCCCACCAGTGAAGATCTACATCAGGAACAAGGTGGGAAGAAAGACTGACATTAGGATTTGCTGCCATCTAAAATGGTTGCCTCACCTTGCCTTGTGGGTGAGCCAGTCCTGAATAAAGATCTACATCGGGATCTGATGCCCCTGTGGATCTGGCCACCTGAGGCAGTCACCTCACCTTGCCTCATGGGTTGGTCGGTCTTAGTAATCTGTTAGGAAGTGCCACTGCTTTCTCTGTGTGCTTTATAATGATTGGCTGGGAGACTGACCAAAGTAGTTCTGGTTCACCTAAGGAAGACCCAGTCCAGAACAGGTGTTACGTTTGCAGCTTGCTATCTTCATTCTCCCACACATTACGAACGGCAGGTATTCAGATAAATTTGGTGGACTTCAGTTTTGTGGACTTGAGTTGAGTACAGTGGTACCTCGGGTTAAGTACTTAATTCGTTCCGGAGGTCCGTTCTTAACCTGAAACTGTTCTTAACCTGAGGTACCACTTTAGCTAATGGGGCCTCCCACTGCCGCTGCGCCAATGGAGCACGATTTCTGTTCTCATCCTGAAGCAAAGTTCTTAACCCGAGGTATTATTTCTGGGTTAGCGGAGTCTGTAACCTGAAGTGTCTGTAACCTGAGGTACCACTGTACTACTTAACAGACCAGGAAAAGAATTTTACCAAGACTCTACATTGGCAAAAGGTCTGTGGGCTTGATTTCCACTTTAAAAGGTCATTGTGCTATTCTGCATTATGTCACAACCGGTGCATGGGCAGGCAATACAGTATGGGGGAGGAAGGAAGGTTGGCTACTTCATAAACCCCTGCAGGGATCCCACCTGGGGCTTCAGGAGTTTGGACACAAAAAGTAGGGCATATGACCAGCGCTGTGAGTGGAGAAGTGAAGTGAACAGTAGATTAAACAATCTATGGCTTTTTAACTGGGGTGGGGTATTGTGAGTTTTGTGTGTGTGTGTGTGTGTGTGTGTTTTGTTGCCATGTTATGCATTGTTGTGTTTTTATATTGTAGTAGTAGTAGTAGTAGTAGTAGTAGTAGTAGTAGTAGTAATAATAATAATAATAATAATAATAATAATAATGGACCTCCTTTTCTGCACAATGGCCCTTGTAAATTTCCAATGTTGCATGAAATACAGCTCTGTTGATCCTAAGAAGAAGATGATCCTAACTGTGAGAAGTGAGGTTACAGGGAACCAGGCAGAGGGCCTTCTTGGTAGTGGTGCTCTCCCTGTGGAACACCCTCCCTTCAGATAAAGGGGATAAGGAGGTAAAGCAGGTAAGGAGATAAAGAACTACCGGTATACAACTTTTAGAAGACATCTGAAGGCCGCCTGGCATCAGGAAGTTTTTTTATGTTTTATGTTTTATGATGTTTTGATATATTCTGTAAGTGGCCTAGAGTGGCTCGGTATAAATAATAAAATTATATGGTGATGGTGATGGTGATGATGATGATGATGAAGAAGAAAACCCTCTATACATGAGTGCTGTGCCCATGGTAGAACTGAATTCTGTCAGCTATGGATAGGCCTCTAATGCATCAGTTTTAAAACCAACAAGAAGAAAAACCACCCCAACCCTCAGAAGATAAAATACAAAATATCTCAATAAGCTACACTTAATCTAGCTAATAATGCATGAAAATCATTTCTGAATTTGAACAAATTAATTAATTGGGAAGGAACTACAACTTGTATATTTGTGCTACTAAGGTATAGAAGTATCTTGAAGTACGGTATCTTTAATATATTTTTACTTTGAAGTATTTTCGGTTTCAGGTCAAGACTTTTTATTTTCCCAGCCCTTTTAAAATCAGGCTTTTAAAAATCTGTTTTTGCCTTTAATATGGTGGTAGCCTCAGAAACTTGTTTAGTTCAGTTTTATTTTCTGCTGTTTAAATTTCAAATTTTGTGCAGCATTGAGATTTATGACAATTATTTTACTCTTATATTTTAGGTCATAAGCCAACCACATAACTTCTTTGTCAATGGTGTTGAGGAGGAGGAGGAGAAATGTTACGTATACAAAACCATATCTGCTGTTTTGCTAAGGAGTACTATTCACTTACTTCATCTTGTTCTGAATATAATTCTTCTTTTTTCATTGATAGAATGCCCTTGTCTGTGATTTTCTCTTTCTGGCCATCTATTGCATAATCCAGCTAAAAAAGATGACAAAAATTGTGAAAAGACACATTATTTCTATCAGCTCTTGACAGTAGATTTCCTGGATCTTCCTATATTGAGTGGAAGAACAAGAGAATGAGTGCCTTGCCCATCCACTGGGCACGCCTGTACCATCAGACACCTATTGTGGTACCATAGCCTTTTAGAAACATAGAATTGTAGAGTTGGAAGGAACCACAAGGGTCATCCAGGCAATGCAGGAATTTTTTGCCCAACGTGGGGCTTGAGCCCACAACCCTAAGATTAAGAGTCTCATGATCTACCAACTGAGCTATCCCAGTTTGACAGGGTGTACTTGAGTAAATTGTGGTCCAAATAATTACTTCATACTCTGGAAACTGAAGTATAGTTTAGGTCAACACATATTGGATTTTTCATGTGTATGTCATTAAAACTTTAATCCATATACGTATAGATGCCTAGAGAAAAGGACAGATGCACATGGTGGGCTGGGTGTGAAACCATAATCTTGCTTTCCCACTAGGGAAGTACAGTCAAGCCTCAGAACTCAAACGGCTCTGTTCCTGAACGTTTCGGCTCCCAAACGCCGAAAACCTGGAAGTGCTCCAGTTTTCGAACATTCCTCGGAAGACGAACAACTTCTGAGGTATGTTTTTCTTTTTCATTTATTTTGCAGCCAGCCCACTGAAAGTTTCAGAAGCCGAATGGTATTCAAAAACAGAAGTTCCACAATAATTAGATTATCTCATGCTTAGTTTTAGAGTAGAAATACAGGGACAATTCACCTTCAATCAATCCATCGTTTTATTTGTATGCCGTCTTTTCAAAGTTAAAACATTTAAGAATTATATATCTTACAACAGCTAAGAATTACGTAACTACAAACTTGACAAAAGTCATCATAAAAATAATCAGAAGTACACAACCAAATCAAACAATTTCCACATAAATCACAAGATCCAAAATAGTGATACAAAAAAATTAACAATGCCCCCCCCCCAAGCAAGACCCAAGCCCAAGATTTTGTTCAGCAATGTCAGCTGAATTCAGTCGGGGCCCTGCCCTCCCAGGCCAGGTGGAAAAAGGCCTCAAGGCAGGGAGCAAATATTCTATCTACGACTCACAGCCAAGATGGTCAACATCAAAATTTTCAGTGATTTTAATGGAACACCATCTAGTAGATGGGAGACACAGTATCAACTTTGGGAAGCTAAGGTCTATAGAAACTATTTATATATAAAACTCTTTCACTCTCACGCACAGCTAAAGTCTGGATGAGTCTTATTGATGCAAGAATCATATTGTCACATGACTGGGCACTGATGTACCAAATGAACTGAAAGCTCAACTGATAGAACTGGCAGCACAAGTTACAGGTAATGCTAAAGAATTACTGATTAATCCATCTCTGGCAAATAAAAAAGGATTAGCACACACTGGGGGGAAATTAAATGAACATTCTAGTACAATACACTCTTATTATTATAAATGAACAGATTACTCATACAAGCATTTAAATTTTTGTCTCTATATTGTTGAGAATTAAGCATGTTAAATATACAATATTATGGTGTATACAAATTTAAATAAAAGTTAAATCAAGGGAGTGTATTTTCACATTGGAAAATTATTATGCAGTGTTAATAGCATCTCCTTCAGGTACCCAGACATAATGATAATATGCCTCTTTTTCTCTTTTTTTTAGGGTACAATTCTCCTGTCACTTATGCCTACTGCATATTTACTTTTGGCATAATTTAACTGGAAGAGACACATAATAGATCTCTCTCGTTAAGACTGTATGAAATTGTAGTTTGTTCTTTCTAGGTTCGCATTTCATGTGACATTAAAGTGTGTGGAAAAACAAGCTACACTGCATCTCACAGAGCCAGTAGGAAGCTTACCCAACAGAACTGTGAAGTACTGTTCCAGAATGCCAGCTTTTCCCCCAAAGCCACTTCTTTCCCCTTTTTTAGTCTCTAGCTCCTTATTGGGTGCCCTTTGCCCAGAACTGGAAGCTTTTAACTTGAGTTGTTTGGCTAATCTCAGTTAAAGAATGAAACTGAATGCAAGGAAGAAAAGCAGTCTGGAATTCAGGTTACAGGTAGGTAGCCGTGTTGGTCTGCCATAGTAGAAACAAAATAAATAAATTCCTTCCAGTAGCACCTTAGAGACCAACTAAGTACACACAAAAGATCATACCAATAACAAACTTAGTTGGTCTCTAAGATGCTACTGGAAGGAATTTATTTATTTTGTTTCGATTTCAGGTGGTACCCATACCATGCATGTCCCTCCAGTGAAGACAAATCTCCTTCGTGAAAGCATCCCGTCATCCCTCTCCTAGTCTGTGTCTGCTCTTCACACAGCAGTGGGGCAATTGGGGAAACATCAGCCAAAGCAAACCTCTTTCAGCCAAACTATATTTTCATTCAGACAGGCCAGCCCTGGGATAGAGTAGCAATGATCCTCAGCTGTACCTGACTTGTCACAATGACAAATACGCCCAAAGTGTCCCTCTCCCAGAGTACTTCCCAATAGTGTATGATAACAAATACACTAAAAGCTCTCGGAGCAGGAGTTAAAAGAGTGTGGCTAACTCAGCATTAAGAATAATTTTCAAGAGAGAGAAACAAGAAACACCAGGGGGAGGGGGTGTTTATCTGAGTTGGGTAACTTATAGCTGAAATTTATTGAGGTCTGTAGAAAGTGCAACAGAGATCAGCACCTGACACTGTTGCCATGATTTTCAGCAGCTGCACTTAGTCAGTAGTCCTGCATCCTAATGAGACAGAAGATCAGTTTTTTGGACTAGCAACAAATCGAAGCAGGATTACAGATTAATTACATCACAGATTGCAGCTAAAGCATGCACCTTTGTCTTCTTAAACATACCTGACCAAAAATTGCTTGGCCTTATCATTTAGCGACCATAGTGATATACATAATCTTGAGTATAGATCAGTTACTTAGATCTCATTAAAATCCATGAAATTGAAGCAATCTATATGCAGAATTATGAGCAGTGCACATACTACATATTTCTTGAGTTTGGACCAATCTTGTATAAAACTTTATAAATTCTGCCTGTGCTGGCTATGCTGCAAGCTTATTTTTGGAACTGGGCTGCTGCTCTTATGTAAAGGTAAAGGTACCCCTGACCGTTAGGTCCAGTCGCAGACAACTCTGGGGTTGCGTGCTCATCTCGCTTTACTGGCCAAGAGAGCCGGCGTTTGTCCACAGACAGTTTTTCCAGGTCATGTGGCCAGCATGACTAAGCTGCTTCTGGCAAACCAGAGCAGCACACGGAAACACCGTTTACCTTCCTGCTAGAGCGGTACCTATTTATCTACTTGCACTTTGATGTGCTTTCGAACTGCTAGGTTGGCAGGAGCTGGGACCAAACAATGGGAG